>NC_073636.1:53597500-53900530 GCF_029407905.1 Bubalus kerabau
TTCAGCCAACCCCACCCTCTTCCCTTACTCCCTGGCAGCCACTGATCCTTTTTCTATCCATGTAGTTATGGCTTTTCTGAAGTATCCTGTAAATAGGATAATACGGTAGGTACTCTTCTGAGTCTGTTTCATTCAGTATAATTCTTATGAGATTCATCCATGTTGTCATGCGTATTGTTGTTGTGGAGGAGCATGCCATTGAAAGGCTGTCTGTGGTTAGTTAATCCCTTGATCAGTAAATGGGCATCTGGATTGTGTCCAGTGGTTGGTGATTATATATACATAAAACCACTGCAAACGTTCATCTCTATTATTTTTTTGATGTGTGTGAACATGTGTTTCATTTCACCTGGTGAATACCTAGAGGGATTTCTGGGCTTCATAGTAAGAGTATTTTTATCTTCATATAAAACTGTCAAACTGCTTTACTTATTTTTTGTTTATTTATTTACACTGAAATATAATGGACATACACCATTATATTAATTTCAAGTGTACAGTGTAATGATTTTCAAAGTATTAATAGTTGTGATCATTTGCACAGAGTTGTATGAGAGGTCAGTTGCTCCACATCCTTACCAGCTCTTGGAATGGTCTATTGTTTTTTTTTTTTTTATAAAGAGGATTCTTTCAAAAATTCCGATTTGATCACTTCACACTCCTGCTGAAATCTTTTATTGCTTCTTATCACTCAAAATTCTCAAAGAGGCCTTAAATATTCTATACTTTTGCTGTAGAATATTTTTGCTAACTAAGGTCAGCCTTGTTCTCAGACCAAACATTACTTCCTCACCTGTCTTTTACCCCATATATCAGACTGCTGCTGCTGCTGCTAAATTGCTTCAGTCGTGTCCGACTCTGTGCAACCCCATAGATGGCAGCCTACCAGGCTCCTCCATCCATGGGATTTTCCAGGCAAGAGCACTGGAGTGGGGTGCCATTGCCTTCTCCAATATATCAGACTAGGTCCCTTTATGTCATCATGTATGCATCACAATTATAATAAGATAATTAACTTTGTAACTAGACATGGAATATTCATCTTCTTTTTTAAAACATCAGCCCCATGAGGGCAGGTCATGATCACTGTCATCATTGTATCTAAGGGCTGGAACAGAGCTGACACATAGTAGGTTCTTAATAAGAGTCTCTTGGGCAAGAGATCTCAGTTAGTTGTCTCCACAACCTTGAATGGGGAAGATGATGATAATCACTTTACAGAAAAGCTCAGAGAGGTGTGGTAAAGCTCCCAAGTCAGTCACCTGGAGCCAAGATTTGAGTTCTGGTCATGTGGAAGCCATTCCTCTCCCCTCAGTCATCTGGTTTGGAGGTCCTCTGCTCCCAGGTTTATAAACTGCTGGGAGGAACCGGAGCCGAGAGAGGAGGAAGCCACCTGCAGGAGTCACTCAGAGCCTTTCCTCTCTGTTGGAGTTCCCTTTACTATAAAGATATGCATGTTTCCAAAGCCAGTGAACTAAACTGTTAAACTAGCAGGGGACTGCCTTACATCCCCAGGGACATTTTCCTAAGGACTTCCAGGAAGACAAAGCAGGTAGAATGGGCCAACAACAGGCTTGTCATTTCCCTGACTTCAGTGGCTCTGCACAACAACCCTGTATTTTCACCCATTGCATCCATTTTACACTTTACAATGGCTCAGGCGAAGAGAAAGACCCACCTGAGTCATCGCCACTGCAACTATGTCTGTCTGTCTTAAAGGAGTCACCATGAGGGGTGTTTTAGGAGGCATGCTTACAGCTCTCAGATTTTATTGTGTATCAGTGTCACCCAGAGGGTCTGTTAAAGCCCAAATCTGTGGCCCCCACCCCCAGAGCATCTAATTAGTGGGTCTGGGTAGGGCCTGAGAATTTGCATTTCTAACAAGTTGCCTTGTTAAAACAAGCTTGGTAAAGCTGGGATGGGAACACACTTTGAGGATCACAGTCTTATGGTATACTTATTTCTTTAGGCTAGTGGGGACTCTCATGGCCCCTGGAACCCCAATAATAATAATAATCCAACATTTTATTTAGCAATTACTATGTTGTTCAGTTGCTCAGTTGTGTCTGACTCTTTGCAACTGCATGGACTGCAACACACCAGACTTCCCTGTCTTTCATCATCTTCCAGAGCTTGCTCAAACTCATGTCCACTGAGTTGGTGATGATACCCAACCATCTTATCCTCCTCTTGCCTTCGATCTTTCCCAGAATCAGGGTCTTTTCCAATAAGTCAGCTCTTCGAATCAGGTGGCCAAAGTATTGGAGCTTCAGCTTCAGCATCAGTCCTTCCAATGATTATTCAGGGTTGATTTCCTTTCAGATCACCTTGTTTGATCTCCTTGCAGTCCAAGGGGTTCTCAAGAGTCTTCTCAAACACCACAGTTCAAAAACATCAATTCTTCAGTGTTCAGCTTTCTTTATGGTCCAGCTCTCACATCCATATACGACTCCTGGAAAAACCATAGCTTTGACTATACAGACATTTGTTGGCAAAGTAATGTCTCTGCTTTTTAATATGCTGTCTAGGTTTGTCATAGCTTTTTTTCCAAGGAGCAAGCATCTTTTAATTTCATGGCTGCAGTCACCATCTGCAGTGATTTTGGAGCCCAAGAGAATAAAATCTGTCACTGCTTCCATTGTTTCCTCATGTATTTGCCATGACATGATGGGACCGGATGCCATGGTCTTAGGTTTTTGAATGTTGAATTTTAATTACTATGTACTTGTACTGTTGTACTGTACTATGTACTAAGTACTGTTCTTATGACCTCACACACAATGACTCACTCAAACACACCACATCCACATCCATATGGGGAAACCGAGGCACAGCTATGTTAGGTAACTTGTTCAAGGTTGTATCACCTGTAAGAACTGGAAGCAAGCTTGGGATACAGGCAGTCTGACTCCGAAGTCCACATCCATGAGGCCCACACTCTAGTCCCATGCTCATTAGTACCTGTCTTTCCACTAAGACTGAGGGGTCAGTCCTACTCAAGTACTCTTCAGGGCACAAGCCAGAGGCCGTGTTCATTATTTGGTTTGCAACTATCCTCCCACCCTGCTTAGTTCCTGCTGCTGCTGCTACTGCTAAGTCATGTCAGTCGTGCCCGACTCTGTGTGACCCCATAGATGGCAGCCCACAAGCTCCCACATCCCTGGGATTCTCCAGGCAAGAACACTGGAGTGGGTTGCCATTTCCTTCTCCAGTGCATGAAAGTGAAGTCACTCAGTCGTGTCCAACCCATAGCGATCCCGTGGACTGCAGCCTACAAGGCTCCTCCATCCATGGGAGTTTCCAGGCAAGAGTACCGGAGTGGGTCGCCAGTGCCTTCTCCAGCTTAGTTCCTAGACTGCATTTAAATGGAGTGTGAACTTTCCTCAATTCTCAAGGAAGTGACTATTGACACGTCTGCAGGCATTTGGGGAGCCAATCTCTGGTCTAATGCTACTTGTTGATAACTCCTCAGCTAGATGCAGTTAGCAAGTATACCCTGTCAGAGGTTTATAAATAGCTTCTTCCTTGGAGTTAGTGGGTCTGGAAGGCCAAGGTGTCTTGAAGAGGATTGTGTAGAGACAAGCTGGCAATGACGTCAGAGGGCCAGGAGAACAAAGCTTTATATTGAACAGTGACCAAAAATAACTCTTCTATGCTTTGGAACTTCAAGATAGTGCAGAAAAAAATCGCAGATGTCAACTTTCCTGAGGTTGTTATGAGTGGCAAAACGTGGCACATTTAGTCACATAATCCCAGAGAACAGAGGGAAGTGCAATGTCAGAGCTGGAGAGAGCCCTAAGAATCAGCCAGTCCCTTCCTATCCTGTGAAAAATCTGAGGCCCAGTGAGGTCAGGTGCTATCTAAGGTCACACAGCAAGTTAGTTGTCTTGGCTTTCCATCCAGTCACTAAACAGACTCGGACCTGGGAGGTAAAATGCATGTCTTGCCTGGAGAATCCCAGGGACAGAGGAGCCTGGTGGGCTGTCGTCTCTGGGGTCGCACAGAGTCAAACACGACTGAAGCGACTTAGCAGCAGCAGCAGCAGCAGGCAAAGGCAGGCATGCAGAAAAGGTGGACTTACAGAAGAGACCAGTTTTGTCTTACTCTGTCCAACCTGCATAGTCATCAGAGGGGATATTTCTAATGTATACATTATTCAGGTTGTTTCCTGTTTAAAAGCTTTCAATGGCTTCCCATTGGACAGGATGAAAATAAAATTCTTATGGAATGGACAAAGTTCAAGTTCATGCAGGGCAGTATAGCACGGTGGTTAAAAGCATGAACTCTATAGTTAGAGAGACCTGGGTTCAAGTCTTGACTTTGCCATTTTAGCTATGTAACCTTTAGCAAGTTATTAAATCACATGCTCAGCTTTCTCAGCTGCAAATTAGGGTAAAAGTAGCAATTAGTCTCACATATTTGAGAGGTTAAGATGAGAGGATACAAGTAAAAGCAGCTAGCAAAGAGCTTGACTCATAGCATTCATTGCTACTAATATCACCATTAATCATTCTGTCTATGGCATTCAAAGACCCTCCATGACTTTGTCCTAGCCTACCTTTTCTATCTTGTCTTTTTTGCTGCTTCCTTATCACCTGTAGGAAGGAACTGATACACCTCCTCAGCACTAGGCTCTCTGTTCTGTCTTGAAAGCCCTTTATTCTTCTGACCTTTAAGACTTGGCTCAAGTGTCTCCTTCCCTGATAGATATTTCCTGACTCCTAGACGGTGTTATGAGCTTCCTCATAAAGAAAAAGTCTATCACAGAAACTGACCACACAGGTTAAGAACAGAAGCTTGGAGTTTTTAGCAGCCTGAGTCCTGATTCTGCCAGCTACTTGCTGTGTATCTTGGAGCAGCTCTGTAAGCTCTAGTTCCTTTTCGAATAATATTAATGACCTCAGGATGTTTGTGAAATGATCTCTGTAAAGGGCTTAACACTGGCTTTGGCACATAGCAAGTACTGAACTATAGTATTTATCAACTACCATTAAGTGGATGATGTTTTAACGAGGAGCAACAGAGCTGTTAAGTACCTGGCTGCATTTTGTTGCACTTTATCCTGGGCTACTGTCACGAGCTTTTAAGTACAAAGCAAATCTGTGCCTCTGTCCACTTATCTTCCATCCATCCATCTCCTCACCATCAATTTATCTTTCAACTACCCTACTATCCATCCACCTACCATTCTTCCAGCCCCCATCCACCCATCCATCCACTCTACGTCTATCTAGCCACCATCCATCCATCTATCTACCATCCTTCATGGTATCTACTCTCCTCTACATCCTATTCATGTTCCATCCATCTCTTCACAATCTACCCACCACACACCATCTATCCATCCTTCCATCCTCTCCACCAATATAGGATGGGCAGCTGTTATGCTTCAGAACTTGTGAGGATGTAGAGAGAAATCAGTGAAGACAATGGGATGTCATAGAAATATCAGGAGCTTTGGCATCAGGTAGATCTGAATTCTAGACCAGGCCAATTCCATGATCTCTATCATTACTTTCCTGAGAGAGTTTGGCAGGACACATCTCAAAACACGTTTGTCTGTAACAGATGTCTTTATATTCACCTGAGCATCAGCATGAGATTGATTCTAAGCTGATTCCCAGTTAGAGATGAATTAGTTTCCATTCTCTGGAGAAGGCAATGGCAGCCCACTCCAGCACTCTTGCCTGAAAAATCCCATGGACGGAGGAGCCTGGTAGGCTACAGTCCATGGGGTCACGAAGAGTTGGACATGACTGAGCGACTTCACTTTCACTTTTCACTTTCATGCATTGGAGAAGGAAGTGGCAACTTACTCCAGTGTTCTTGCCTGGAGAATCCCAGGGACGGGGGAGCCTGGTGGGCTGCCGTCTATGGGGTCGCACAGAGTCGGGCACAACTGAAGCGACTTAGCAGCAGCAGCGGTTTCCATTCTCACTCTGTGGAGCTCACTCCAATGCCTACTATTTGCATGAGCATCAGTGCTACCTCAAAACATCTTTTATAGGTGACTCCTTTTTAATTGCTTGCATTATTGTTTTGCTTCCTGCTGCATTTTGCCCTAATTTGCATTTGCCCTTCCCCTAATCTAAAGGTGAGATCCTTAAGAGCAGGACAGTTTTCTTGCCTCTTTGTGTCTATCTCCATGTCTAACACCACATGCAGATCTCCCCGATTGCTTGTCTACCTCTGTCACCCCAGGACTGTCTGTAAGAACAATAATAGTAATAGCTATTGTTTATTGAGCCCTTGCTGTGTGCCAGGTTTTGCTATTGCATTCATTATTTCATTTGAGCTTATGACAACACTATGAAGAAAGTACTTTTCACCTGATTTGATAGATCAGGGAACTGAGGCTCAAAGAAAGAGTCCCTGGCTCAAGATTACAAAGCTGCTACCTGTCAGCACCAAGAGTGATTGCAGGCAGTCTGACGCCAGAGCCCACGCTTCCCTCTGCGACACTGCACTATCCTCTCTGCTTTCAGAGGAACGGATATGACTATATTTGTTCCACTTGCGTCAAAGGATGGCCTGAACACAATAAAATGAAGAGTGCATTAAAAAAAGAAGTAAGGAGTTCAAAGGAAAAGCATTGCCATTAAACCTTGGGAATTTTCAGAAGCTACTTAATAGTGCAGGTTCTCTGACATTATCATCCGGTACCATCTCCCCTTTAGTAATGCCTCCCAAGGGAATGGTGTTGATGAGAAACTCATGGTAATTGGGAGGAAATTACCTTCAGGGTCTTCTGGAGGGAACCTTAAATCTCTGCCTTGCCGATAAAGCCCGTTTCTGAGAAGTTCAAAATCCAGTTGCTTCATTTGAAGAAATGACAGAGAAGTGAAAGCCATTGATATTTTGGGGATTTGGGATTCTGGAGAGCTGGATCTGCAGCTTGTCAGTCTCCACTTCTAGACTCAAGGGGCTCCTGGGGCCAGGGCTGGGATAGATCCACTTCTGTATTTCTGGGTCACTGTAGGTTTTTTCCGGATCATGGCGGCAAAGGTTTCCCAGGAAGAACCCTGGGTAAGATGTTCCTTATCTTAAAGTAAGCACTGTGGCTCGGAGGAAGGAGCTTTATGTGAACCTGGGTGGGTGGCTACTCTGGTAGCAGTAGAGGAAGCAGGGTTAACCCAACTCAAATCACATTGAGTTGATTCCCAGCTATAAACAGGTTTTTATTAATCAAAGCAGGTGGAGGAAGGGGCCCTAAACCACAGGTGTCCACCAGTCAGGCACCCAGATTCAACAGTTGGAGTGAGACCTCCTTCTGCTCCACCCCACAGCACAAACTGTGACCACCTTATCTTGTGCTGACAAGAAAGCAGCACTCTTTAGCTGGGTGATGACTTTCCTGCTAAATCAAGAGAAACTCAAGACAATGGAATTATGTATCCATTAAAAAGAAGGAGGCAGATGATAATGACAGTTAACATTTACTATGTCAGGAACTCTGAAAAACACTTTGCAGGCATCATCTCATTTAACTCAACAGGCTCATGAGGTAGGTTTTATTATTATCACCCTCTGACAGAGAAGCTCTTGGAAAAGTTGAGTCACCTTCCCAAATGGATCATGTAGATCAGACTCCAGAGTCAACTCCCTTATCTACCAGCTTTTTATTTTGAAAATTTTCAAGCCTACTAAAGACTTGAAAGCAAAGTATAATGAATGCCCATTTATCTTTTACCTAGTTTCACCAGTTGCTAATGTTTTGCCGTGTTTATGCTACACTGAGAAAATTCGACATTAATACATTCTATATTCAACTTTACATTTCATATTCAAATTTCTCCAATTGTCCCTCAGAGTTCCTTTTTAGCTAGTTTCTTCCCAGACTAAAAAATTCCCCTACATTTAGTTGTCAAATCTCTTTAGTTGCCTTCAGTCTATAAGGCAGCTGCTAAAGAAATTTCCAACTTTTTCCCCCCCCTGCTCCCATAATATTGACTTTTTTGAAGCATCTAGGAGACTTTCTCACATTCTGGATTTATCTGTTTCCTCTGGGTTAGGTTCAGGATGTGTGTTTTCAGTAGGAAAGACTTGGAAGTAATATTATGTCCTTGGTCATGCAACATGTAAAAAGACACGTGGAATCAGTGATGCCAAAGTTGAGCCTTTGGTTAAACCAGTGTTCATCAGATTTCTTATTGGAAAAGATCCCACCCCTCCACCAACTTTGGTAAATAAGGAACCTCTGCAGTGACATTTGGAGACTGCATGACTATCCTGTTCTTCATACATATAAGTCTATTGCACATAAATGCTTAAGTGTACCACATACACAGGCTGTATCCAAAGTATATAATTAGATTAAGAAAACAAGTGACAGAACAATGTGGATAATTACAACCTTCCCCATGTTGTTAAGTATTATATATATAAATAAATGCATAGGAGAAAGGTGATGATTGGGAAAATCCTGATTGGTTGGGCTGTTTATTTGGGGGAAGCCTCAGCTCTGAGTACTTGGAGGCCTTTTCTCTTGGATTGCTCGTTTTTCCCATATTAGAAACCTTCCAGTTACGTGCCTGGTGGAGTAAAAGCCTGATTCTCAGAGAAGAGAGGATAATGAGGCCTCTGCCTTCAGATTATACCTCTCTCTTAATTCAGCCTCTCCCTGATTTCCAGATGGAAATCCCAAGGCCAGAGTCTCTTGCTTCAAGCCAGAAAGCCACCGTCTAATCTGCTTGACCGAGAGGTCCTCACCCATAGGCCTAATCACTTCTTTTACGGACTTTGAATAAACTTGCCATTTCCTTCCCTATCTGTTCCCTATTTTAAAAGGCACACGACATCTCCAATTCCTGAGCCTTTGGGAGGATCCAGAGCATAAATCTGATGGGTTTTCTGCTTCTCTGTGGCCTTGTACAGGGTTCAACTTTCTTAGACAGGCTGAGTTAGTCACCATTTGCCCATTGCTATGGAGTGTCTAAGTGTTATTGCTGTCATCTTCATCCTCATTCTCCCCACCCTGTGGGCCACATCTTTTACCTCTTTAATTGTAGTGGGAATTTAGGAGGGTCAGAGGAAGCCCATGTGCTTCACTGGTTATGTGCATATAACCATAGAGTTGCTTAACCCCAACTCTATACCTTAAATAGTTCTGTATGATTTCAGTTTTTTAAATGAGCAATTTGTAAAACAAGAACTAAAATGTTATATATATAACAGTGTATATATATATATGTATGTTGTTTAGTTGCTCGGTCTTGTCTGATTCTTTGAGACTGCATGGATTGTAGCCTGCCAGGCTCCTCTGTCCATGGGATTTCCCAGGCAAGAATACTGCAGTGGGTTGCCATTTCCTTCTCCAGGGGATCTTCGTGACCCAGGGATCAAACCTGTGTTTCCTGGTTGGCAGGCAAATTCTTTACCACTGAGCCATCTGGAAGCCTTTTTTCTTCTTTTTAAAGACACCATATACAAGAGGCATAATAATCAGAAGACTTGTAATTTCAAGTGAGAGAAATTCAACTCAAGCTGGTTTAAGTAAAGGGGAGGATTTATTGAGTTACATACCTGAAATGCCCAAGGTGAAGTCCGGGGAACTCTCCAGTCACTGATAATGTCATTAGCCTGCTCTCTTTCCATCTTCGAATTTCTCTTCCATTTTTGGTTTCTTGTTACAGCCTTTTTCTACTGCTCTCCATCTGCATCTTTTCCCACCTGCAAAATGGAGCTGTCAGGAAGCATGAGTGAAGGAAAGGGCTGCAAATTAATGCATTCAGCAAACAGAGAAGGTTTCTGAAATCCTAACCAGTAATAAGCATAATTGCTTTTCAGAAATCTACCCAAAGCCCCCGCCCTCAAGAACAGGCACACAATGAGGTAGCGGAGAATTTTCAGATCTGCATCACAAACTGCCTGCCTTGAGAAAATGGGAGAGATCTGGGTGGATGAGTCAGTCGTCAGCCTTGGTACAGACTGCTCCTTGGCCCCAGGGAGCTGTGTCCCACTCAAGGGTGCTCAAGCCTCCTTGTTCTCAAGGCTGAGCTCTGGGAGGGCTGGAGAAACAGGTCTCAAGGTCACGTTTTCCTACCTTTCAAGCTGACGTGGGTGTGTGGCTGTGCTGGAGTTCTCCAACCCTTACAGGCTGAGCACCGTTCTGCAGGTTGGAGGATGTGATAGGGTCTATTTGTGCAGCATATACTGGGAGAATGAAAGAATGTTGTACATACAGTCAGTGAGAAGCACAGAAAACAGCAGGAGGGAAGGCATGGGGGCAGGAAGATGTGCTGCAAGTTCAGGGTCAGTAGATAGTTCCTGTTGCAGGGCAGCATCTTTTAGAGTTTCTGAGATGGTGAAAGGGTAGGACTGCAAACAAATTATTGCAGTTCTTCTAACCTCAGTTTTTTTTTCACCTATAAAATGAAGCAGCACCAGCCCTCTACTAGCCTTCTAGATGTTAAAAGCCTGGGAGAAAATTTTATTTTCCATTTCCCTCCTGTTATTTGTATGGAAATAAATACTTCAATAAGTCTATGGAGGATGATGGATACATACTCACCCTCACCAGGGCATATTTGAACCACTAAGGCGGTTCTATGCTGCTGTACAGAGAGAAAGAGGAATGTATTCTGCTCCTCAGAGGGACAGAGAAAATAAGAATCAATGAGGTTGCCTAGACAGTGTGCAATAAGCCTCTTGACTGCTTCCTGTGGCTCCCATCTTTATTCATGTTGACAAAACTTAAAAAGTGCTCTGTGTGAGTAGAGATCTTGGACAAATACGTGAAAAAGCAGAGTAGACAGAGGATGAAACCTAGACTTTTCTGCAGAGGGCACACTAAAGAAAATCCCTTTGCAGAAGTTGTGAGGGAGATTTGATAACCATGAAATTGGGGTCTCTGAGCAAAGCTCTGGGTCTTCAAGACCCTAATGGATGTGATTACAATCAACATGGAGGCTAACCTTGATGGTGACTGAAGAGTGTTGGGTGCAAAGCTTAATCCTAGTAAATTGTCTCTGACAGTCATTATGATTATTTCAATTATCATTACATTAGCGGTCTTGTTACTCCCCACTGCCTCTCAGGGGTTGGGGGCTCTGAGACTGGCCACTCTGACGGGCATTTTGCTTCTCTACCAGGAAATGCAATTTGTACAGGAGGAATTGAAATTCACTGAGCCTCACTAGCAATGAAAGAAATGCAAATTAAAGCCACAAAATATCATTTTGTCTGTTTGGCAAAGATTTTGTCGCTGAAGTGTTAGTACCCAGTATCGGTGGGGGAAATCAGCGATCTTAAATCATGTAGGTGGGAGTATAAGTTGTTACATTTTGCAAAGATGATTTGATGAAAAAGCATCAAGAGCATTAACAACATGCATGTCTTTTGACTTAGCAATTCCACATCTAGAAATAATATTTAGTGGATGTTTGCACAGATTTAGTTAAAAGGCATACTGTACTGATGGTTGCAGTGAAAAATTGGAACTATCAGAATGCTCAACAACAGGGAACTAAATTAAATAATGGTGCATCCCCTCATAGGGCTACAAAGCAGTTATTCTACATGATGTTATTGGAAGCATATTCATAGGCATGAATATAAAGTTAATCAGGAAAAAAGCAGAGAACAAAGCTGCCCGTGGTGGACATGAGCTTTTCATCTCCTCAGGATGCTCTTGGGCAGGCTACTCATTAAAGAATGCCCTGGGCTCATGCCTCAAGCTGGGCCAAATGAAGGTCATCCCTAGAATGGTGATAAATCTCTCAGGAGAGAAGCAACTCTCTTTCTACAAGCATAAAGACTGAGGACCATGCATGCCAAGAGCTGTAGTGTCCCTTTTGGCACCATGTGGGAGAGCGTGCCTGAGATGAAACCAACTAAGAGAAAGAAGAACCAGGAGGTGCAATAAGATAGATCCTGGTGACACTCATCAAGCCTCAGGATCCACCATCTCTTGAAGTCAGCTCTGTGGGATTTGCACCTCTAGGAGCCAATACATGTCTTTTATTGCTGTGTTGTTGTTCAGTTGCTCAGTCATGTCCAACTCTTTACGACCGCATGGACTGCAGCACACTAGGTTTCCCTGTCCTTCACCATCTCCCAGACCTTGCTCAAACTCATGTCCATCAAGTCCATGATGCCATCCAACCATGTCATCCTCTGTTGCCCCTTCTCATCCTGACTTCAATCTTTCCCAGGATCAGGGTCTTTTCCAGTGAGTAAGGGTCTTTGCATCAGGTGGCCAAATTATTGGAGCTTCAGCTTCAACCTTCCAATGAATTATTCAGCCTTCCAATGAATTCAACCCTTCCAATGACTACTCAGGGTTGATTTCCTTTTGGATTGACTGGTTTGATCTTCTTGCAGTCCAAGGGACTCTCAAGAGTCTTCTCCAGCACCACAGTTCAAAAGCATCAATTCTTTATTGCTTACATTAGTTTAAATTGGATTTCTCCCACTTTTAAGGCAAAGAGTATTGACTTAAAACTAAACCAGTGTTATAAAATCAAAAACAGAAAAGTATCCATAAAGGTAGCCACGAAGATTTTGATTGTGATTTTCCCTGAGTGGGCACAGTTGAGTTGTTGCTATGGTCTTTTTACATGAATATTATGGTAGTTTTAAATATGTCTGCAAATTCTTTGATTCCCTTGCTGGCAAAAGATGGGGTCTGTGGCCTCTCCCACTGAATCTGCAGTGATCCTAGTGACTGAATGTCCATTGGAATGTGGTAGAAGTGATGCTATGTGACTTCCAAAGCTGAGTCAGAAAAGGCCATAAAGTTTTGGTCTAGTTCTTTTAGGACATAAGCCTTGAGCTTCCATGTAAGAATTCTGAGGCAGCCATGCTACAAAGAAGCCCAGGCCACACAGACAGTCCATATGTATGTAGTCCAGCCCCAACTGAGGTGCCAGCTAACAGCCACATCAAAGGCAGACATGTAAGTCTAGTTACCTCTAGATACACTTCTGCCAAGGTGGTGCTAGTGGTAAAGAACCTGCCTGCCAGTGCAGGAGACATAAGAGATGCAGGTTCAATCCAGGGTCAGGAATATCCCCTGGAGGAGGGCATGGCAACCCACTCCAGTATTCTTGCCTGGAGAATCCCATAGACCAAGGAGCTGGTGGGCTACAGTTCATGGGGTCTCAAACAGTCAGACATGACCGAAGTGACTTAGCATGCACGCATGCATACTTCTGCCCGAACAATCAAGTCAGTCCCGACATCTGGTCTTTCCAGTTGAATAAATGCATGGTAGAGCAAATACATGCCATCCCCACTGTGCCTTTTCCAGATTCTTGACCCACAAAATGTGGTAGCTTAAAAAAATTGTTATTTTAAGCTGCTCAATTTTGGAATGGTTCCTTACAAAGCAGTAGATAGTTAAAATATAGTATTTTCTGATTTTTCTGTAATGAGCAAGTGTTGTTTTATGTTAAAAAAAAAAAAAACAGAAAAGGTTATTCTTAAAATTTTTAGGTGTTAAAAAAAATTCACAGCATCATCTGGGAACAGAAATTTGTCTTTCCTCTACTGTTCTTCCAGGTTAGGGGTGACAGACATCACTTGACTTTATACTCTACTGCTCACTGGGGTGGAGGAAGGGGGTGGCAGTGTGATTGAATCACTCCTAGAGTCTTTGTGACCCCTGATATCCTGAATTATTGAATTCTTAGAAGCAGCTGTCTTATCTAACAAGATAAAGAAAATTTCAGCCTAGTTGCAAATGTTGACAACTCTTTGAAAAACAGTTTGGCAGCACTGTAGTACATGAGTTAAGATACTTTTGAAAGTAAATTTGAAAATAAGTACAAACAACAAAAAATCCAATTTAAAGTGTCTTAGACAAGAAAGGAAATTTATTGACTCACATAACTCAAAACCTGAGAGGTAAGTTTCAGGTGAGGCTTAATCCAGCAGCGATGTGAGCACAGCAGTTTCTTTTTCTGAATTTGTATCCTCTGCTTCTTTGTAGAAGGCAGGGTATGTGCTAATCCTTAGATTTCCCTTTTGGCCACAGGATTGGAGTCACCAACACCAGGGTTATTATATGCTTTTTGGCTCCTGTCAGAAGAGTACATTTTCCTAATAGTGGGGGAAAAAATCGGATCTGGTGATGATCCCTACATCCATCACTGTTGTGGCAGTGTGTGGGTGTAGGGAGTGGTAGGTTATCCTGATTGGACTAAACCACAGATTTACTTGAGGGATTAGGCTTGGGTCAATCCCATCTAAACTCTATGAGTGACACACTCTGGGTATTGTGGACACATATACCTACAGAAATAGACATAAGAATCTTTATGCCCTTGTTCCAGCAGCCCTACTTTAAGGGAAATATTCTAAAACACAATAATGAACATATTTATGGATATATTCACTATTATTTTTAAGCACAGAAAGCCAGAAGCATCCTCACTCTTCAATCACTCATTTATTCCACAGTTACTGCAGCTTTTTTACAATGGGGTAGACTTTTGTACTAGACTCGGGAAATGTCTGGGGAGATGCCCACAATAAGATACAATATGGATGTAACACTCAAGGTTCAGAGTGGAAGAGAAAGTAAATGCACAACTTCACCAAGATCATGAGTTTGAACATAGTAGACACAGAATGTGCTATGGGAGTTTAGAGGAGATGTACCCAATTAGGAGTTGTGGAATAACAGCAGGGAGGCTTCCTGGAGGAAGTGAGACTGAAAAGGCCAGTGAGAGTGAACCACTCAAGGGGAGTGGAAATGGTTATGGGTAGTGGTGGTTGTGGTGGTGGGATTAAGAAAAGTACCAACACCTGGGTCCTACCCCTACAGGTTTGGTTTGTATTGGACTGTGTGGGGCCTGGAGAGCCCTGTAATTGTTTAAAAGACTACATTGATAAGCTCCTTGGGGTAGGTGGATAGAACATGGGACCCTTCAGACCAAGGCTTAGGGTCGGGAGGTGAGTGCTAAGGCGTGGACACTGAGACTAAGGGGAGAGTACATTCTGGTTCTGAAGTAAATTAGGAAAGGTGATGAGGTTGGCCATCAGTGCTTATGGTCCTCTCTCTCTCTCTCCCTCCCCTCCTCCTGGAGTGCCTGCAGGATCAGGCAGTTCCCAGCTACCATCCAGCCCTTCAGGACCCCTCCCCTCCCCATGAACTCAAGTTAGATTGTTCATCTGGTTACTGTTGTTATGAATCTTTTCTTCTACGTAAGAGAAGAGCATGGATTCGGTCCATAAACACTGTACAACATTGTACCTTCTACATAAAAAAAACTTGGCACTCAACAATAATTGATGATCAAAGAAGCAGTTTCCCTCTATCCTCAAGGTTGGGCCAGGGGGATCATTGCAGTTAAGAAAAGGGTACCAGAAGGGTGCTAAAGGAATCCTGGGGGTGGATCCATAACCCTCTGGATCTGGGTTTGTATTCTGAGTTTGAGGCCTGATTCCACCAGTTAGTAGAAGCGTGACCTTGGAAAAATCACTTTACGTCTTTATGTCACACTTTTTTTCATCTGAAAAATGGGGGGGAGTGTGGGGAGGGGAATAATAATATCTCTCTTCTAGGGCCTGTGGGAGGATTAAGTGAGTAAATACACATAAATACCTCTTGTCCCTGGCACATACTGAAAACTGAATAAGTGTTAGTTATGATGCTAATGATGATGATGATTCTTGAGTGTTTACTCTGTGCCAGGCTTTATAGGCATTGTCTTGTTCCAGACTCACGCAAACTCCAGAAGACAGAAAAAAAAAATATATATATGAAAGAAAGTGAAAATGTTTGTCACTCAGTCGTGGCCAACTCTCTGTGAGTCCTTGGACTAAATATATATGTATGGATAAATATACATGTGTGTGTGTGTGTGTGTGTGTGTGTGTGTGTGTGTGTATATATATTTACCCATAGAAGTGAGAGCTTGGGCTCAGAAACTTTAAATAACTTGCCAAGGTCATGCAGCAAGTACATGATGAAGCTGGCATTTGAATCTCCATCTATTTGATTTCAGAGTCTAAATTCTTAACCACCTACCATCCTTCCTTCTGTCAGTCAGCAGCCCCACCAGACTTTGAATAACATGGGGGCGAAAAGCACGTCGTATTAACTTTCGAACCTTCCAACACCCCACTCTCATTCCCAAGTGCTCCTCCCAGAGTCAGAATCAGGAAACATTCGCTGAATGAATCGTTGATCTCTCCTCCCACTCCTGGCACTCCCAGTCCTTCAAGGGCCTTCATCTCCACATCCTTGAACCAGCTTTGTCTAAACACAATAGGAGGAGTGATGAAAAAAGTCTTTCTCACCAAGGATACAATTAATCAGAACGCTTCAGTTGTGCACATACCTCTGTATAGATACATATACTTGCATCTATATAAATAGTAGCGCTCATAAAGGTTGCTGGCTCAATGATGCAGTTGAATGGGAGACTGACAGCATGATTCATGGCTCAGGTCAAATTTAACTCTAACCTGTTTGTGCAAGACAGATTTACTTTGAGAGCTCTTTCTGTTGCATAATTGCCTTGGGCCCACCTTCTCCCCAGGGAGAGGATATTTTCACACCAGCCCACAATGTCTTATCAGATCAAGTCAGATCTGGACTCTCTTGGCTACTTGCCAAGCAGTGTGGGCCCAGGTAAAATCCAACCAGGAACTTTTTGCCAGCAAAAGAAGGAGGAGTCATCAAAAGCTGTAGCAGGAGGCAGCCTGCCAAGAAACACGGGAATATGAGATGAGAAGCATCAGGAATAGTGGTCTAGAGAAAGCCTCTCATCTGTCCACCCATCCATCTATCCATCCATCCATAGCATCTGGCTGCTCATTTATAACATCCATCTGTCTGTTTACTCATCCATCCATCATATTCATCCATTCATTTAATTACCTATCCATCACATTCATTTATCTATCCTTTCAAGCATAAAATATGTACTGAGCATCTACTGTGTGCCAGACACTGTGTTGAAGATTGGGGCTTTATAGAGTGAAAGAGTCAGATACTTGGCCTTCATGGAGCTTACCTTCTAGCTTGAGTTTAGACAGATAATCATGCTAATATCTTTTTAGCCATAGGCTCAGAGAAGTGCTATAGAAGGGATAGGTGGTGTTAAGATACCCTAGGGGATCTGGGGAACTTGATCTAGTTTTGCAATTGGGGGAAGCCTCTGAATGCTGATGGATGAGAAAGAGCCATCCATCCACTTGGGAACTGCTGGTTGGAGCAAAGTGACCTGAGGGCAGCAAGATGGGGAGAGTGACAGGACACTGGATTAGGAAGTAGAGAGAAACCAGCTCACACGGTGTGTGGGAAGCTACGAAAGGAGTTGGCCTCTGGAAAGGGTCCAGTTTTCCCAGTGGTTCCATTTTTTTCTGAAGAAATGGGAGTTTCATAGCTTTATTTAACAGAAAGATGATAGACCATGGTAGAAAAGCACAGAGCTAAGCTGAAATCTTGACTCTACCATTCTACAAATGTATGACTTCAGGTTAGGCAAGCCATTTAACTTCTCTGAACCTCAGATTTTTCGTCTATAAGATAATAATAATCCTGCTTTTCTTTTTTCTTTTGTTCAATATTTTTAGAGCACCTACTATGTGTCGGGTGCTTTTCTGGACACTGGTGAAATTCCAATGACTAAAACACACTAAACTCACTGAGTTTTATAAAGATTAAATGAGATAATGCATATAAAACTTTTGGTAATATGCCTAGTCCAGTGTTTGTGCTTATTAAATGTTTTTTTACATTAATTAAGGAACACTTTCTTAGTGTTCAATACATTGGGAGCCCCAAGTAAACAGCAGGTAACATTTTCCCCTGCAGTCCAGGCATTCCTATCCTCCTATTCCACCAACTCAAAAACCTGAGAGGTTTCCTTCATTCCTGTTTCTTTCTCATACCTGATAGCCAATCAGTCACCAGGGTCTGCCCTTTCAGTCTTCTGTGTAGCTCAAATGTATCTGCTCACTTTCAGTCCCCATTCACTGACATAGTTTGGGGCTATTAAACTCATACCTATCTGATAGACATTGTTAATTGCTTACCCAACATATACTTCCCTCCATCTTCCATTCTAAAAACATGATGATTTTGTTTGCATCTATAATGTGCTTAATCTCAGATTAAGTACTCACTTTCTGAGCCTCTCTTGCCCTTAAAAGTGACCGTTCTGACCAAGGAGATGAAAGCAAACATCTCCTGGATTAAAAGATGTAGAGCCTTATATATATTTTGAATTTTTCTTTCTTTTTTTTTTTGAACATCGATGTGATGTTTGGAGCTGTGGCAGCCAACTTGGACTATGAAGTGACAACTGTGAAGATGACTGTCTATGTAATGAAACAAAAAGACAAATAAGAAACAAAAGCCGCCTGGCTCCTTGGTGAAATAGTTAACACCAGTAACTGCTGTCCCTTGATTTTCTTGTGAGAAGAATAAGCCTCTCTTTGGCATAAGCCACCATTATTTGGATTTTCTGTTACTTAGAGCCAAATGGATTCCTAAATAGTTTACCTATTTTTATTATAACAGCCTCTCAACTTGCTTCCTCCAGACGTAGCCCTCTAATTCATCCTCTACACAGCAGCCACCAGGTATATTGTGAATGATACAAATTCAGTAACTCCTGTGCTGAAAACTTTTCCAAGTTTTCCCATCACCTACAATTGTCCCTGGGCACTGTGTGGCTAGTAAAGATAAGATTTTCAGAAAACATCTCAGCACCTTGATCAGTTTTTTTCCTAATGAATATTGATATATTAATCCTTCAACTCATGTGACACTGGTGTTATTACAATAGAGTTCCTTGGTGTTTTAGATGAAAATATAATTTAACTTTACCTAAATTTAAAGAAAAAAGAAACTGAAATGAAATGGAAGTAATTGCTGATTTTCAAGTAATTTTTCTTCACCTGAGGGTTATAATTTCTTAATGATTATGAGAATTATTTGGGAGATATAAGAGCAATTAAATATGAGGTGGGATCCTGGATTGGATTCTGAACTGAAAATTTTTCCACATTAGTGGAAAAATTGGTGATATTTTAATAAAGTCTGTAGTTTCATTAGTAATGTTGTATCAGTGTTGACTTCCTGGTTTTGATCATTGTACTGTGGTCATGTACACTAATGAAGAGCATATCACATTCTCTGTATGATTGTTTTCAACTTTTCTGTAATTCTAAAATTGTTTCAAAATAAAAGACTTTAAAAATCAGTTTAAGGCTAAGAAAAAATTTTAAAATACAAGAGATTAGTTTTTAGTTACTATTTCCCTAGACAGTATGGAATTACTCCCTGTTATGAAACATGATAGCTTTAGCACCCTTAAAATTCTTTTCATTTTCTTTTCTCAAACTTGCAAATTTTTGTGATTTTTATATTGTTAAGATTTAGAATGTTGATATCTTGGCAATCATAATTATTACTAGAGCTGTTTAATTTTAATTACATATTTAAATAATTCTGTGCTCACCACTAGTCCTTTTGTTTCCTGAATTTTTTATTTTGATTTATCTCTTTGTTGGCCGGATTTAATAAATGAGTCTTTTGTCAACAACGTCTTATTCTCCTGCATTTCTTGGATTCACACTTGAAACTGTGTGTTGCCATTTCATTCGCACAAGTTAAAACAGCTGGGTATAAAAGTATAGGGTTATAGTTCAGAACTTCGTGATATTGCTCTACAGTTTTCTGTCTTTGAAACTTTAGCAAATGTTTTGGATACAATGGTATTGACTTTTTTGATATACTGTTTTTATAACATGTAATGTAATACATGTAATTTTTATATAACCATAACTAAAATCAGGCTGGATGCCAGGCTGGATGAATCAAAGCTGGAATCAAGATTGCTAGGAGAAACATCAACAACCTCAGATATGCAGATGATACCACTCTAATGGCAGAAAGTGAAGAGGAACTAGAGCATCTTGATGATGGTGAAAGAGGAGAATGAAAATGCTGGCCTCAAACTCAACATTTAAAAAACTAAGATCATGACATCTTGTCCCATCACTTCATGGTAAATAGAAGGGGAGAAGGGGAAGCAGTGACAGATTTTATTTTTCGGGGCTCCAAAGTCACTGCAGATGGTGACTGCAGCCATGAAATTAAAAGACGTTTGCTCCTTGGAAGAAAAACTATGTCCAACCTAGACATCATATTAAAAAGCAGAGACATTACTCTGCCAACAAAAGTCCATCCAGTCAAAGCTATGTTTTTTCCAGTAGTCATGTATGGATGTGAGAGTTGGACTATAAAGAAAGCTGAGAGCTGAAGAATTGATGCTTTTGAACTGCAGTGTTGGAGAAGACTCTTGAGAGTCCCTTGGACTAAAAGGAAATCAAACCAATCAGTCCGAAAGGAAATCAGTCCTGAATATTCATTGGAAGAACTGATGCTGAAGCTGAAACTCCAATACTTTGGCCACCTGATGCGAAGAACTAACTCATTGGTAAAGATCCTGATGCTCAGAAAGATTGAAGGCAGGAGGAGAAGGGGATGACAGAGGATGAGACGGTTGGAAGGAATCACTGACTCAATGGACAAGTTTGAGTAATCTCCAGGAGCTGGTGATGGGAAGCCTGGTGTGCTGCAGTCCATGGGGTCGCAAAGAGACATGACTGAGTGACTGAACTGAACTGAACTGTTTCTTAGAAAGAAAGCTATGACACACCTAGATAGCACATTAAAAAACAGAGACATCACTTAGCCAACCAGGGTATGTATAGTCAAAGCTTGGTTTTTCCAGTAGTCATGTACAACTGTGAGAGTTGGGCCATAAAGAAGGCTGAAGGCTGAAAAATTGATGCTTTTGAATTGTGGCGCTGGAGAAGACTCTTGAGAGTCCCCTGGACTGCAAGTTCAAGTCAGTCAATCCTAAAAGAAATCAACCCTGAAAATTCATTGGAAGGACTGATGCTGAAGCTGAAGTTCCAATACTTTGCCCACCTGATGTGAAGAGCTGACCCATTGGAAAAGACCCTGATGCAGGGACAGATTGTAGCATCACGGACTCAATTCATGTAAATTTGAATAAACTCTGGGAGATGGTGGAGGACAGAGGAGCCTGGTGTGCTGCAGTCCATGGGGTCACAGAAAGTCAGACGTGACTGAGCAACTAAACAACAATAACAAAAAATCAGAATACAGAACAGTTCCATCATCCCCTCAAGTTTCCGCAAACCTTCCCTCAACCAGTAACCCCTGAAAACTGTGGATCTATTCTTTGTTTCTATAATTTTGTCAGATAGATGTCATATAAATGAGAGTGTACAGTATGTACCCTTTTGATCCTGACTTTTTTCAGTCAGCATAATTCTTCTGAAATGCATCTGTATTGCGATGTGTATCAACAGTTCATTCTTCTTTATTGTTTAGTAGTAGTATATTTTGTTGATGATCCACTGTTGCTTATCAGCTGTTGAGGAACAGAATGGCTGTACCATTTTGTCCCACCGTCAATGTATGAGAGTTCCAGTTCTGAATCCTAATCAGTAGTTGGTATTTTTGGATTCTTCCTTCCTTCATTGTAGTTATTCTAATAGGTATTTAATGGTATCTCAATATAATTTTAATTTGCATTTCCATAAGGGCTAATGATGTTGAGCATCATTTCATATCCTTTATTTACTATTCATAGATCTTTTCTGGTAAAGTAGCTGTGCAATTATTTGGCTTACTTTTTTGTCTTATTGTTGAATTTTGAGGGTTCTTTGTACATTTTGAATACAAGTCCTTTACAAAATATACATTTTTCCAAATATTTTCTCACCATATGTATCTTGCTTCTTCATTCTCTTGGCAGAGCAAACATTTAAAATTGCATGAAGTCCAACTTATCAGTAATTTTTAATAGATCATGATTTTGGGATCATATAAATGAATGCTTTACTTAACTAAATATCATGAAAATTTCTCATATGGTTTCTTTTAAATGTTTTATATGTGTTGCATTCTTCTGTGGTTATTTTGAGTTAATTTTTGTGTAAGATGTGAGGTACAAGTTGAGGTTTATTATTATTATTTTTTGCAGGTGAATGCCTGATTGTTCCAATTCTATTTGTTGAAAAGACTATCTTTTCTCCATTGAATTGCTTTTATGACTTCGTTGAAAAGCAGTTGACCATGTTTATTTGGCTCCCTTTTCTGTACTATTGATATTGTCTGGGCTTTTGTTGGTACCACAATGTCTTGTTACTGTAGCTTTATAATAAATGTTAAAACTGAATAGTGTGAGCCCTCCAACATTTTCTCTGTCAAGACTGTTTTGGCTATTCTAGTTCTTTTGCATACTCAGATAAATTTTAGAATCATTTTGTGTCCATCTGCAGAAAAATTCCTGCTGCAATTAATTTGGGGATAATTGATATCTTAACCATGTTGTTTTTAAATCAGTAAACACGATATATCTTTTCATTTATTCAAGTCTGCAGTGTTTTGGAATTTACATCCTATACATATTTTGCTAGGTTTATACCTAAATAGTTTACCTTTTAAGGACTTGTATATGGTACTATTTTTAAAACTTCAGTTTCTGATTGTTTATTGACAGTATTCAGAAGTATGATTAATAATAATCTACATATTGACCTTACACATTGTGACTTTGCAAAGCTCACCCATTAGTTCTAGAGACTTTTCTTTTTGTAGATGCTTTGGAATTGCCTATATAGACAATTCTATTGTCTGTGAACAGTGATAGTTTTATTCCTTCCTTTCCAATTTACATGCCTTTTATTTCTTTCACTTGCCTTTTTGCAGTGGCTAGGACTTAACAGTACAGTGTTGAATAGGAATAGTGAAAATGAACCTTCTTGTTTTGTTCCCAGTCTTAGGGAAAGCATTTAATCTTTCACCATTAAGTATGATGTTAGCTGTAGTGTTTTGTAGATGCCTTTTATCGGGTTAAGAAAGCTCCCTTCTAATCTTAATTTGCTGAGAGCCTTAAAAAAGTCAAATGGGTGTTGGGTGTGTCTTAATGGTTTTTTCTGCATTAGTTAGTATGATCATGTGATTTTCTTCTTTACTATGTTAATATGGTAGATTATGTTGATTTTTGAATGTTGAAGGAGCATTGCACTCCCAAAATAAATCCCACTTGATGAAAATCAGTTATGTGGTTGTGTGCCTCTGTGTGTGTACATATATATTATATATAGATGCATATATGTGATTTGCTAATATTTTTTGAAACCATATAAGCCTGGAGTCATATTGTTCTGGATGTTTTTAACTACGTATTTGATTTCTTAGACATAAGGATATTAAGGTCATCTATCTCTTCTTGGGTGAGTTTTGATATTTTGAGGCTTTTAAGAAATTGGCCTATTTCAACTAAGTTGTAGAATGTAAGTTATAGAATTGTTACAGTATTTTCATATTATTCATTTATGCCTGTGGGGTCTATAGTGATATTCTCTGCTTCACTTTGAATTTTGTTAATTTATGTCTCTTCCCTTTTATTCCTTGTTAGTCTGGCTAGAGATTTGTCAATTTTATTGACATTTTTATAGAAGCAGCTTTTGGTTTGATCAATTTTCTCTGTTATTCTTATTTTCAATTTCATTGATTTCTGGCCTTCTTTGTTATCTCCATCTGTATTTTTGATTATTCTTTATTTTTATATCTATCTTTATTATTTCCTTCCCTCTTGTTGCTTTGTGTTTATTTTTTGCTCCTTTCCCCCTTATTCTTAGATTGTTGGTTTGACACCTTTCTTCTTTTCACATATATGCATTTAATGATTCACATATGTATTGAATTTAGTTCAATTTCCCCCAAACACTGCTTTAGCTGTATCCCACAAATTTTGAGATATTATTTTCATTTTCCTTCATTTCAAAATTTTCTAATTTTCATTGAGACTTCCTCTTTGACCCATGGATATTTACAATTTGAAGCTGTGTTTGTTTGTTTTTGTTTTTGGCCATGCCACATGTCTTGTGATTGAACCTGGACCCTCAGCAGTGAGAGAGCAGAGTCCTAACCATTGGATCACCAGGGAATTCCCTATTTACAAATTAAAATAAAAAATTTTTCTAAGTATTTGGAGGATTTTCCAGATAACTTTTTGTTACTAATTTTTAATTTAGGTCCATTATGCTCAGAGATATTGTTTGGATGGTTTCAGTTCCTTAAGTTTGTTAAGGTTTATTTCATGATGCAAAATATGGTCTATTTTGGTGAATGTTTCTTGAATATTTGCAATGAATGTATATCCTGCTGTTCTCGGATGGAGTGTACTGCAAATGTCAACTCAATCCAGTTCCTTGGTGATGGTGTTCATCTCTTCTCTATCCGTGTTGATTCTCTTTTACTTGTTCTAGACATCACCTAGAGAATAGTGTTCACATCTCCAAATATAATATGGATTTGTTCATTTCTCCCTCCAGGTCTAGCCATTTTTATTTAATGTAATTATTGATAAGCTTGAATTTAGTTCTATTTAAATTTTTTTCTATTTTTTACTTCTGTTTTTCTTTGCTCAGTTTTCCTTTTCCTGACTTCTTTTGAAGGTTTTCTTTTGAAGGGCTTCCCTGATAGCTCAGTTGGTAAAGAATCCGCCTGCAGTTCAGGAGACCCAGGTTTGATTCCTGGGTCAGGAAGATCCTCTGGAGAAGGGATAGGCTACCCACTCCAGTATTCTTGGGCTTCCCTTGTGACTCAGCTGGTAAAGAATCCATCTACAATGAGGGAGACCTGGGTCTGATTCCTGAGTTGGGAAGACCTCCTAGAGAAGGGAAAGGCTACCCACTTCAGTATTCTGGCCTAGAGAATTCCATGGACTGTATAGTCCACGGGGCCCCAAAGAGTTGGACAGGACTAAGTGACTTTCACTTCACTTTCACTTTGAAGGCTTAAATACTTTTTAGTGTTCCATTTTCCTTTTAACTTTACTATATCTCTTTGTATAGAGATTTTAGTGGTTGTTCTAAAGATTACAATATTTATACATAGTTTTTAAAACATAATTTTATTGATTTTTATTTATTTGTTCATTTATTTGCTGTGCTGGGTCTTCATTATTGTTCATGGGATTTTCTCAAGTGTGGCAAGTGGGGGCTGCTCTCTAGTTGGGGTACACAAGATGCTCACTGCAGTGGCTTCTCTTGTTGCAGAGCACAGGCTCTAGGGCACTCGGGCTTCAGTAGTTTCAGCACGTGGGCTCAGTAATTTCGGCTTCTGGGCGCTAGAGCACAGGCTCAATAGCTGTGGCATATGGGCTTAGTTGCTTTGAGGCATGTGGGATCTTCCTGGACCAGGGATCGAACCCATGTGTCTCCTCCATTGGCAGGCAGGTTCTCTACCAATGAGCCATCAGGGAAGCCCCTATACATACTTTTAACAGTTTGCTAGAATCAAGATGATGTGGGAGTGGGGACATAAAGGAATTAAGAATGACACTGAAGTTTCTGGATCAGGAAGATGGGTATAAGGTGATGTTATTCATTACCAAGGTGAATTTAAATGGAGGATATCTAGGAGAAGAGAGTTTTGTTTGGAACACATAATTTGGGATATTTGTGAAACATTCAAGTGGTGATGTCAGATGGCAATTTATCACATGGATCGTAAGTTAACAGAGGTGTTTTGGGCTTAAGGATAGATTTGGATGTTTTTGGTTGTAGTTGGCATCTGTTGGTTTTGCCACCCAATGTTTTGTTTACTCCTGGTAACCTATCCCTGACTCTTGACCACAGGAGAGGCACTAAACCCACTTTTAAGTGGGTTTAACCCACTCTACAAGTGGATCTTAGGTAAACTCAGCTAATTACTAGCTCATTCCTCCTGGCCATAGGGATTGGTTCAGGGTTAGATTTCTAATTGAATTTAGCCAATGATAATGAGATCCAATACTCCTGTCCTCTTATCTTGGAAAGACACGCTTTCTTTCTAATTGGAGTTAATCCAATAAGAAGTAAGATCTGAAGATTCTTGCGGAAGGAAGATGCTTGTTTCCCTGAAGGAAGAGCCACCTGAAGACACACCAGCAAGGGAGGTAGCAGAACTGAGGGATGGTGGGAATGAGTAGGTCCAGGGGAAATTGAGCCTCTGGTCAATCTGTGCTCAGCCTCTGGACTTTGCAATCATGTGACCCAATTATGTTCCATATTTCCTAGATTATGTTCAATCAAATGAGAGTTCTAATTGATATATAAGCATCTAGTGGGTATGGAAGTGACAGTGGTAAATGAGAGCATGTCAAGAGACAGAAGAAAAGAAGGAGCCCATTTAAGGAAAAGGAGCCCATGAAGGAGCATGAGAGGAGTGCTCAGAGAGATAGAGAGTTCTTTGTCTTGGGAGCTCCAGAAAGTGAGTCAAGAGATAGAGAGTAATTAGCAGTGTAAAATACTTAAAAGGTATCAGTAAAGGTAAGGACTGAAAAGGGCCCTTTGGAACTATCAACAAGGAGGCTGTTGACAAAACATTTGGAATTACCAAGCTAGAAGGATCCTCTGAAATCATTACATTATACCCTCTTCTGAGGATGAGGAAATTGAGGCAATGAGATACTTAGATTTTTTTTTTTTTTTTGGTAGCAGATACAAGATTACAAGTAGAAAGTAGGGCTTTAAGGGTCCTTAAAGATCACATGATCCAGTCACCTATCCAATACTAAATCTCTTGTATAACATCTCTCTGAAGCCTGTACTGAAATACAACTACTGAGAAAGAACTCATTACTTCTCAAGTCTAATGAGAACCCTTGATTTCAGAGTTCTTATATCATGATCTCTTTACACCACAGAGTAGGTAGACACATGAAAGGAGAGTATATGCATCCCAAGTTGATCCTTGGAAAAGCTGGTTGTGTTTGAGGAATTCAACAGGTTAAGCCAGATTTTTGAGTTTTAGGAGGTTTTAGGAGGTTAGAATATTCCAGTTTCAGAAGAGCCTAGTCTTTGAGCCACGGTAGCCCAGAACTATGTGAGTAAATGATAACTTCCAGGTTATTCCAGCTGCCAGTCTTTTAGATTTCCCCATTTGAGGCCCCAGATTTCATGCAGCAGGAACAAGCCATACGTGTTATGTCCTATCTGAATTCTTGACCTAAGAATCTTTGAGCATAATAAAATGGTTGTTTTGTTATGCCACAAAGTGTTAACAGGTTATTTTCTTTATACAGGAATAGATAACTGGAAGGGTAAGTATTATTTTCCCATTTTACAGATGAGGATAACTGAGTTTCATAAAGATTAAACAACCCAGGTCCTATAGGTAGCCAATGGCAGGGCCAATATCTGAACCCAGGTGTGGCTAATTGCATAGCTTGCTTTCTTCCAGTTATCCTAGATACCGCCTGCTGAGTTAGACCCCTTAACAAAATCTCCCCAGCCTACCATCACTGTTCTTCAATCTGGAGACCATCCTTGACCAACCTAGAGTTCAATGACTAAGATGTGGTTAGAAAAACAGCCTTTATTAAACAGCTGATTCATATTCTTTTCAAATAATTGAAAGATATTCACTGTGCAATCAGTTCTTTCCTGATTTTATTTTCTCCTCCACACCCCCAGGCAGGAGCCAGATACTTCTGCCAAGCCTGGCGAATCTGCTCCTCCTTTCCCCTCACCACCCAGTGTACAAATACCCATTGGCCCCCATTAAATCCCAATCAGGCTTGGAGAGAGCTGATTCAGCCCCCTCTCCTGCCTCCCGGGAAGAGTTAGGGATGAGCAAATCACTTATTGGAGTAATTCTGGGAGCTGAAGCAGAGCCGTGGCTGGAAGCCACCCACTAACTAGAAACCCAGGACATCAATCAACCAAACTGATTTTTCCGCTGCCGCAGCCATTTAAACAGTTATCTTTGCTTGGGGCTTTGTCCAAAGTTACTCAACCAGTGGGTTCCTGGGTGATAAGTCACCGCAGCCTCATTCCACTGTCTCTGTATCCTGGGGCTGCCTCTTTACTCACTTCTCAAGAGGGGTTGAAGTTCATTTGTTGCACTCTAAAAAGAATAGATCCTGCACGGCTGGCGCACAAGTTCTGGTTATAGCAGGAAGATGAAAAAGGAGCCCGAAGTCTGTGGGGATGTCAATACAGTACTTCTCATTTGACGCCCTGCTGAGGCAGGGGGAGGACGTTTCAAATTCATTTTATAACGCCCCCTGCTGGTATGCTTTCCCAACTGCTACAGATATCTGATCGAGTTTGGGAGAGGACAGCTGGGCAGAGTCGGGGGTTGGTGAGAGCAGCTTACAAGCCAGGTGCGGGGAGAGGGGAGCCCTTCGCCTGTACCAACCTGCTTTCCTCGTTTTACATATGGGGAAACTGATGCCAGGAAGAAAAACGGTTTTTACTCAAGGTTGTGATTTACTCAAAGTCTATATTAAGGCTAGGACTAGTCTCTCTGTCAGAGAAGGCAATGGCACCCCACTCCAGTACTTTTGCCTGGAAAATCCCATGGACGGAGGAGCCTGGTAGGCAGCAGTTCATGGGGTCGCTAGAGTCGGACACGACTGAGCAACTTCACTTTCACTTTTCACTTTCATGCATTGGAGAAGGAAATGGCAACCCACTCCAGTGTTCTTGCCTGGAGAATCCCAGGGACGGGGAAGCCTGGTGGGCTGCTGTCTATGGGGTCGCACAGAGTTGGACACGACTGAAGCGACTTAGCAGCAGCAGCAGTCTCTCTGTGGGTAGAATTTTTTTCTAGAATCCAGTAGTAATTGTCTCTGATTGGCAGCCTTGTGTGAAATCTGGGGACCCTGGTTTCAAATCCAAGCTCTGCCACTGAATAGTTGTCATGAGAAGGTAGTTCTCTGAGCCTCAGATTTCTCATCTGCAAAATAAGGGTTAAAAGGCAAGCCGTGAAATAGGATTTTGTAAGAATTTCTTCATACATTCATTCAAGAACTGTTGAGTATCTGCCACGTGCCAAGCACCGTGCTGGGCACTTGGAATATAACACTGCATAGGACATTGTAGTACCTGTTCTCTTTAAGCATGGTAATCTATTGATAAAATCAGATGACATATGTGGATGCACAGCAGAAATTCAACAATTGTTGGGAAATAAAGAATTTCCCCTTTGATTCTCCCCACTTTTCAAGTATCAGAAGGCTTGGGGCCTTGCCCCAGCTGTGTCAGTCTAGGAATGCTGATGACTTGAAGAGATTAAGTTATTTAAATGTCAGGACCACATAAATCTTCGTATTCTCCAGTATGCCTGGCCCCAGGATGTGCTCCAGTCAATATTTGTTTGGCTTCATGGATGCCTGAAGTTCCGGCTCCCTCTGCCTTCTGGCTGCCTGCAGATTGCTGTCCGTGGTGCTGAAAAGCAATTCCTGCTTCTCAGTATGAGGCAGCTCAGGTGCTGAGGCAGAAAATGGAGCCCAGGGGAAGTGAGTAGAGAGGGGAAGAATGAGCCAACTTTTCACTGGCTAATAGTGACATCTTCATTTTATCATATCTTGGAATTCAAAGCTGATGCTTCTTTTTCCATCTGTCTTCATTTGGCATTTCTTGCTAGCTGGAAACCCTGCAGATATAGGTGTTCTTAATAACTACACAGGGTGATAATCTCTACAATGGGAGAGGTATTGGAAGCCCATAGCCTTTTAAGCCCTATTTGCAAGTGTTGTTGGAAATTGGTAGCTCCTTCTTCTAGCTTATTATTAGGCTAGGAAAAAGTATCAGTCACAGATGCCTCTCCTAGCTGATTTCATCTATGTCTACCACCTAAGACTGTGGGCAGCTCTGAGTCAGAACTGACTATAGGGAAGCCAGAGAGGTAGGGCCTGAGATTCATAGCCTGGAGTTGTGTGCATATTCAAAAAATTCATTTTGACCTGTATTTAATGTGATAATATGTTTGTTCATTCATTCACTCTATAAATATTTATTGAGTGCCTACCATGGTCTGGAAGAAGCACAAGCTGGAATCAAGATTGCCTGGAGAAATATCAATAGCCTCAGATATGCAGATGACACCACCCTTATGGCAGAAAAGTGAAGAGGAACTAAAAAGCCTCTTGATGAGAGTGAAAGAGGAGAGTGACAAAGTTGGCTTAAAGCTCAACATTCAGAAAATGAAGATCATGGCATCTGGCCCCATCACTTCATGGGAAATAGATGGGGAAACAGTGGAAACAGTGTCAGACTTTATTTTTCTGGGCTCCAAAATCACTGCAGATGGTGATTGCAGCCATGAAATTAAAAGACGCTTGCTCCTTGGAAGGAAAGTTGTGTCCAACCTAGATAGCATATTGAAAAGCAGAGACATTACTTTGCCAACAAAGGTCCATCTAGTCAAGGCTATGGTTTTTCCTGTGGTCATGTATGGATGTGAGAGTTGGACTGTGAAGAAGGATGAGTGCCGAAGAATTGATGCTTTTGAACTGTGGTGTTGGAGAAGACTTTTGAGAGTCCCTTGGACTGCAAGGAGATCCAACCAGTCCATTCTGAAGGAGATCAGCCCTGGGATTTCTTTGGAAGGAATGATGCTGAAGCTGAAACTCCAGTACTTTGGCCACCTCATGTGAAGAGTTGACTCATTAGAAAAGACTCTGATGCTGGGAGGGATTGGGGGCAAGAGGAGAAGGGGACAACAGGATGAGATGGCTGGATGGCATCACCAATTCGATGGACGTGAGTTTGAGTGAACTCCGGGAGATGGTGATGGACAGGGAGGCCTGGCGTGCTGCAATTCATGGGGTCTCAAAGAGTCAGACATGACTGAGCGACTGAACTGAACTGAACCGTGGTCTGGCACTGTTAGAGGAGCTCCACATACAGTCAAATACAAGAAAGACAAGGTCTCTGACTCCATAGAACTTACATTCCAGTAGGGGAGACATAAAATAAGCAAATATACAAATGAGTGTGTAGCATAATTCCAGGCAAGAAAATAGATAATAGTAGGAAATTCTCTCTTAGATAAGATTATCACAGGAGACCTCTTTGAGGAATGACATTTGAGCATAAATGTAAACTAATTGAAATAATAAGACATATAAATATTGAGGAAAGGAAGTGCTCCAGGCAGAAGGCACAAGAGGACCAAAAAAAAAAAAAAAGAAAGAGGGAATAAGATAGCATTTCCAAGGAACAAAGTGGCCAGTGCAGATGGAGCAGATTTATCAAAGAGGACATTAAAAAAGACTGGATAAATACACAAAGACCAGCTCTGTATCTTGAGGAGAACAAAAAAAGATGCTCAGAATGGAAGAAACACTTATAAATTGACATTTACTGCTGCACCTGCTGTGGATAAACCACAACAGTCTGGATGCCACCAGGGACACAAGGATAATTAGAGCTCCTGTCTATAGATCTCATTATGTTTAAAGATATAATTAATGAAGGCTAGTGGGAGTTAGTGATGTACTATTTATTCAGCCAACTTCTTCTAAGTACCTACTATGTACCTAAAGATCATAGTCTAGGAGCTGAGGAGAAGAGAGGATGAGTCACTTGATGAAACCAGAATGTTTAAAGGCAAGTAGGAAGCTCCAAATGGCAGAAACTCAGGCAAAGCCACTTCCCTCTGATTTCTCCTTCTCTCCAATAGGGCCTCTTGAGAGACAGAAACAACACTGGTCTAGAGTAGGCTGCACCTTATAAACAAGTGCTTTGGAAGCATGCCCACCACTGAGGCTCAGTAACCAGAGTAAAGCAGTATGGACTACTTTCTGCCAGATAGCATAGGTACAGAAATGTGCATTCTAGGCATCTTTGCTGAGAATTTGATGCAGTCTTCAAATCAGCTCTATAAGGTGATTGGAACTTCCTTCTCATCCCCATAAGGAGGCTCCTAAGACCCAATAGAATCCTATCAAACAAGAAGCGTTCCCCCCACAGTGGTCCTAGATTGCAAAGGAACTTTATACCTTTGGCCTTGTTGCTGCAGGATCATCAACATCTTTGAGATTTGGGCAGAATGTTTATTTATCTGACAAATGAGAAACTAAAGCTTGGAAAGTTTAACCAACTTACCCAGGGTCACAGAATGCTTAAGAGATAAAATAAGACTCAATACAAAATCTGTCTGACCCCAAGCCATTTGCAGTAATTTTTTCTTGGATCTCAAATGTGGAGTTCATGTTTGGCTTTTTTTTTTTTTTTTTTTAATGGCCAACCCCCCACAGAGCTATCTTTGATCATGGTAGCACCTGACATCTCTGCTTCTTCTGTGGTGCAGTCTTGTTCTTAATCTCTCTTAATCCTCCCAACAATGTTGGAAGTAATAAGAATAAGAATATTCTCAATATTCTTATTAAGTAATAAGAATATTAGCTAGCACTTATTGAACACTGAGTATTTGCATTAATTTATACTTGCAACAACCCTGTGAGGTAAGTATCACTGTTATTCCTATTTCAAAGGTAAGAAAATTAAAGTCCAGAGAGATTAAGTAGTTTGCCAGAGATCACACAGCTAGTCAGGGGCAGAGCCAGGCAGTCTGATTCTGGAGCTCTTACCTTTAATCACTATACTCTGTTGACAAAGCAGCTGTTACTTAGAGAGGTAAGTTACATAGTCCAGAAATGATGATCAGACTTGAGCCCAAGATCAAACTCCAGAATATTTCCACTTCTCCACACTGCTTTTCTCACTGGTAAGCAGAAGAAAGGAGAGAAGCTGTTTAGAGACACCTCCATAGAGGCATAGAGTGATTTAAAGCTGCCAAGGAGCCCCCAGGGGATTTAATTTAAATGATGATCTGCACTGCACAGTTGTGTGATATTCCCTCCCACTTACTTTTCTCAAATGTGGAAACTACGTTGCTCCATGCACCGTCCCTAGCACATAAATGCTTCACTAAGGAAGCTGAACTTCTCTGTACTGATCTGTGGTGTTCAGAAAGCTTCTTCCTTAAATGCCGTTATTCCAGGGACTTGTAAGGATGACTCAGAGAGGGAGAGGCTATAATAGAAAATTAATTATTTTATCTGAGATGGATCCTACACCGAAGATCCAGAATTAGACTGATAAAGGCCCTTCTATACAAGGGCTCTGGGGACCCTCGAGCTGTTGCCAACCGGTTATTTAAAGGGAAGTCAGAAACTGGGCTTCCCAGCTGCCCTTCCTGTGACTTTCAATATTCCTGGATGTGCCACAGCACTAGGGGTGTGAGGTGTGCATCGGAGGGCTTATTTGCATGTATGCTGCTGTGGTTACTCTGTATGTTCATGTGACGGGCGGGGGGCGGGGGGGGAGGTGTGTGTGTGTGTGAAAGAGAGAGAGAAAGAAAGTGGGAGTCTGGGGAATGCGATTATGTTAGGTTATGTGTCACTCTGTTGTTCCTATCCAAATGTGTGTATATTTGGTGTGACTGTGTGTGTAGGGGCCTGAGGGTACTTGTGGATCTCTGGGTGTGGTTTCTGAGTACCTTTAATGGGGGGAGGACTCTAGATGTTTGGTTAGAAAATGATAAATGTCAGTTGGTTAGGATGATGGAAGCTGTTCCATGGCAGGTGTTTTGATTCTGCTGTGATGTAGGAGAAGAAAAAGAAATGCAGGTTAAATCACTATCAAACCTTAAAATTTTTTCATCTTGAAATGGGGAAGATTATCTACTAGTAATAATAATGATGATAGCAGTTAAAAAATGAACAGTATTGTAGAACTAGTCATACTAGGTCCATTTAGAGAGTGCTTAACTCTATGCCCTCTTATATGTTTTAGCTGTGTTCTCAACACAGCTCTGTACTACCCCCACACCCATTTCATAGAAGAGGGAGCTGGGCTCAAGTAAGTTGCCCAGGGCCATGCTGTTGGAGGAGCAGAGCCAGGAAGAGAACTCTGGTCTATCTGACTCCAGAGACTGAACTTTTCCCATCTGCACCAGCTGCCACCCCCTAGCTCCAGCCAAGCCTCAGACCTGGCAGGGTGAGCCCCAGAATGTGAAGTGGAGGTAGGGCAAGCTGGCAGGCAGAACAGAGTGATACAGTGGGAGCAACTGAGTTCTAGGTTCAGCTGGCTGTGCAACCTTAAGACAGTAGCTCCTCCTCCCTGGACCTCAGAATTCTCATCACTAAAATGACAGTTCGGATTCATTGGTCTGATAGGTTCTTCTACTGTGTGGGCCACAAGGCAGGGCTTGGGGGTGGCCCCCACCCCACCTGGGGAGTGTTGACCTGGATGAAGGCTCAAGGCAGGGGATGTGGGGCAGGGAAAGTGGGGGCGGGAGGCAGAAGAAGAAAGATGATGTGTGTCTACCTGGCCTATGACACTCTCTTCTTCCTTTCCCATATGCAGTGTGTGTGCCTGCTTGGCCCTCAGCTCCCAATCCCCCTCCTTCTGCTTCCTTATTATGTACCTTCCTGGACTGCAGAGCTGAAAACTGTTTCCCTCAGATGCCTTTGAAGCTACTATATTCTGCCAATAGCTAGACTTGTGTGAAGCCAACATGACGGAATGAAATGGAGGCCGTCTTCCCACTGCTTTGGTTGCTTTCTCCAGCCAGAGCAGACATGGAGTGGGGGGTCTGCAGCAGCATCTCAGAGCCCAGTGTCCACCCCAGGGGTGCTGAGAGGCTGTAGTGGTGGTTCCCTGGTCCCAGCTTCGGGACCCCTGGATTATAAGGTCTTCAGCTCATGCCATGCGGGGATAGCATCCTGTTGGCTTGCTTTCTGTCATGTGGCTGGAGGCCTTGCAGTGCTCTGGGACACCCAGTCTACTCTTCCAGCAGTCCCGCTCTACCTATCCCCCACCCCCAGTCCCTGTTAACACCTTTTAAAATTCCACAATTCCCTATGTTGAATTTGTTTGTGCTTATAAAAACCTGGACATTTCCTTCTTCACGGAACCTGACCAATCACCATGGTGCACCCCTACACAGTCTCCAAAACCCAGCTCCTAGTCTCCAGCTCTAGCATGATTGACCTCTGCTGCCGGATTGATGTGGGTACCTCTCCTCTTGGCCAGAGGGACCCAGCTCCTCCACAGTCACCCCTATCTTAGATTTCCCCACATGACAGTGAAATTTCCTGTTTACTTTCTGTCATCCCCACTGGACTGTGACCCCCAGAGGTGGGGACTGGGTCTTCTCAGCCATGCATCTGAGTGTTTAGCAGAGAACCTGGCCTCTGGCAGGCACCCTGGGAGCATTTTATGGAATGAATGCAGAGAAGGTAGCAACTTGTCAGTTCAAAAGGATTTAGGAGAAACTGTAAGATTCATAGATTGAGGGGGGAAAAAGCAATATAACCTTCCCCTTTGGCAAAAAGAAATTCACTTCTTATTAAGAGCTGTTATTAAGAGCAATGTACCTGGTGGAGCTCATGGCTGATGAGGGGCAGCTCTCAGATCAAGGGTCTCATTTCAGGTCTAATATCTGGGATCCCTTCATGGACCTGTCCTCCTGCTGGTGCCCAGGCTGCTCTGGAGGAATTTTGGAACTGACGGCCAGATTGATGAGAGAAAACAGCTCTGGCTTTTGAGGCAGAAAGAAAGTCCTGGCTCTGCCACTCAGTAGTACTGTGACCTTGGGCAAATGACTGCAATGCCTGAGTTCAGTCCCCGTCTGTAGAGTGGTGCTGATGACATCTACATGATAGGGTTGTTGTGAGGGGCACATGTGGTTTAGAAGAAGCACCTATGACTGAGACATCACCTGATACATGGTGGCTGGGAGAAGATTTCAGTGACTTGAGATTTTGGGCTTTTCCCTTTCTCATTTGGGCAAAAACGGTTCCCACCACTGACCTCTTGTTGGACTGAGGCTGAGGTCAAGGGGGCCCTGCATGTGGTTATGAGTATGAGGCCTACAGTTCCGGATTCAGAACACAGGAAAAGGGTGGTCCGTTCGTCCTAAGCGCTGACTGGACTCTGGCTCAGGACCTGTTCCCAGGTGGTTGGGAGTGACAGAGGAGCATCATGGGAAATGGCACAGCAGAGAGGGTCACACTTTGGAGAGGTGTCAACTTCAGGGTGAGTCCTGGCTCCACACCTGACCCGCTGTGCTCCCTGAAGTAGTACCTGTGCTACTTCACCTCTCTGGACCTCATTTTCTTTATTTGCAAAGTGGGACTTACAGTGCTTCCCTCATAGGGCTGCTGGGAACTTATTAAAGATAATTTATACCTGATCCTGGCATCTTGCCTGGCACAGTGAATAATGGCATCTATGCACCTGCTGCTTATGGGCATCAGTGAAGAAGGAGTTCACAGCATGGGCTTTGGCGTCAGATTAACTTGAGCTGGGTTCTCATCCATCTGAGAGCTGTGTGCCCTTAGCTGAGTCACTGCCTCTCTGAGTGCCGCTTCCTCTGACGGAAGAAGACAGTAATGGCACCCACCCTGGGGGTTTGCTATGAGGATAAGATGATGTCACACGTGGAGACGACTCACTGGGGTGTGGGGCATCAGCAGATGCATGACAACTATTAGCTGGAATGATAAACTTCCACACCCAGCTGAGGTGAAGCAGGAGGGAACGGGAGGTTTGGCCCATTGGGAAAGGGACATTCTCTCCAGTTCCAGTTCATCTCAGCTGCTGGCATCTGTCTGCACTCTTGGCTGAGGAAGACAACACAGCTTTCCCTCTGCCTTCTCATTGCTACTGCAGAGCTTTTCTCCCCAGAAAAGCAGGCACCTGCTTCCCCAGCCCTTTCCTGCTCCCTCCATTCTAAGTGTTTTTAAGTGTACAACTTATAAGTACATTCCTAATGCTGGGTAGCCATCATCACTATCCATTTCCAGAACTTTTTCATCCAAACAAAAAGTCTGTGATGTTTAAGCACTATTTACACCTCCTCCCAGCCCTTAGTCGGAGAAGGCAATGGCACCCCACTCCAGTACTCTTGCCTGGGAAATCCCATGGATGGAGGAGCCTGGTAGGCTGCAGTCCATGGGGTCGCTAAGAGTCGGACACAACTGAGCAACTTCACTTTGACTTTTCACTTTCATGCACTGGAGAAGGAAATGGCAACCCACTCCACTATTCTTGCTTGGAGAATCCCAGGGATGGGGGAGCCTGGTGGGCTGCCGCCTATAGGGTCACACAGAGTTGGACACGACTGAAGTGACTTAGCAAGCAACCAGCCCTTAGTAATTTCTATTCTATTTTCTGTCATTATGAGTTTGCCTATTCTAAATACCTCTAAATATAGACATAGAATTATACAGTATTTGTCTTTTTTGTTACAGGCTTATTTTACTTATCATAATGTTTCAGTGTTCATCCATGTTGCAGCAAGTATCAGAACTTCAGTCCTTTTTATGGCTGAATAATAGTCTATGACACTTAGAGATTACTCCATTCATCTGTTGATTGACGCTGATTTGGCTCTTGTGAACAATGCTGGTGTGAACATCGGTGTACCAGTATTTGTTTGCATCCCTGTTTTCAGTTCTTTCTGGCATACACCTAGGTGCAGAATTGTGAGGCCATATGGTGATTCTATATTTAATATTTTGAGGAACCACCAACACTTTTTCCACAGCAGCTGTACTGTTTTACACCCCCACCACCACAATATGCCTGCCTTCATAGTCTACAGTCCACCAGCATGTACACAGGTAACAAGCAGACAAACTGACATCTCTCATCAGCCAGAGACAAACACTATGAAGAGAAACAGAGCTGGGCAAAGGATCAGGGTTGATGGGGCAAAGGGTGGGCAAGGGGCCTGTTTGAGGATGTGAAGTTTAAGCCAAAACCTACATGAAATGATGGAGTGAACAGGAAGGCAAGAAGTGTTCCAGATGGAAGGCACCGCACAAGCAAAGTCTCCGCAGCAGGAACGTGTTCGGTGTGTCTGAGGAGCAGCCGGGAGCCAGGGTGGCTACTGAGCAGAGAGCGGGCAGGAAGCGGGAGGTCGACAGAGAGAAGGCCCTGCAGGGGAGGAGTGTGGAGTGTATTCCAAGTGAGATGAAAACCACTGGAGTATTTTAAACAAGAGTATAGTATAATCCCAGGGACGGGGGAGCCTGGTGGGCTTCCGTCTATGGGGTCGTACAGAGTCGGACACAACTGAAGCGACTTAGCAGCAGCAGCAGCATAGTATAATCTGAGTTACATTTGTGAAAGTATCTCTCAGGTTGCTGAAGACCCAAGTAATAGGTAGGGGCTAAAGCTGGAAGGAGGGGCCAGTGGGGCTGGGGCTGTCATCCATGACAGAAGTGATGGGGACCAGACCAGGGCGATGGAGCCACAAACAGTGAAGACATCCAGTGACTTGGATGTGGGACCAGAGAAAGAGGGCAGTCAAGGATGGCTTCTCAACTCTCCCTGCTTCCAGGCCTCTGCCCACAATGCCCTTCCCTCCCTTTGCTGGACAATTCCTACTCCCACACCAGCTCACCTGGCTCTCACCTCCCAGACTCGGCTCCCCCACCCCCGCCCCCCACCAGGCTGGGTTGGGAGCCCCTCTTCTGTCTTCCCACAGTGATCCCGGTCTTCCAGCCCTGTACTCATCACACCTCTAAGAATGGCCTCTTCCTACATCCGGCCCCCAGTCGATCATGAGCACAGAGAGGGCAGGATTGCATGCTGTGCATTGCACTTCTAGGGCCAAACACACTGTTACATTTCAATATGAGAGTAAGAGAGAGAGAGACTGAGCATTGCTCCACCTCAAGCACAGGCCTGGACTTTGTCTGTCCCGTGGCAGCCATGCAGACATGGCTCCCACACCAGCAGCTGGTGTGGGTCCTCTGAGAGCCGTGCCAGGCACACTGTGAAGACTGGAAGCCAAGCAGAGGGCAGGGACTCAATTCCCTGGAATCCTCCCAAGTGACTCATGGTCAGCGGCTCCCACCTTCCAGGGCAACAGGCAGATAAAGGAAAGACACAGATCTTCGTGAGTGAGATGGAACCAGGGTGGGGAAAGGCTGGGAAGTAGTTCAGCTTGGGTCAGGGCACAGGCCTGAAGTTCACGGCTTGGCTTGAGGCCATGCAGGTGGTGCTCTGCTAAGTTCTATTTGCACGACTTTGAACCTTCACACAGCCTCTGTCCCCTAAAGCAGGGTAGGGATAGCATTCTAATTGCAGGGCTGTTGGGAAAAATCAAGTGTGTTAATAACTGTGAACAGTTGACAACAAGGCCTGGCATGTAGGGTGGCCTTAAGAAGCTGCCTTTATATTTTCACTTTTCTATCTCCTGCCAAGTTCTTTCTTATTCCTCCCTAACAGAATGGTTTGAGGGCTGGTTAGACATGCTGAGGGCTGGTTACAAATGCCTCCTTCTCTTCCACCTTTGATTTTGGTTACTGTCAAGATCTGAATCAGAGACGTGTGCCCTGAAGACACGGCAGAGATCGGGGTACTCCTGACCCTGCACAAGGTGGGTGCTGTCCCCGGTCTCCAGAAGACTTGGGGGCTCAAGGATGCCAGGTATCCACCAGTCATCACCAGAGTAAGCGGGGGCGTCGGGATTCGAGCCCAAGTTAGCTTGTTCCAGTTCTATGGTTTCCCATCCCACGTGCTGCTGCCGTGGGGTCTGTGATGTGATGGAGCATCTCTGAGCCCAGAGCGGAGGAGTTTTGTGACAAGCTCTTCTAGGATAGGAGAGAAGGCTGTTCCTGGCCTTGTCCTGTATGTGCGTAAAGGAAGGAAAAGAAAAGCAAGTGAATGAACTGTTGGCTCTCAAGGCTGACAATAGACTCTGGGGGTGAAGGATAGGAAACATTAATGACTTAAAGCAGGACTATTCACAGCATCTCCATGCCTGCTGTTCTTACTTCTCCTTATGATGAACAAAAATCAAGAGAAGCCCTATGCCTCTATTCTTCCAGTGCCTGCTGGCTTTCAGAAATGGGTATCCCATGTCTTAGGGCCTTTGTCTATTCAAGGTTATTACCAAGAGCTTCTAGAGGTAGAGCCAAGGGGGAGAAGGTGATGGTGAGCAGGAAGAGGACAGAGCCACTGGGGTGAGGACTTGGCCTTGGGGGTAAAGAAGCTACTGCAGGTCCCAGATACTCAGGTGGCAGTGAGCAGCCTCTTAGCCAACCCCTCTGGGTTGCCAGGTGGGGAAGCAGCCTGAAGTGCGGCCACTCACTCACTCAACTGGGGTACCCTGGGTCTTTGCATCTGCTGTCAGCTCCAACACGCTGTTTGGGAAAAGGGACAAATACAGAAAGGAGGACAAGATCAGATCCCAAAGAGTCCTCTCTGGAAGGGAGGAGGGAAACCTCCTCTCAAGGCTGGAGGGGGATGTGAGGGAGCTGAGCTTGGGGGCCGAGGGACTGGGTTCAATTCTTCCCCTCTCCCTGTGTGTCCGGGGCCTCCCTGAACTTCAGCTGCCTAAGGGGTTCAAGGATGCACTGTGGTATCCACACCCCCTGTTTGCTTGTTGTGAGGATACAATGAACCGTGCAGAAGTGTCTGAAACATTGTCGGTGCCCAGAGAACAGCCCCTTGCATCTTCCAGCTTGTAATGAACCAGGTGCCGAGAGAAGATGATACCCTGGAGAACCATGGGGGTGTCAGAGCAGGAATGACATTATTGATCATCAGGACCCATGGTCACGGAACTCTCTCCATGCGCTGTGGCACATCTCTTGTTTCAGCCTCACAGTATCTAGATGCTGCTATCTCCATTTCATAGATGAGCAAACTGAAGCTGAGCCTGGAAACTTGTCTAGGGCCTCTCCCCTCGTAAGTGAGAGCAGGGAGTCCAATCCACAACCTAAATAGTACTAGGCGCAGCCTCTGCTACACTGTGCAGACGGAGGGACAGTCCCAGGGAAGGCAGCTCCTGCCCCGAGCCCTCCAGGGTAGGCAGAGTCAAGGCTTCATGTCCAAGGAAGGGGTCAGATGAACCTGAGTTTGGATCCTTGCTTGGTGACTTACTTGCTGTATGTCTCTGAGCAAGTTTCTCAGCCCTCAAGCTTCCTTTTCCTCACCTGCAAAATGGAAATAATATTCACTACCTGGCCAGGTCATGGAGATTAAACTGAGCAACACTGGCTAACTGCCCAATACAGCATAGGTTCCTGTGAAATGGGCAGCCCCCTCCTGACCTCTGAAGCAACTGTGCTGCCCACCATAGACTGCTGATCTGCTGCTGACTGAGGGGAGAAGCGCATTCTCTTCCAAACTCGGAGACCCCCTACATGCTGGAAGGTATCTGGAGCCACAAAAGGTGCAGTCTTCAAACTGCTCCCCGCACAGGCTGAGGGTGCCCACGAGGTGGGTTTGCTCCTCGCCCATAGTGCATGCAAAGGCACACTGTAGCCCAGATTTTGAGGAGGATTTCATGATATTCATTCTGTGTTGCCGCCAGAGAAAAATAAACTGCAGCTCCTGGCTGCTGGGGAAGGGCTGTGCTTCTGCCAGGGCTGGTTGTGCCTGGCACCAGCTCAGGCATGTACCAGAGTCGACTGTCAGTTGCAGGCAAATGTACACAAAAAAACATTCCAGCACACACATGCACCAGCCACGCACGGAGCAGCCACAGCACGCAGCCCAGGGCCGCTCACGCCCTGGCTGGCTTCCTCTGCCTCTTCCCTTTCTTCTCACAGGACTCTCATAGCCTCTGTCTCTGCATCTGTTTGTCGTGTGGCTCCTGAGTTTGTCTTCTGTCCTGGCTTCTTTAGCTCGCTTCCTCTGACTGTCTCTCTGTTTCGACCTGTCTCTCTGGGTTTCCTCTCTCTGATAGTCGACCCTCTCCTTGTGTCTCTGTGTTTGACTCTTTCTTCCCTGCTTTGTCTGTATCGCTCCCTGTCTTCTGACACGGTCTTTCTCTGTTACTGATTCTCTCTGAATCTTTGTTTTGCTCTCTGTTTCTTTGACTCTCTCTCTCCCTCTGTCTCCTTCTGTCTCTATGTCTGTCTGAATCTCTCTGTCTCTTATCTGTTTGTCTGTCTGACTCTGCGTCCATCTGTCTCTGTATCTCTCTGACTGTTTCTGTCTCTTGTCTCTTTCTGTCTTTATATCTGTTTGTTTCTCCCTCTCGGTCTCCCTCTGTCTCTCTATCTCTGTCTCACTCTCTCTGTGTGTCCATCTGTCTATTTATCTCTCTGTCTCTCTCTGACTCTGTCTCTTGTCTCTTTCTGTCTCTGTCTCTTGTCTCTCTGTCTCCATATCCGTTTGTCTGTCTCTCTCTCTCGGTCTCCATATCTCTCTCTCTCTGAGTCTCTCTCTGTCTCTCTAACTCTTCCTGGCTCTGTCCTTCCCCACCTCTCTCTCTTTTTTTCTGTGACACTCTCCTGGAAATGCATCAAAGACTGAAGTGGCCGGATTTCAAATGACAAACAGCACTACACACAGGATCCTCCCCCCTCCCAACGCGGCTGCCTTCCTCCCCCACATCCCCTGTCACGAAGAGAAGCCTATTGTGTGGGGCCCAGGGAGTTCGAGTTGAAGGGCCCGGGGGTCTGCGCCTCTGACTGCTCTGAGCTACTTCCCCATTGGCTCTGAACAGCCTGTGCTGAGCAAGGGCTGAGCGACAGGGGGAGGCTCTAGTCCATAAAAGGGGGGCCGAGGCACCAGAACTGCCATTCTGAGGGGCTTTGGCTGTGCTCACAGCTGCCTCTTTGACACCTCCTTCTGAGCCGGAGTCAGGACAATCCCTGAGTCTTGGACCAGTCACCTGCTGCCACCACCCTCCAACCTGCTGGGCCTGAAGCTGCTCAGGGACAAAGAGGAACACAGGTAATATCCAGAGGGTGCTGCAACCCTCTTGGTTTTATTTATTTTTTCCTGATTCTCTGAACCTGGAGAAGGTGGGAGCTTGGGCTGGGAAATTTCAGGTTTGGGTCTGACTGTCCGGCAGAGGTAGTAAGAGTTATGCGGTTAGTTTACAAAAGCCAGATCAGTTCGAGACAGACTGCTCTTCAGAATTTCCTTCTCTGTACAGCCCTGTCTTGAACAGGTGGGTTGCTCCCTCCCAAGAGGACCACCCCTAGGTTTTGTCTGCGGGGTGCTTCTTCCTCTGGCAGGCTGCCTCTCCACAGTGGTATCCATGTGAGAGCAGGATGCCCTGGATGAAAGAAATGAAAGGTTTAGCTCATCAGGGTAATTTTAAAGGTCAGTGATTCTCGCTGGACTTACAGAACAAGAGCTTGGGGACATTAATGAGATGTCAGAGCTCTGGCATTTACCATGTATCATGTACATCAATGTATAACCAAGTTCAGCCTTTTCATTCTTTTTGGATCATGTTTAATTGCTGACAGGGTGCTGGCTTGAGGGCTTCCTATGATGTGATTTTACACAGAAGTGAAGTTTGGGGTTGTTTCGTTGGGAGGGAATAGGCAGAGAGAATGACAGCTTGCCAGGAGACATAGGCTTAGCAGGATATTTCTTGTCGGTCTTACTTTGAGAGGACTTGTTGCTTTCTTGTAAATTATAGGCAGGGAGTCAAGGCTAGGTGGGGAGGAAACTCAGATGGGAAAGACATTTGCTCTGGTAAAAAGATATCTGCATTCAAAGAGAGTATTATTGAATCTCAAAGTTTGACTTGCAAAAAAGGCTGGTGAGCTTTGGGGATTGGTGGGGGGGACCTGCTGATGACTCCCAGATTGAATAGTAAGTTCTGTGACCTCAGACTTTTTCCTGGTTATCTTTTATATAGAATCTCTCCAAGCTTTACAAACATTCCTTAATTAAGCCTCCAAGCTTCCCAAGAGAAACCACCTCTTCAGGTTATTGGATCTGATTTCAGTTCCCTTCCCACAGACCAAAAGTCTTCATTACCATTTTTTCCCCAAGGGTTGGGAAAATATACAAGTCTTGTCTTTCTAATTTGACAGGCTTTCCAGTGAAGATCTGTTGCCAAACGTCCCAGCATGTCAATCCTCTTCTCTGCGTTTTCTCCCCTGCACCCCTGAGTCACTGCTGCACCTTCCATCTCTTTCCCTCACCTTCTCCCCCCCAGTCCCCCCCACCTTGTCTTTTGTTCTATTTTTACAGGTCATTTATCTCCAGGCTTTGAGATCTGCGTGGGGGAGCTGTTGCAGCAGCCGTAGCCGGGTGCGCTGCGCTGCCTGGGGGAGGTTGCTGAAGGGATCTCAAGCCCACTGCTTTGCCCCAGAGGAGCTAGAGGTGTGATGGGTGGCAGGTGAATCCCATGTTTCCACTACAGCTGGGAGGGGATAACCACAGAGACTTCTTAGCAGAATCTAGCACGTTTTTTAGTAGAGTGGGCAAAGGGACCAGCTCTGAGGCTTGTCCCCTTAAGCATATGGAGAGGAATTAGGGTCTTGAAGAGCCAGGAATTTTTCATTTGACATCTAAATAAGCATCTCACAACACCCAAGACAGTGTTAGGTTCAAGTTCCAGATCTACCACTCATTTGCTGTGTGACTGGGCACAGTAGCGCTCCCTACTGAGCAATTGCTCCTCTGGGCAATAAGGACAGTAATTTTACCTCCTGAGGTTATTGTGAGATTCTCATGGGATAGATACAGTAAGATGCCTGGCATTTAGTAGGTACTCAGTAAATGCTCCTGTGACTCCTCAAGTTTTCACTGTTCAAAGTGTCAGAAATGGAGCCATCCCCTCCCCCCAGCCTGTCATCCCACTGCATCACGCTGTGTGCTACAGCCAGGAAATGTGATGTAGTGTCTAATACTTCTGTTTGTGGGGCCAGCACTCCCCTCCCTGCCCCCTCCCTTCTCTCCACACCAACAGAAGACTTTTATGTCTTCAGCTCCTGCCTCAGGCTTGAAGTGTCTTCTTGATTGATCCTCTCTCCCACCCCGCCCACTGCCCACCTCTTGGGCCATTCTTGCACAATTATTGTATTTATTAGGTGTCTTCCATCTTCTAAGCGGGATCAATAGTTGGTGATTTGATTCCATCGCATGTCTGAGAAAGTGCAGTCAGCTAGCTGATATCTTTCACCGTTTTCCCTCATCCCAGCCCATAAATGTTGGCTAATCTCACTGGATCTGACAAAGGGCTAAAACGATTTCACTGCGACAGAGTTGGCCTTTGTGACAGACAGTAAACATCATTGGAGACACTCAGGTAAGCCCAGGATCAGGCCCTGGAGATGGAGAAGTGTCCCTGGCTACTATGAAGTTAGATGTCATTAATCCCTCCAGCCTGGGTCCAGATGGATGCTCCTGGGGGCAGGGCAATGGCCCAGGGCCATGAAGCACATCTCTTGGCTCAGGAGGCCTCTTCCTGGATCTTTCCAGCCATCCCCCTGGCTGGAGTGGTTATGGCAGGTCACAGACTTGCTCACCAGGGGCAATGTGTTCATCAGCATTGGGTCCCTTGGCCTATTACTGGACAGTTTGATTTAACCTGACAAGAGCTTACAGAGCAATCATTGTGTGATTGGACCTCTGGTCCACTGACCACTGGAAATACAGGGCAGAACAGAGGGTTGAGGGAGAAGGGAATTGGTGTTTGTGAATCACATAAGAGGTCAACCTCCTGATCAAGGTCCACTTGCTCTCTGCTTTCTCTCCATCCCACCTCTCGTGCCCTCTCCTCCACCTTCCTCTTCTTTGTACCTTCTCCCTCTCATTCCCGTTCACCCTCTCCCCATCTCTGCGTCTCCTCTGAATTTTCTTCTCCCTCATGGCCTGTCATCTTACTCTCTGCTTTTCTAGACTCTTCATCTCTTTGTCTCCATATGCAACCCTTGGCCACTCTCCTTACTTCTCATCCTCTCTTCCCTCTGTCTTTTCACCTCCATCTCTCTGTCCACCCTCCACTGCTTTTCTCCCCATCTCTTAATTGCATCCGATAACAAAGGGTTAGAATTCCATAGGAATCCTGCTCTCAAAAAGAATTCTTTCAAAACTATTTTTAATGATCCAGTCACGACCATGGTTTGCAGGGCGGCCCCCCTGTCCAACCTCTAGGTTGATGACCCATTCTTTGTTAATGACTCTACTGCTGCTGCTGCTAAGTCGCATCAGTCGTGTCCGACTCTGTGCGACCCCATAGACGGCAGCCCACCAGGCTCCCCTGTCCCTGGGATTCTCCAGGCAAGAACACTGGCGTGGGTTGCCATTTCCTTCTCCAATGCATGAAAAATGAAAAGTGAAAGTGAAGTCGCTCAGTCGTGTCCGACTCTATGCGACCCCATAGACAGCAGCGTACCAGGCTCCTCCATCCATGGGATTTTCCAGGCAAGAGTACTGGAGTGGGTTGCCATTGCCTTCTCCTTAATGACTCTAAGGGCCTAATAAAAGTGGCGGGGGGGAGGGGCAGATTCTGTTAGCCAGTCTGGGGTGGGGGGATTCTGTTAGCCAGCCCACTGGAGATCCACAATGGTGAACTTTATGTATTTTTGAATGGGGTCAAACTCCTGGGACAGTCTGGTCTTCAGGACCGTGATCATGCCTAGAGTTCAGGTGGTTTGCGGAGCAGAGTCTCAGGCTGGCACTAAGCAAGCCTGCGCCCTGTGGCCTGGCCTCTTGGCCCAGTCATTTTGCTTCTCCAAGCCTCTGTTTTCCCACCAAGTAGATGGGCTAATAGTGCCCAGGCTACCAGATCCTGCTAAAGGATGTTGTTGTTGAGATACAGGCCCTTGCTGGGCCCTCAGAAGGCCATGAGGAGGACTCAGAGTCCTGTCTCAGCTACACACCTGCTTGGGCCTTGGGGTGGGGAGTGGGGGGCTCTGTCACATGGTCCTCCCTCTTCCACCAGAAGCCTGAGCCTATAATACTAGCACCGTCCTGGAGGATCCATGGGAGACTGGGGTCTGGCCCAAAGTGGCAGCGCAGCGCTTGCTGGAGTCGTGGCCTGGGTGTGGGAGGCTCCAATTCTGTCTCCATTTCCCTCCTGACTCATGATGTGACCTTAAACAAGTGACTTCATTTCTACCTTTTCCCATTTCCTCTTCTATCAAATAGGGATAATCATATGCGATAAAGTGCTCAGAGAGATAATTGTGATGTTAAATCAAGCCATTATTATTCCTTGCTGGCTTTTTAAATGAAAATGCTCGCTGCTCCTCAGAGCCCTCTAACTATAAGGTAGAAATATTGAGAGGGGAGAAGAGGGCAAGCAGTCCCTTCCCTTTGAAGGAACTCTGGGCCTTTGGTGAAGAAAGATCTATGGTGCGCTGGCCTTTACTGGGACCGTCCAGGGGTCCGAATGGAGCCACGACGGGAGGCGGCACACAGCCCATTGACAGATGTGAGGACAGGGGCTTGGCGAAAGGGATGATTAGTCTCTGACTTCCCCAAGAAAATCAGCTTCAAAACTGTTAGAATAATTAGAATTATAAAAGGGCTATAAAATAATGAAAGCAGGGGTCAGCAAGCTTTTTCTGTAAAGGACTAGACGGGAACACTTTTGGGCAGCCTGGTACCTGCTTCAGTGCTCAGCTGTGCTTTTGTCACAAGACGCTAAACAAACAGGATGGTGTATGAATCAGGGTTCTCCAGAAACAGAGAAGGCAATGGCGCCCCTCTCCAGTGCTCTTGCCTGGAAAATCCCATGGACGGAGGAGCCTGGTGGGCTGCAGTCCATGGGGTCGCTAAGAGTCGGACACGACTGAGCGACTTCACTTTCACTTTTCACTTTCATGCATTGGAGAAGGAAATGGCAACCCCCTCCAGTGTTCTTGCCCGGAGAATCCCAGAGACGGGGGAGCCTGGTGGGCTGCCATCTATGGGGTCACGCAGAGTTGGACACGACTGAAGCGACTTAGCAACAGCAGCAGCAGAGAAACAGAAATGGTGGGATGAGTACATATAGAGAAAGATTTATTAGAAGGAGTGGATCATGTGATTATGGAGGCTGATGAGTCCAAAATGTCCTTTTCCCTTAGGAGAGAGTCACCCTTCTCCCCCGCCAGCCCCTGCTTTCCTGGCTGGGCTGTCACAATGTGCCTTGAAGTGGTAGCTGACGAAATGCTTCCTAAAGTAGCAAGTGCAGAGGTTTTCCTTTGGGAGGCCCTTCGGAGGCTCCTTCAGCATAGACTCCGCAAGCCTCGTACCTCAGCCCCCTCCCCGGGGTCTGTGCGCTGACTCAGTGCCCCTTGAGCTCATTCAGCAGACTCACTTCTGCGTCTCACACAGAGTTGAACAGCAACTTTTCTCCTGACTCCTCCCAAGTCAGGGATGAGCCGGCAGGGCTATCTCTGATGCATGATTTCCAAGCTAATCCTCACAGCAAAGGTGAAAAGGCTCCCGGGGGACTCAACTGACGTTACTCAATAATTTGTTTATTCTACACAAGGAAGGAAGCAGGATTGTTTAGAAAAACCTCAGGGCTGATGTGTTGCTGTTAGACACCAGAGAGATCCATTCAGAGGTCTAACTCTCCCCCTTACAAGCCAAGGAAACATGGGCGAGGAACTCTCCCAGCCTCAGTCTTGCCCCACATGCAGTGGGTATGCCAGTGTGAGTGTTGTGGGGTGAGAATAACACGTGTAAAGTGGTAACACACAGCCTGGCACTGAGTAGGCTCTGTTATTGGATTTATGTGACCATGAACACAGAGCTCTCGACCCATCAGTACATAGTAAGGTCTCTGAAGTGAAGTTGCTCAGTCGTGTCCGACTCTTTGCGACCCCATGGACTGTAGCCTACCAGGCTCCACCATCCATGGGGTTTTCCAGGCAAGGATACTGGAGTGGGTTGCCATTTCCTTCTCCAGGAGATCTTCCTGACCGAGGGATTGAACCCAGGTCTCCCACATGGTAGGCATTGTAGGCAGACACTTTACTGTCTGAGCCACCTGAAAAGATCAATAAGGTCTCTACTCATGGCATTTAATTAGTTCGACACTTTTTTTTTGTTTGTTTCTCCAATGTTCTAGGTCCTATGTTATTACCCCTTTTTGCCTTTTTCGTTTCCATCTCCTGTAGCCCAAGTGAAGTTGGAATGGATCCTTCATACTCCCCGTTTCCTCCTCTGCCCCCATCCGCTCTTTCTGCGTCTTCCCCTCGACAGCCTGTCTCTCTCTCCTCTGCTTCTCTGTGTCTCTGCTTTAGCCACTTCCCCCTCTCTCTCCCTGTTCTCTGTCTTTGACTGGTTTTCACCTCCTCCCTGTCCCCTCCTTCCCTTACTTCACTCCCTTGGTCTGATTCCCCTTCTTCCTCTCTCCCCTTTCCTCTCTGCCTCTTCTCTTCCCCGGGCCTGCCCCCACCTCTCCCCATGGTTTCATTAACATCTGCTGAATTTCTTTAGCAGGTATTGGTTTTAGACATCCTGTGGACCCATGGGGTTTCTCTGGGGGCACAGAAGTGTGAGTCAGAAAAATTCAAACTGGGTTTCTGAGAGATCCAGGGTTGCCTGTTATTCATTCTACACATGTGTGCTCTTGTTCCTGTTCTAGCTCTGCATTCGGCGCAGGGGACATCATCGTTCATTCATTCATTTAACAATCTAACTTCCTTAGTTTTCCCATCACATTAGAATGAAATGCAAGCTGCACTTTGGCCTGCAAGGGCTGACACCACGTGGCCTCTGCCCACATCTCCTCTCTCCTCCCTATGCTGTTCCTTGTCATCCTCACACACAGCCTCTCTCACCTCAGGGACTCTGCACTTACAGAGTCCGCCCTGGCAGGGAACTCAGAAGGAGGCAGTTATGTGATACACGGAGAACTGTGAGCAGTCAGAGAAGCCTAATCTAGACAGACTTCCTGAAGGAGGTAACTAAGATTGAGTTTCAAAGAACAATGAGAGGCAGGCAGGTCAGAGGGAGACAGGAGTGCGGAGGTGGTGATAAAGGTGCTCCGTGTGCAAAAGTTTGGGGGACAGGGCACAGAGGGCATTTCTTGTAGAAGTGCAGGTGATATGGTCAGGCCCAGGTCAGACAGAGCTCACACCCAGCCTGCCTGCATGTTCTTGCTGGGGTTCCTTGCTTGGATGGTGTGATCTCTCTGTGCCTCTACTTCCTCACTGTAGAATGGGGAGAATATCAGTCCCAGCCTTAGGGGGTTGTTACGAGCACCCCTTATACTGAGACACATACAGAACTCAGCAGAGGGCCCAGTACATGGTAAGCCGGTCAACGGCGGCTCTCCTCGGCAGGAAAGCCCTGGACAGCCTGGCTAAGGGGCAGGTCCTCTCAAAGGTGATGGAGAAGCCGAATGCAGGGCAGGGTGCAGTCAGACTGGATTCAGAATTGTCCTCTGGTTGCTTGCGCAGGGTTCTCGGGGGGCAAGATTAGAGGCAGTTCTGGAAGCAGGAGGAAGGAGCTGGAGGCTGGGGTGCCTTGAAGGAGCTGGGGCCATACCTATTGGTTAGGAAGGTGGGCTCTGGAGCCAGACTGCCTGGGTGCAAATTCCAGCTTTTCTGCTAACTAGTTCTAGAGTCTTTGCAGGCGTCTTAACTCAGTTTTCCCATCTGTGAAGTGGGCATGACAATAGTACCCACCCCACACAGTTGCTGTGAGTATAAGTGAGTTCATTCATGAAAGTTACTCAGAACATCATGAGTGCTCACCAACCATCAGATTGGCTAGAATGATCATTGCTAAATAAAAGGAAATGGATGAAAGGAAGGGATATTGTCACTGTATTTGTGTGGGACGGTGAGATCTCAAATCCAGCTTCCTACTGTAGCCACTGAGCAGGAAGCTTCCGGCCAGGAGAGAGAGGGTGGTGCTGCTGCCCGTCCCCAGTGGATGAGCAAGACCTTGCTAATCTTGTACCAGGCCAGCCCAGCCATCGCTGATAGGAGGAAAACATGAGCTGCTGCTTTATATCTGCACATAAATAGCACAGCTCACTGGCCTGGAACCCAAATCCGCTCAGCAGTTGATAGAGCATGAGAAAAACTTGAGGAAGGAGAGAGGCGTGGGATGGACACAGGCCCACCTACGTGACGTTTATTCTCTGAGCTTCTGTACCTAGGAGAACAGAACTAGCCTAGCCTCAGATGAGCCTGAGTTCTCACCTTTGATCGCTGTGTGGCCTCAGGAGATTTGCCAAGCCTCTCTGAGCACCAACTTTCTCATATACAAAGTGGGGCTAAGAAGGCCCACCTCTTACACTTGGCAGGTGGGTTGGGAGTAATATACAAGTAAAAGCCTTGTGCATGAGGCCCTCTGGACCTCGTGGAGGGTTCAGCTGTTAATAAATTGAAATGGTTCTAGAAACTGTAGTCATTACAAGCACACATGTGGTGAGTCAAAGAGAATGGGCCTACACCCCACTTTCACCACTCACTGGAGGGCACGGGGAACTCACAGAACTGGAAGTGTCCTTCTCCCTGGGCATGGACGGATGAGACAACAGACGTAGGGGCTCAGTCCTGAAGCACAGGAGGGGCTCCATCGAGGGTGGCCCGCCTCCTTGTCAGGCATGTTTTAGAGGGAAACCTCCTCTGTGCTCTGAGACCAGCTCTGGGCTATGGCATGGAGCCCTGGACCCACAGTGGAATCTTATAACTCCCCCCCATCACCTGAGCAAACAGGGCAATGTGCAAGAGGATCTGGGGGATGGAGCGGGGAGGGAGGAGACAGCTGTCTCTGAGAGCCGTGACGGAGGCAGCAGATTACAGAGACCAAGCTGGAGAGAGTGTTGCAGCCCTGCCCATTTCCAGCTCTGCGCTCCTACTTGGCAGCTTTGCATCTTGATATTTGGTTTATAAGGAGTTAACTATGAAAGGAACAGCCTTTAATAGACTCTTTGTGAAGCATTAATTCATCTGCTTAGGATTTATTGCGGGCCTGCTATCTGCTGGTCAGAGTTGTGCGTGCTGGGTTATAGTGGGGAACATGCCAGTTAAGGTCTGTGCCTGCAGGGAGCTAATATTCTAGGGGAGAGATGTAATAAACAATGACAAGCATCCAACAGTAGGATAGTCTGAGATGGTGAATGTTCCGATGAAAACAAAAGCACGGGAATGCAAGAAAACCAGGAAGCCATGCTAAACCCTGGGGTCAGCCAACACCTCCCAGGGGATGTGACACTGAATTCCTTTAGTTACAAGGAGTGAGCCAGGTAAAAATCTGAGGCCACAGTACCACAGATGGAGAAACAGGGAGTTCAAAGGCCCTGAGGTAGGGGCAAGCCTGGCATATTTGGGGAACACAGAGAAAGTGTTTCAGAGATGAAAACAAGTCACAGCTCCTGCCTTCGTGGAACCAAAGTTTAAAGACTCACATAGGTAGTTACTGAGAAGTGGAATAGTTTAAAGGAGGAGGCACAAATCTCGGGAAAAATACAAGAAGAAACACCCCTTCCACCTAAGAGATCAGAGAAAGCTGCCTGGAGGAGACGACATCTACTCTAGGGCCAAAATGACAGATAACAGGGGAGGACAGGAGGGTTTTCTAGGAAGAGGATTTTCTAGGAGGATTCTCTGGCCCTAGCATGTGCAAAGGGCCAGAGGTGGGACAGGTGCTGCTCCATTCATTAGGGGATTTACGAGTTGCTAAATGTGGTCAGAATACAGAGTTGAAGAGCTGGCTATAGGGTCAGAATTGAGGGTGTCTCTGACATTTAGTACTTCCCTGGTGGCTCAGATGGTAAAGCGTCTGCCTACAATGTGGGAGACCCGGGTTCAATCCCTGGGTTGGGAAGATCTCCTGGAGAAGGAAATGGCAATCCACTCCAGTATTCTTGCCTGGAAAATCCCATAGATGGAAGAGATTGGTAGGTTACAGTCCTTGGGGTCACAAAGAGTCGGACACAACTGAGCATCTTCACTTTTCTGACATTTAGGAGAAGGGCCCAGCCTGACCCAATCCAATGGTTCTGATCCCAGAATTGATATACCAAGAAGGGCATGTCAAGGTGGGCAGGAGGGACCAGCAAAGGAGTGGAGGCAGGGGGGCCAGCATGGAGATCGGTGAAGGTGGAGCCATGGCTGGGGCAAGGAGGAGTGCTGGCATGGGAAATGTCCACAGCAGAAAGGACTGGGCTGGGGCCAGCCTGGGGAAAAGGGGAAACAGGCAACGGGTAGAAGCTTCAGAGAACGCAGAGAAACAGAAAACCACGTCTGGCTTGGTGAATGGTCAGAGTGGGTTTTGATTCTTGTCCACTTCCTGGCTGTGTAAGCAATCACTTTCCCTCTCTGAGCCTCCACTTTCCTATCTGTCTAACAGTAAAACCCACATTAAGAGCTGTTGGGCAGATTGAATGTGAGCGTGTAGGAAAGCTCCTGGTACACTGCTGGCACTCAGCATGTTAGTTCCCGTCCTTGACCCCTGGCCTTGGGCACCCACTGCCCCTCCATAGGCCTGTTTTCTTGGCTGTAGAATGGGAACACGGACGGTTGCCTTGCAGTGCAGTGCTGCCAGCAAGAGTTGGCTTTGCAGGCTAAGGACACACCTCACAAGGTAGGCGATCACAGATTTCCTTTCCTCTTTCTCCCTCTCCAGCAGGAAGAGCCAAGACACAATGGTGTGGCAAGGGCTGGTACTGGCTGCTTGCCTGCTTGCACTCCCCTCTGTCACAGCGGACTGCCTGGCCCAGTGCTCCCTGTGTGCTGTGAAGACCCAGGATGGGCCCCAACCCATCAACCCCCTGGTGAGTTTCAGGCAAGGCTCCTCAATGCCAGAGTGCATGGAAGGGGCAGTCTGTGTGTGGAGCCCAGAGAGGGAAGGTAGCAGGCCTGGGCAGCTGTGAGCCTGTTCTGTAGACTCATCCCAGATGTGAAGACTACGTGCTGCCCTATGGTCAGTCTGGGCAGCTAGGGACAGCTGTTTTCCAGATTCCTGTTCCCTCCCCAGACCTTACCACCATAGGCTCACTCAGGTCTGGGAGCAAAGCTCAGGTTTCCAGGGAGCCTGTTGCCTGATAACAAGGAGTGTCATTTATGAGGTGATGTTGACTTTGGGTATTGGCAACCCAAGATGAACTTTTCAGGGCTTCTCACAACCAGGCTGATGGGCACTCCCAAATATAGTCAATCTCATGGAAGGAGCTCTTTACACCACCATTTGGCTGGCCTTGCTGGCTATACTTTGAATCAAGCTCCTCCCTGTGCCTCTCCCGTGACAGCAGACAGCTGTAATAAAGGTTCAAGGGTGTGGTGGACAGAACATGGGCTTTGGCTCTGCCAATTTCTAGTTCCATGACCCTGGAACCCCCTCTCTGAGCCTCAGTTTCCTTGCATGCAAAATGGGAGTGGTTCCATGAGCTGATGATGCAGAGTATTAACTCTAGCCACTCTTCACTGAGATGCGCACAGCACACCATGTGCTGCCCGTGTATTGGTCTGATCTCAGAAGTGCCCCAGTGCTTAAGTATGGTGACTCGTGGCATTAGAACATGGGTTCAAGTTCCAGTACTGTCTAGTACTGTCATTGTGGTCACTGTCATTATCAACACCATCATCATCATGTTTGACTCCTCCCTACTTTTATGAAGTATATACTGTCATCCCAGGTTTGGTGAACCTTTAAACAACTCCTTATATGTGTTCTTTCCACCATTCTGCATTGCTTCTATTCCTCTGTGTAAAGTGTGTGCAGCATCCTTTATACCCAGGAAAGGTTGGGGAAACTAACTAGTCCCTCTGGAGTCAGAAGCAGAAGATTATGGGTGAGCCCAGCAGAGCACTATGGGAAGATTTTCCTTCCAATTTGACAGTGTCATCTGTAGCCATGGGCCCTTGGAAAAGCTGGCTCATCTTTCCTCATCCTCCACATGGGCATAAAGTTGCTTACCTTTAGGCACCATTGGGAGCATGAAAGTGGGTGGCCTGCTGCTTAGTAATGGTTTTTTAATTTTCTCAGACACTGGACAGGGGACTCTCTGGAGCAGAAGCTTGTGGCTTGACAGTTTGATGGAGGTGGCATTACCACTGTGGTCTTCTGGGGTCTCTTGCAGGTTTGCTCCCTGGAATGCCAGGCTGCCCTACAGCCTGCTCAGGAGTGGGAGAGGTGCCAGGGCCTTCTGTCTTTCCTCACTCCCTTCACCATGGGGCTCAATGGCAAGGAAGACTTGAAGAGCAAGGCAGTTTTGGAAGAGTCCAGCAGTGAGCCGGCCAAGCACATCAGGCCCTACTTGAAGGAACTAGAGAAAAACAGATTCCTTCTCAGCACCCCAGCACAGGAGAATGCTCTGAGCAGCAGCCTGGCAGAGAAGCTCAGGGGTCTCTCTGGCAGGTTGGGGGAGGATGCAGAGTCTGAGTTGATGGGGGATGCTCAGCTGAACGATGGTGCCCTGGAGGCTGAAGCGCGGGATTCCAATGAGGAGGAACCCAAGGAGCAGGTCAAACGCTATGGGGGCTTTTTGCGCAAATACCCCAAGAGGAGCTCAGAAGTGACTGGGAAGGAGGCTGGGGAAGGGGAGGGAGGTGAGATGGGCCATGAGGACCTGTACAAACGCTACGGGGGATTCTTACGGCGCATCCGTCCCAAGCTCAAGTGGGACAACCAGAAGCGCTATGGTGGCTTCCTCCGGCGTCAGTTCAAGGTGGTCACTCGGTCTCAGGAAGACCCCATTGAAGAGCTTTTTGATGTGTAAACACCTCCCCATCATGGAGTTGAGTCAGGAGCTTTCCATAATGCCCTGGAGATTGGCGTGAACTCATTCATCTGCCCCTATGGTCCCCGCCCCCATGCTCAGTTCAGCATTGTCTACAAGACTTCCAAACCTTGTCTGCCTCTCTTCTGCCCAGATGCAGTGTTTGTCTGGGTCAGTGAGGAGGGAGGAGAGAGGTTTCCCTCTCCAATAGGCTTAGTGCTTGGCTTCAACCCTACATCTCTAAAACTACCACCACCACCAGCTTTGCTATCAATTCCCTTTATATGACTCCCCAGTCCCAGGAATCTAGACTGACCTCTTGATCCCTCTGGATCTATGATCAAGTATTCTGATCAATGCCCCTCAGAAGAAAAATGAACATTCCCCTCCCATGCAGATATATATCTTTCTATATAGATTGATAGCATAAAACATATAAAAGGTAGAAATTTAAAACAAAATAGATATATAAAAAATCCTAACAGTTTATTCTCAAACCTCAAAAGCTCTCCCTACTATGGAGACCATGCTTTAGGCAAAAAGCTCAAACACTACTTTTTATTGGAGCAGGAATTCCTACGCTACAGAGTTCAATCTCCCAGTGGGTTAAATGTTCAGTCAGTATACTCTGAGTTCGCATTGTTTAGAAACACACCTTTTGAAGAACCTGGTTCCTGGGCTCCAGTCTGTGTTGATACCCTGCACAGCACCCAACTTCTCACAGGAGAGGACGGGAGTGAAAAATCTCTTTCCAAAATGGTTAATGAGGGCCGCTCGCCTTCTGAATGCTGAAACAATCAAGCAGGAGTTAAACAAACCAATTTGTTCTGTGCAACAGATTCAAAATGTGGACCAGTTCCCTCAGCCCTCATTAAACTAATTAAACTGATCGGTATCACACTCCAACCCCAGGATGAACTGACGCTGAGTCAAGTTGATGAGGTTAAGCACAACCATGTTCTTGAGCAGCTGAATCCGCCGCCAAGAGTCCAAGCCATCTGGCCAAACATATGCATTGGGCCTTGGGTAAGGGAATCCAGAAGCAACAGCTAGAAAGAGGAAAAGGCCCTCTTTAGCTCCCATGCGATTCTTTCCTCTTAATGCCTCAAAATAAAACTAGAAAGAGGAATGAAATGATTAAGTGCTTGAGGCCAAATGAGTTGATTCAAATAACCCAGAAGCAGAGGAAATGATCTTAACCTAAGTCCTCTCCTCTCCTCTCTCTCTCCCTGTCTCTCTGCCTTCCTCTGTCCCTGTCTCTCAAACCTCTCTCTCTCTCTTCACTGTCCCCAGGCATTATGGTTTGGTTTGTGGATCCAGGAGTCTGGTCTAGATGGGGAGGAATTGAACTTGACTTTGGTTATTTTGTATAAGATGCTACTGAGCACACTTCTTCATGCATAACCCTCAGGCCTCTCATGATGTTCTGAAATGTATAGATTGTTTTAGAATTATTTTGTGTGTTTTTCAACATTCCATTTTTTCAACTTACTTGGAATTTCCTTAGTTCTTAAAACAGGCTTGTGTTATTTCCAGCTCCTCCAGTACAATAAATAAAAAAAAAATGCTGATAACTTGGGCTCTGTGTGTGTGTGTACCTTAGTCCCCAAGAGTGATAAGATCCTTTTCAGGAAAGAGTGCTGGGGAAAGGGGAAAAAAAAAAAAAAAATATATATATATATATATATATATAAATATATATACACACACATACACACACACATATTCAAGTTGAAGAACTAAATGTAGGCTAACAGAAAGAGCACAAACTTCAGACTACCCTAGTCCTAATTTTGAAATCTGTTTGAACTTAGGTAAGTCACATGACCTCTCTGAGCCTTTGTCCCCTCCTCCGTAGAAAAAAGATGAAGAATGCCAGTTTTGTAAAGTGGCTGTGAGGGTCAGGTGTGATCACATATGCAAAGCTACTAGAACATAGTAGGCACTCAGTAAATGAGGGTTTTCTTTCTTACACTGCCTTAAGGAATAGTGACAAAGCTCAAACATCTGGCAACACAGTGGGGAGAGATAAGAGGGGTGCTGTCTCCTGTGCTGCATGACCAGGCTGGAGGGCAAATGTCTCCAGACAAGGGGGAGTGTCCTAGGGATGAAGACTACTCTAGGAAATGCAGGCACAGTGTACTTTACTAAAATGATATCTTTCATTAAGCAACATAGATGAGATGTCTTTAATTAAGACTGGAAGATTCAGTGGTTACCAACCTATGGGTTCTGCTTCGACACTGGTTTTCTGAGTAAATTCATAGAAAATGCAGAGTCAGGGAGATCTCATTCATTTCCTCAATTATTCAACAAAGTAGTAACTGAAGGCATTTTGCCAGGTGCTAGAGGTACAAGAAAACAAGATGGATAAGGTCTCAGCTGTTATGGAATTTATAGCCTAGTGGGGGAGACAGAAATAAACAAGTAGGCAATTATTAGTATAAAGCTAACATTTTAAATAAATTTAAATATAAATAAAATTTAAAACATTTGTAATTGCTGTGAAGGAGACAACTGGGGCTTGGTGATAATGGAAAACTGTGGTAGGAAAAGAATCTCCCTAAGGTATACAGGAAATCCTTCTCAAGAAATATTCCATTCTTGATATTCATAGGATTAGCAAGTTGGAAAGAACATAAGGTTGAGATTATCTCCTCCAACCACCTACTCTCTGCCCAAACTGACAGACTAAGAAATTTTGATCTGCCTGAACACTTACATTGACTTAGATTTCACAACATATTGCTGCTGCTTAATAATTCCATACTGGAAGTTTCCATCTTTATGTTGGGTTAAAATTTAGATTTCTGTTATTTTTACCCCCTGGGTCCTGATCCTGCTGTCTGCTAGCCCAGGAAGTTCTCTACGGGAGACTTTTCTGTTACATGCAAACAAATGATGCCTGAAAAGTGAAAGCGTTAGTTGCTCTTCGGTGTCCAACTCTTTGTGATCCCATGGACTGTAGCCCATCAGGCTTCTCTGTCCATGGAATTCTCCAGGCAAGAATACTGGAGTGGATTGCCATTTCCTTCCTCAGGGGATCTTCCCAACCCAGGGATTGAACCTGAGTCTCCCACATTGTAGGCAGATTCTTTACCGTCTAAACAACCAGGGAAGCCGTTCAGACTTTTCTGCTACTTGCAAGCAAATGGTGCCTAACCATCTCAAATAGATTATAAAAACAAAGGAAAAAAGGGTCATTTGTTGACTCACACAAAAGACAGAGCCAGGATGTTTAGCTTCAGGTGGAACTTGACCCAAGTGTTCAATAAAGACACTAGCACCTCTCTATCACTAGGCTGTTTTCTCCTCTGTCTTGGACTCAGTTCTGAGACTGAACATGCTTCTAAGATGGGTGACAGCAGCTCCAGGCTATCCAGGCAAGGTTCAGATCTAGCATGCTGTCTTCACAGAAAATCACAGCCAAAGTTTCATTGCACCCATAGGCTGTAAATGGGTCAAATGTCCAATTTTCAGCTAATGCCAATCATTATGGACATGATGCCCTGATTGGTCAGAACTGAATCACATGATCACTACCAAAAACAGAGTTGGATTCAACCCAATTCAAAGCAGCTGGACAAGGAGGAAGAAAGGGGTGGTTCTTAAGAGGAAAACTGGAGCCTGATTCCCAGCAGGACAGTGAGTGAATGCCAGCCCACCAAATAGGATGGCCATCACCCGACTGAGTGAGGGTGGCTGGGTGGGGACTAGACAGACTGGAGAGTGCATGCCAGGGGAACATGGGCCTGGAGTAGTCAGACTTTATTTTTAAGACTAGAAATATGGGTTGTGGGTTTTTTCAATGTAGTCAAGTAACATTTTTTAAAGGTACTGAGCAGAGCAAGCAATAATATGTTCATTACTCTCACCACTATTTTGTAATTCTTTTTTTTTTAATGAGAACATTCCTTTTTTTGGTTTTAAGATTTTCTGCATATGCTATGGATTCTAGAACACTATTGTTCTGAATTCCCTTTTTTGGATGGATTTCTTTTGGTCAAGGAGGGTTGCCCAAATAAGGTGGAAAGAGTATGGCAAGGAAGGGGTCAGAGACCTGGGCCCAGATCCCTTTTCACTCTGGGAAAGCCACTGTGCTTCACCAAGCCTCAGTTTCCAATCTGTCAAATGGGGAGAAAAATCCCGACTTCTCTGGACAGAGGTGAAGGGTTAGTAACAGCTGACTTACCCTATGCCCCAGGGTATGTGACTGGTTGCTGCCTCCTCTTGAGAGGCAGTGCCTCTGATTATGGTATTTCAGATGTCACCTGAGCAAGGCGCACACCTGTTGAAAGGACAAAATTCTCCTGGTAGTAAGAAAAGAATATTAAAAAAAAATTTTTTTTTAAATCAAGCTATAGCCTACTTGCTATAAAGTGTCCTTAATCTTAAGTGCGTGGCTCAGTGGATTCTTACATATGTACACTCCCGTGTGACCACCACTCAGATCGCAATGTAGAACATTTCTAACATCCCAGGGGGGTGATCTTTTTTTATGAGCTATTTGCGGCAATGGAGAGTAAGCCAGAGGAACAATTGGAATAAAGACATCACAGGCCTGGTGGAGTTCTGGTTCTTTGTCCACATCACCAAGGCCACACTGGGCAGTGATCAGGCCTTGGTTAAGGGATGCCAACATCCCAGTGGCCTTAAAAGAGTGTGTTCCTAATAAGCTTGGGGTTTCCACGACAACGCCATACACCAGCGCCAGGGAGGAAAGTCTTGTCATAATGATCATGACAATCCTAACGATCGTGTTTGGCTCACCCCTCCCCCACTCAACTCCAGGCCCTTCACAATAAGAGCCCAGCAATGGGGCTTGTCTATTAATTAAAGGCCCCAAAGCTGAAGACAACAAAATCCCCATGACAGTGTCAGGAACAATGGTGCCCTAATAGATGTCATTTCGGCATTTCTGATTCATGTGCTGAGTCCCTGTCACCTCCCATTATAGAAGTAAGAGATTTATAACAAAGACTTATAATTACTCTTCTAATATGTAAATTTACATGAGTTGCACTCCCACCCTATTTGTCTTATCTCTGTCTAACTTAAGCCAAACCCCATTACTCTTTGTCTCCAGGGCTTCCCTCATCCTTAATCACCTTTGAGTTTTGTCATCTGAAAATGCCCTCCTGTCTCACTCTTAACCCCCATTGCACCAGCATAGCTCCTGAGCAACCTCCCATGGTGCCGACGAGGCAGGAGCAGTTTCCTGTTCCCTGTGAGATCCATGTAGCAATTGGACTTGCAGAAGAAGCGCTGGGCTGAGAGTCTGAGGACCTGGGGTCTGAGAGTGGTCCCGGCTGTGCTAACTTGCTGTGGGAGGTGGTTTTTGAATCCTGCAGGACACAGGTTTCTCATCTGTGAAACCACGTGGATGATTTCATAAGGACTTTTGCCTTTTTGAGAACTGACACGCAATACCTGCTCTGCTTCAGGCACTAAGTGAGCAACTGATGAACAAAGCAAAGGACCCTCAACTTCTTTGTCTGAAAATGGGGGTGATGAGTCCTACCCTGGCGGGTAGTGCAGAGGTTGCATGAGAAGACTCAGGGACTGTGGCCCAAAGTTGTTGTGTAATTAGTACTAATGCCCTTCCCATTCAAATTCATCCCAGAACCTGATGAATGTTTATTGAGCACCTGTGGTATATCCTGCCCTGGGGTAGTGGCAGGGGATTCCATAGTGATTAAGCAGAGTCCCTACTTCATGGGGCCAGCTTTCTACTGGGGAAACCAATTGCCTATAAACAAAGGAATGGGTCAATATCTCTAGTGGGCACGAGGGCTGTGCAGGAAAATAAAAGGGTAGAAAGATGCCAGTGATGACTCAGAGGGGTCACAGAGGCCTGTCTGACCGGGGGAGAAGTTGATCAGAGATGTGTGGGAGGTTGGGGAGACTTGTGGGTGTCAGCGGGTGGGTAGCATTCCAGGCAGGGGAACAGCAAGGGCAAAGACCCAGGGTGGGTCTGTGGTTGCATAAAGAAGTCAGGAAGCAAAGGGGACTGGTGGAGGCAGAGGGGAGGAAACAGGTTGTAGAGCAGACAGGCACCAATCTTTTAGGGCTTCCCAGATCCCGGCACAGCATCCTGGTTTACACTGCTACCTCATGGGATTAACAGAGCCCTGTCTGTTCTCAGTGAGCCCTGGTCTGGGCAATCTATTATATTCTTGCCCAACTCATGGGCCATGGAAAGAACCCTGAGTTTTTGCTTTGGGTGAGAGGGAACACTGAAAGGTTCGAAAATGACTGAGAGACATTACCTGATGTGGATTTAGGGGGATCAGGCTGACTTCTGGGTGGACAGCAGGTTGCAGGGAGCATGAGGGAATGTCCTGTTGGCAAATACCCTCTAAAGTGAACTCCAAGGCCGCAGGATGCCAGGAATGACTTAGGAGCTTTCCTGTCATAGGAACAAGGCTCTAGGCACAGCATTCTCTCCTTAACAGACAGTGATGGGCATCAGGCCCATTATGAGTGGAAGTGGTGGTGGGTTGCACGTAAGAAATCAGTCTGCAGAAGCCAGATTCCAGTGATCACTTCCCATCCCCTGACCATCTCAACCATGAAAAATGTAGGCTCAGTGGTTTGAGCTTTGAACTTTACGGGGAGAAAAGTCCTTGAATTGAGACTTGCTTTATATAAAAGATAGCTCTTGGAAAGTATATAAATTAAATTTTTGCAATCAAATTTTAATACACTAGGGAATATTGCCATTTAACTTTCTTATTCACTTTATATATTACAACAGGGTCCCTTGCCCACTTAGGGACATTTGTAAAACTCAGAAAGGCATCAGGGTTCAGATATCAAGTGCTTATCAGCCATGGGGTCAAGGCCCAGTGGGGATTGAAATGTGAATAATCTTTGCCCTCAAGAAGTTTGTGTGTGTGTGGCATAAGTCCTCTTGGAGAAGGTCGTCATTAGCCCCACCATAGAGCCAATGGGTGTGTGATCCACAAATTGGAGAACCATTATAAGAAGGAAGTTCTCTCACTATTGTGAAAGTTTTAGGGCCCACAACAGACTTCCCAACCTGGGGAATCTAGCAAAGGGACTGGGAATCCCCAGGGAATCTGACTCTGAAGCTCAGCAGGATTTGATTACAGAACTTCCACAGGACTGGGGAAACAGAGACTTTTGGATAGCACAAACAAAATCTTGTTCACAGAAGGACCCAGGAGAAAGGAGCAATGACCCTACAAGAGACTGATCCAGACTGCCTGTGAGTGTTTGGGAGTCTCTGGCAGAGGCGTGGGTTGAGAGTGGCCTACCGCAGGGTCAGGGGCACTGGCAACAGCAGTCCTGGGAGGTCCAGCATGCTAACATAAGTCCTCTTGGAGGAGGTCACCATTACCTCTACCCTAGAGCCTACAGCCTTGCCATAGAGACTGCAGACTCTAGATCTGGGCCACCTCAGGCCAAATTCTAGGAAGGGAGCACAGCCTCACCCATCAACAGAAAATTGGATTAAAGATGTACTGAGCAAGGCCCTGCCCACCAGAGCAAGACCCAGTTTTTCCCACAGCCAGTCCTTCCCATCAGGAAGCTTGCACAAGCTGCTTATACTCCTCCATCAGAGGGCAGACAGAATGAAAACAATAATCACAGGAAACTAACCAAAATGAGCACATGGATCATATTCTGGTGTAACTCAGTGGAACTATGAGCCATGCCTTGTAGGGCCACCCAAGATGGACAGGTCATGATGGAGAGTTCTGACAAAACGTGGTCCACTGGAGAAGGGAATGGCAAACCACTTCAGCATTCTTGCCTTGAGAACCCCATGAACAGTATGAAAAGGCAAAAAGATAGGACACTGAAAGATGAACCACCCTCTCCCCCAGGTTGATAGGTGTCCAATATGCTACTGGAGAAGAATGGAGAAATAGCTCCAGAAAGAAGGAAGAGGCTGAACCAAAGAGGAAACGATGCCAGTTGTGGATGTAGCTGGTGATGAAAGTAAAGTCTGATGCAGTAAAGAACTATACTGCATTGGAAACTGGAGTGTTAGATCCATGAATCAAGATACATTGGAACTGGTCAAACAGGAGGTGGCAAGAGTGAACACTGACATCTTAGGAATCAGTGGAACTAAAATGGACTGGAATGAGTGAATTTAATTCAGATCACCATTATATCTACTACTATGGGCTAGTATCCCTTAGAAGAAATAGAGTAGCCTTCATAGTCAACAAAATAGTCTGAAATGTAGTACTTGGGTGCAGTCTCAAAAATGACAGAATGGTCTAGGTTCATTTCCAAGGCAATCCATTGAGATTACATGAGAGTAATCCAAGTCTATGCCCAAATCACTAATGCCGAAGAAGCTGAAGTCAAATGGTTCCATGAAGACCTACAAGACCTTCTAGAACTAACACCAAAAAAAGATGTCCTTTTCATCATAGGGTACTGGAATGCAAAAGTAGGAAATCAAGAGATATCTGAAGTAACAGGCAAGTTTGGTCTTGGAGTACAAAATGAAGCAAGGCAAAGGCTAACAGAGTTTTGCCAAGAAAATGCACTGGTCATAGCAAACATCCTTTTCCAACAACACAAGAGATGATTCTGCACATGGACATCATCAGATGATCAATACCAAAATCAGACTGATTATATTCTTTGCAGCTGAAGATGGAGAAGCTCTATACAGTCAGCAAAAACAAGACCTGGAGCTGACTTGGCTCAGATTATGACCTCCTTATTGCAAAATTCAGACTTAAATTGAAGAAAGTAGGGAAAACCACTAGACCATTCAGGTATGACCTAAATCAAATCCCTTATGATTACACAGTGGAAGTGACAGATAGATTCAAGGAATTAGATCTGATAGACAGAGTGCCTGAAGAACTATGGGCAGAGGTTTGTAACATGGTACAGCAAGTGGTGACCAAAACCATCCCCAAGAAAATGAAATGCAAAAAGGCAAAATGGTTGTCTCAGGAGGCCTTACAAATAGCTGAGAAAAGAAGAGAAGTGAAAGGCAAAGGAGAAAGGGAAAGATATACCCAACCGAATGTAGAGTTCCGGAGAACAGCAAGCAGAGATAAGAAAGCCTTCCTAAGTGAACAATGCATAGAAATAGAGGAAAGCAATAGAATGGGAAAGACTAGTGATATCTTCAAAAAAATTAGAGATACCAAGGAACATTTCATGCAAAGATGGGCAAAATAAATGGCAGAACTGGTATGCACCTAACAGAAGCAGAAGATATCAAGAAGAGGTGGCAAGAATATACAGAAGAACTGTATAAAAAGATCTTAATGACTCTGATAACCTTTATGGTATGATTACTCACCCAGAGCAAGACATCCTGGAATGCAAAGTCAAGTGGGCCTTAGAAAGTATTACTACAAGCAAAGCTAGTGGAGGTGATGGAATTCCAGCTGAGCTATTTCAAATCCCAAAAGATGATGCTGTGAAAGTGCTGCATTCAATATGCCAGAAATTTGGAAAACTCAGCATCGGCCACAGGACTGGAAAATGTCAGTGTTCATTCCAATCCCAAAGAAGGGCAATGCGAAACAATATTCAAACTATTGCATAATTGCATTCATTTCACATGCTAGCAAGGTAATGGTCAAAATCCTTCAAGCTAGGCTTTACATGAACCGAGAACTTCCAGATTTACAAGCTGGTTTTAGAAAAGGCAAAGGATCGAAAACAAATTGCCAACATTTGGTGGATCATAGGAAAAGGATGAGAATTCCAGAAAAACATCTACTTCTGCTTCACTGACTACAGTAAAGCCTTTGACTGTGTGGATCACAACAAATTGGAAATGCTTAAAGAGATGGGAATACTAGGCCACCGAACCTGTCTCCTGCAAAACCTGTATGCTGGTCAAGAAGTAACAGTTAGAACCAGACATGGAGCAATAGTTGGGTTCAAAATTGGGAAAGGAGTACGTCAAGGCTGTATATTATCACTCTGTTTATTTAACTTACATGCAGAATACATCATGTGAAATGCCTGGCTAGATGAATCACAAGCTGGAATCAAGATTGCTTGGAGAAATATCAACAACCTCAGATATGTAGCTGATACTACCCTAATGGCAGAAAGTGAAGAGGAACTAAAGAGCCTCTTGATGAAGGTGAAAGGGGAGAGTGAATAAGCTGGGTAAAAACGCAAGATTAAAAAAACTAATGTTGGCATCTGGTCCCATCATTTCACAGCAAACAGATGGGGAAAAAGTGGAAACAGTGGAAGATTTTCTTTTCTTGGGCTCCAAAATCACTGCAGATGGCAACTGCAGACATGAAATGAAAAGACACTTGCTCCTTGGAAGAAAAGCTATGACAAATCTAGACAGCATATTAAAAAGCAGAGACATCACTTTGCTGACAAAGGTCTGTCTAGTGAAAGCTATGGTTTTCCAGTAGTCATGTATGGATGTGAGAGTTGGACCTTAAAGAAGGCTGAGTGCCAAAGAATTGATGCTTTTGAATTGTGGTGTTGGAGAAGACTCTTGAGAGTCCCTTGGACTGCAAGGAGATCCAACCAGTCAATTCTAAAGGAAAACAGTCCTGAATAGTCATTGGAAGGACTGATGCTGAAGCTTCAATCTTTTGGCCACATAATGTGAAGAGCTGACTCATTGGAAAAGGCCTTGATGCTGGGAAAGATAGAAGGCAGAAGAAGAAGGGGACAACAGGGGATGAGATGGTTGGATGGCATCACTGACTCAATGGACACGAATTTGAGCAAGCTTTGGGAGATAGTGAAGGACAGGGAAGCCTGGTGTGCTGCAGTCCATGGGATCGCAAAGAGTCGGATATGACTGAGTGACTGAACAACAACAAGGAGTGTACATTTCAGCAGGGAAGAACTTGTAAAGCAAGCAAGTATGAAAAATAAATGAAGAGTTATTCCAGGGATGAGTGCAAAATAAAGGAAGCAGCAGGGGTGGAGGACAGGGGCCTGAAGATACCACTTTGAAGCTGAGATCTGACAGAGGAGGAGCGGTTGGCCAAGTGGGTGTGTGCGTGGGGACTGGGAAGGTTTTCAGTGGAAAGAGTAGCATGGGCAGAGGTGAAAGGAGCACTGTGCACAGGAGAGTCTAGAGGAAAGCCAGGGTGCTGAGCAAGGACATGGAGAGGAAGCTTGATCCTGCAAGATCTGTAGGCCATGCTGTGATGGGTGGGCTTTATTTTAAGAACAAGGGAGTAAGTAGGGGATTTTAAGCAAAGAAGTGACATGGTCAAATATGCTGAATCAGAGTTTTCTGGAACAAGATGATCAGGCATACATATTTCTACACAAACCTCCAACAAAGAAAAAAAATACCACCTTTGATCCCATCTCTTAGTGATGGTTGCAATTGCTTGTAGCATGTCTCCTCCCAGGCTGGGTTCTCTGCTTGTCTCTGAACACTGAATGATACGCTTTTCTCAATTAGCATTATATGTCTTAAGCATTTTTTACATATTCTTCATAAGTGTCATTTATAAATCTATATAATCATAATAGTTCACAAATTGGATCCACTGTAATTTACTCAAGTATTTCCTGATAATAAAGGGATTGAACATCATGTCTGATCTTCCTGTGATACCTTTGCTCTGTTGTCATTAATAGTACTTCTTTCATTTTTAAGAGAGCCTTGGATAAACAATTATATGGCCACCCTTCCCATGGGATGAACATTTGAGTTGCTTACATTATTATTAATAGTAATGTTATTGCTGTTGTGAATAACCCAGTGATGGATATATTTCAGCCATTCAGCTTCAACAAACCATATAATCACAAACGATCCTTGTTAAAAGGATGCTCAGAATTTCTCTGGTTGTGTTTCTCAAACTTCAAACATTCACATGCCATCTGCTCAGCCACCTACTGTCGACACTGGCCTGTACTTAATGCTTTCCTTCAATTCAACTTAGTTTTTAAAAACTTCTGTGAATGAATTGATTAAAGAAGGAAATGTTATGTTACTAGCATGAGTGGAAAGCCAGTATTGTATTCTATTAATAGAAATAAAATGGTATAACAATCGTTCAAAGAACAATATTGTGAAGGACCAGCTCTGGGCCAAGCCTGCAGTGAGAAGGCAGCTTTGTAAACATTGAGGGATGTTAACGATTCTAACATCTGACAGAATCTTTCACTTTAACAGAATCAGAAGGTTTCAAAGAAACCTTTACCTTCCGGTTTCCGGTGGCGAAGCTGGGCCCATCGTAATCTGAAGGAGTGGTTTTCATTGAGGTCTGGGGTGGCCTGAGATGATGGCTTCGTGCACTTGGCAATGAGTTTGGAATTTCCTCCAAGGGTTTTAAGTGTAAAGCGGCATGGTTAGGCCCTCTCCACGGGATGGACGCTGCCCTGAGCTGTCAGTCAGTTCACTTGGCCATTGTTCATCCCTCCTGTGGCTCAAGGCCAGCTCTTTGTTCCTCTGGGGTTCACGCTCTAGAGGATGAGACAGTGACAATAGAACCCCATTTTAACTGCACACATTTATGTGCAGTTAAAATATATTTAAAAGTGCTGTTTAAAAATATATTTAAAATTAATATTTTTTTTTTTAGTTTTAAGTTTACAGAGAAAAATGAACAAAGGTATAGAGTTCCCATCACCTCTCCAAATACACACAGTTTCCCATTATTAATGTCTTACATTAGTGTGATGCATTTGTTACAACTAATGAGCTAACACTGATACATTATTATTTGAGCTCACTGTGCTGTATTTGGGTTTTTACAAATGTGTAATAATGTGTGTCCACCACTACAGTATTGTCTGGAATGATAGTTTCACTCCCCAAATCTCCTGTTAATCTTTCCATCTCTCTCTCTTCTAGCTTGTACAACCATTGATCTTTCATTGTCTCCATAGTTTTCCCTATTCCAGAATGCTATGTAGTTGGACTTACATAGTGGGTAGTCTTTTCAGACTGGCTTTTTTTACTTAGTCATAGGCATTTAAGAGCCCTTCATGTCTTTTCATGGCTTAATAGTTCATTTCCTTTTAGTGCTGGGTAATATTCCATTGTCAGATGTACCACAGTTTATTCATTCACCTACCAAAGTACATCTTAGCTTTATCAATTATGAATAAAGCTATAAATATCTGTGTGCAGGTTTTTGTGTGGACATGTTTTCAACTAAGAGCTTTACTTTTTATTAAAGTTATAATTTAATAGTTAAGGTTATTTTCTTAGGTTGGGGTAAGATAGGACAGGCTGGACCTTTTGACAATATGATCAGGAAAATGACTTTCAAAAATAAGGCCTGAAGGGTGGGGAAGGAGCCAGGTACAGAAGAGCCAAGGGGAGAGCATCCCTGGCAGAAGGAACAGCAAGGGCCAAGACCCAGAGGTGGGAACACACAGGGGCTTGAGGAAGTGTGTGAGACCAGTGTGGGGGTGGGGTGAGGGGGTGGGGGTGAGAGTGGGGGAGAGGGTGGGAGGGGCTTGCAGCAGCAGAGGTAGAGAGCCACCCAGGCCTCCAGGCCTTGGCGAGCCCTGAGATGTGCCAGTGCCTTGGGGCATCATTCAGGGACACAGAGAGAGGGACTGAGGGCTACAAGCTGTTTGTAGATGTTTTCTCAGGGATCTCCCAGCAACTGCTTAAGGTCTGATCCAGTCTCTGCCTACAGATCAGGACACTAAGGCTCAGTGTAAGAGAAGGTACGCAGTCCCTGTCTAACTCAGCTTCAGGGATGATGTAGCAGAGAGCACAGGAAGAGATACAGAATCCAAGAGGCAGCCTCTGAGTATCTATCAGAGTTAAGCCTGGGCAGACAGCAAGGGTAAGAATTCAATTAGGTTGTAAGGAGATTAGCAGAGGAAGTCGGCTTTGACCTCCCGGGCAAGGCGCAGAGTGTGAGGGGGGTTTGTAGTTTCAGATCAGTCAGAAGAATTAGGTAATGGGTATGGCCAGAATCAAATTGTCTATGAGACCAACCTCTTTAGAGGAAATGGAGTCCCTTGTCGTCATGGCAACCAATTCAAAAAGGGCTCAGCCTGTCATTCAGCGGCCACAGAGCATCACCCTGGCCTCTGTGGTGTCACATCTCAGCGTACACCTCTGGTCCACGGGTGCATCGGGACCTGACCCACCTGAGACCTGCGACAAGAATGGCTTCAACAAGAACAAGGTTTCCTTCTCATGAAAAGGTCAGAGGTGGGCAGCCTAGGGCTCTTTTATCCAGCCTTTTCTGCATAAACAAATTGTCTTAAAATTTAGTGGCTGAAAACAACGACAGTTTATCTCTTCCATTCTGGGTGGTGTTGGAACTCCTCCCCCATGGGCTTCTCCTGAGCTCAGCTGGAGGGCAGCCTCACTCTCGTCCCTGCAGCTGGAGCTCCCGGCTGAGACCCTCATATCCTCTCTTGGGGTCTCGGGTCAGCCCTTCAAGATGGCAAATGTGGAAGCTGTGCAGCCCCTGTGGTCACTCAATGCCAATTCTGAAACATGTTACTGATCAAATCACAGGACCAGTCCAGATTCAGGGCAGGGAAATAGACTTTGTTTCTTGACAGAAAGAGGGCAAAGTCACATGGCCCAGAGGTATTGGGACAGCAGGGGTCTTCCTAACAATCTACCACAGGCTGAAACGGACCTTCTGCTCCATGAAGTCCTCCAATCCCAGGAGATCCTTCCAGCTAACCCCTCCACCATTCCCAGGGGCCCCTGGTCCTCTGGGTCCAAAAGTAGCTAGATTCTAACCATCATACCCACAGTCCAGGTGGCAAGATGGAGGAATGGACAAAAGAGAGAAAGGACACACACACCAACTGTCTTTTCAGAAAGGCTTCTTAAAGTCGCCACTTAATATTTCTGCTTCTCTCTCACCGGCCAGATCTTTGTTACACAGTCACACTGCAAGGGAGGCTGGGAAATACTTTGTTTATTTCAGGTGGCCAAATGCCAGTTCAGAAACTGAAGTTCTGTTTCTAAAGAGGAAGGAGAGTATGGATAAGGGGGCCCAGCAGTTTCTGCCACAACATGAAACCTTTTCCCCTGAGATGGCCTAGCACACTGAAGGAAGTCACCTGCAATTCATTGAGGAAGGAGGCTGTCCCTTCACTATGCAAATACCTGCAACCCAGCAAAGGTTAGAAGTCAAACCCATATCATTATGTATTTGGTATTTAAAGTATTCATAACATCGAAGAGACTTTTTTTTTTGCATATTAGAGTATGAACAAATTAGCCTTGTGACTCCAATTTAAAAATGTGTAATTGATTTTAGACTCGTGATTCTTCTGCGGAAAAGCATACAAATCTTCTTATACTAAATTTATAAATGATACCAGAATGTATACACGATCTTGAGATTAACTGTATGTATAAGTTTTTAAATTAGATCTCTAAAGTAGTTTGAGTACTTTGGAAAGTTATGCTTGTCAGGTCAGGCAATGAAAGTGTTTAAAAAAGGAAATTGAATGTGTTAAATTAGTAAGTCCTATGAAAAATGTTGAAGATAATTTAATTAACCAAGTTTGCAAATGGGATGGATCATTTAACTGACTATGAGTGGATTGGTCATTAATCAAAAGCCCCTTAAAAGTGACTGCATAAAAATAGAATAATGGTTTGTAAATTGAACTTCAAACTTAAGAATGACTAGTTTTTATTTAAGCTACTGTAATATAATGAATATTAATTAAATAATAAGCACTCATAGGCAAACTTTTCTACATACAAAAAAAAATCTTTCTGACACTGAAATTCCCAGGCTTACTCAGGAGCTAAGCTAAGGTGTTTGTGGGTGATCTCAAAGTCCCTGTTGGCTACCTAGTGATGCCAGCTGGGTGGGGAGCGTGAAAAGGATGGAATGGGCAGGACATGGCAACTGAGTGGATGAGGGGAGGCAAGAGAAAAGGCATCAAGAATGAATTGCTTCAGGTCAGCACAGGTGTGTGAGCTCAGGGAGCCCACGCACGTCCCCACTGCCCCACCTCACTCAGCTCAACTTCCCGAGGTCACACACTGACCTTCCTGGAAGCTTTCCTTTGGAGCAAGGAAAAAGGTCATGGGAGACGCTTGTGCAAGTGTTGGGGTGCCGGCGAGGTCCTCAGAGGAGCTCTGAAAGAGAGGCTTCTCTGAGAGCCATCTCCGCACTCTGTGGCTGGGAAGGGATGAATCCAGAACGTGATAATAACCTGAGAGCGATCACGCTGACTTCCGTAGTCAGTGCTGTGCGCCCCACACCCGAACCCCCACTTCAGGCTGCCGCACCTCTCTCAGCGCTTCAAGTCCCTTGCTCACCACTGTGCCCTCTTCTCCATAAAACTGCCCTCTCCCCGGCAAGTCTACCCTTCCTTTCCCTGGCCTGGGGTGCAAAAGCCCAGCCCCTCACCTTGTGTGGTGCACTTCGCGCTCCAGAGCTCACCTGGAATTAGGCTGAGGCTAGTCCGCAGCCGAGACTGCTTTCTTGCTTAGTAACTTACGTGGAGAGTGGTACTAGCTGCCAATGAAACTCATCCGAGGGTCAAGTTTCCGCCTCGACCCTCAGCTTCCTCCCATACACCCTCAGTGTTTGTGGAGTGAACAACTTGAGGTATGTAAAGCCCTGGCACATAGTAGGGCCTCAGTTTAGTTCCCATCGCTTCCTCTTGAGGCCCGGTATGTTTCACAGTGATCCAGAGAAGCCTCAAGGAACATCTGGTTCCTCTGTAGTGACTTACAGTCTTCAAAGCTGCATCTGGTCTTCATGGTCATCTTCAGAAGGCAGGAGTTCTCTGGTCCAGCTCTTTTGGGTAAGTTTGCAAAGATGCTACATCCACAGAAGGTGGCAGCAGAGAGGCAGGTGGCCAGCACCCACCTGTGTCTGATCTGGGAGCGCCCCCTGGTGGTGAGACTCAGCAATACATGTTGAGGGATTTGGGTTTTTTCCCCACCATCCTGGTGGTCTTGTGGTTCAAACTCCAGGAGACAAGAAGAAAATTAGGATTTAAGATCAGAGCTCAGAGTCCTATTTAATATAAATGGGCATCCATTAGCATTAAGATGAAAGGTCTCTGTGCTTCCTGAGAGAGGAAGAGGCTGTTCTTCGGTGCAGTCTTTTCTCTTTGGCTGCAAATGATGAAGCAATTTCCTTACTGCAAAGTAAAGGATATAAGGCTTGCCAGAGCTCCCATCTGCATGGGTAAAGAGTGAGCTTGGGCAATTGGCTTCAGAAATTTAAGCCTCACTCGAGAACAAAGCATTTTTCTTTCTCCACCTGTTCCATTTTTTCCTCCACTCAAAGTTTAAAATAAGATAAAAACAGAGACTATTAATTTTGTCCATCTATCCTTATCTAAAGCTCTGGGGGAATTTTTTAGATAATAATGATGATGATAAAAGCAACAATAATAAACTGTAAATGCTGAGGACTCTCAACTGAGATTTAAATGCTTGAGTGGATGAGCATTCATGAGTACGGATTGGTATCCTGGAAGGTGCTACAGGTTAAATTCAGCTGCTCAGATGTATAAATTAGAAAGTGTGTTTCTGTGAGAGAGGAGACATGTTGGGGGCTTTGTAATATTAAAAAATATCCAGTAGATATTTAAAGTGGTACAAAAAGAGTGGGGGTACTGGAGTAGCTTTTGTTAACCCCCTATCATTGCCAGATGGCTTTTATTATTACATCTTTATAGCAGCCTTGACAAATAAAATGATCACCCCATTTTACAGATGGGGAAACAGAAGCTTAGAGAAGGAATATGATAAATTCAAAATAACATAATTGAAGAATAAAAAATTGGAATTAGAGTCCAAATCTTTTAAATTAACTTCAGTGTTTGCCACTGTACTTAGTCAACTGGTCTACCAACATTCTTTTGTTCATTCAACAGACACTTAATTAAGTAAATGGCAACCCACTCCAGTACTCTTGTCTGGAATATCCCATGGATGGAGAAGCCTGGTAGTCTACAGTCCATGGGGTCGCAAAGAGTCGGACAGGACTGAGCGACTTCACTTTATGCACCTGACACAGTCCTAAGGTACATTGCTTGGGTGGCCCAGATATCCACGGCATTTCCTCATTCACCACTTTCATTCATCAACTCATTCACCCACTTACTTGTTTTTTTATTTTATTCAGGCAGAGAGTTTATTCATTCATTCATTCTTTTACTTATTTCCCCATTTACTTATTCATTCACCCACTCATCAGTTTACTCACTCATTTATTTTTATGACTATTCACTTATTTGCCTACTCATTATTTGCTCTTTCTCTTACTCTATTGTTCACTCACTCATTTACTAATCTTTTAGCTATTTCATACATTCACTTAATTATATAGCTCTCTATCTATCCATTCATTGCTTTGCCTTTCCCATATGTATCCATTCATCCCTTCCTCCAACTGTTATCTCCATTTATCCATCCACTCATCCATCCAGCTACTTTTTTATCTACTGATTCCTCCAGCCATTCTTCCATCACTTCCTCCTTCTGTTCATCCATGCCTCCATCAACCTCCATCCTTTCAGGCCTCAAGTTGACTCTGAAAATTGAGAAGTAGACAAAATCCAGTTTCATCCAGTGAATAAAAGAAAGGCCACCACTTCACTGTCATTAGAATTATGACAAGGGGATGGTAGAGCACAGAAGGAATCCTATCATCTGGAGTGGGGTTTAAGAAATCCAAGAGGCAGTAGAAATTTCAGGCAGAGGGAATAGCATGTACGCAGGCTTGGAGGCAGAACAGGCATTGTGAAAGGGGACCTGTAGGTGTGTCTGGGAATTAGAAATAAACATAGAGAAAGATAGGGAGGCAGTGAAGAGTGGGTCCCACTGCCTGGAATCACTCCCATCTCTCCCAGGTGACTTTGGCCTTTAAGATTGTGAGGATGGTCACGTTTGGAGCTCTGTCTGCCCCCAGCAGCTTCTGGTCTCCATCAGCTCTTATCAACCCTGCAGGACTGTGAGAAACTCAGGCTCCTGCAGTGTCCTCAGTGACAGAGCCCACCTCTCCCAATCAGTGTCAGAGCCAGTGGTTAAGAGTCATGTTTAGCTGTTCCATCTGCCTGTGGTCACACTCTGGGCAGTGTTGCCTCTGCAGAAATATCTTTTAGATCAACCGCAGAACAGACCTCCACCCCTGCCAGCTTCCGCTTTTCTCCCTGAGTCTGATAAGCCTCTAGGCCCTGCCAGTTCCACCCCTTCACTCCATTCACACCCTCCTTAGCCAGACTGACATTAAATGGATTCAGACCCATGTTATCTCTTGCGAACATCTCCTTACCAGCCTCCTCTCTCCTCTCTCTGCCTTTAGTGCCTTCCCTCAGCCCCTGCGTGGCCATTCCTCTGCCTCCAGAGTGGCCTCTCTGAACCGCCAATAGCCTCATGTCACTCATTTGCTGAAACCCTTCAAGGCGTCTTGTTCCAGACCAGGAGGGCAAGTCCAAACTCCCTGGCCAGGCTTTCAGAGTCCTTTCTCACCTGGCGCCTTCCATTTCTCTGGCTTGCCTGGCTGCACCTCCTCACTCGCACCTTCCATGCCTACAGAAGCCTCGGAAGCTCCCCACCATGTCCCACTCCTATGCCTCTGCTTCTGCGCCTGCCAGCCCTCTACTGTGACAGCTTTCCCTGCCCTGAATCCCCGAAAGACTCCTGCTCACCCTTCAAACTATGACTGGGTGTGTTCATTGTACCTTCTCATGATGGCTGTTTCATCAGTCATCATGCTTTATTGCCAATATTTATTTTCCATCTGTCTTTCTCCCTCCACTAGACTGTGAGGCCCTGGCAGGCAAGGCCTTTTCACAGTTCTCACTGTGTTCTTGAGCCAAGAACAGTGCCTGGCACATAGAAGGTCCTCAATAAATTTTTTACCAAACAAAGAATGAACAAAATAACCTTATATTATTCCTGGGTCCTCTGAGGACCATCTCTCCTGCCACTGGAGCGGTTCTGCAGACCTTTGATAAAGACCCACTCTGAATCACCTGGGGTTGCTAGGACAATCTGGCTGCTTGTGGCATTTGGAAATGGTTTCCAAGGACTTGTCTTCCCAGAGAGATCCTGTCTCTAGTACTGGCTGGTAGAATAACCACCTGAGGGTGAGACAGGCCACCAAGAGATCACCCAAGTATTGGGTGGTCAGTCAGTTGAACTCTGGAATCAGAACCAAAGCCCTGTGGGAAGAAGATGGAGGCAGATGAAGATTCATTTGGGTGTGCCCGCAGCTGCTTCTCAAGGCTAACTCATTGCTATTCTATACTGACATTCCTGTAGCACATGCTGGGAAGTCTTCTCCCTTCTCAGCCTTGCACAGATGGTCCTGCCTTCTGCTTTGGCCCCACAGGGAAGGGCCCATACATCTAACAGGTGGCAGAGTGTGGTGTTAGAGCAGCTGCTGGGGCTGCCTGGGTCCACCTCGGATTAGGAGGTGACCTTGACACATTCCTTCACTTCTTTAAGCCTCAGTTTATAACCTCAGCCATAATGCAGGGATGACATTAGTACCTGCCTTGTGGGGCTCTTGTGAGGATTAGATGAGATAATACATCTCAAGCCCTTAAAAGCTACAAGGTACACACTGGAGATGTTCAGTAAGAGTTAGCTTTCATCATTTCCTGAGTCTCTGCTGCTGCTGCTAAGTCACATCAGTCGTGTCCGACTCTGTGCGACCCCATAGATGGCAGCCCACCAGGCTTCCTTGTCCCCGGGATTCTCCAGGCAAGGAGAGAAAAACTCAGTGCCCTAAGGGGCCAAGCATATTATGTGGTCTTGATTTTTAATCTAACGGTTTCTTTTCCTTAATTGGGGCATTTAGACCATTTACATTTAATGTGATAAGTAATACGATTGGATTTAAATACACCATCTCGCTATTTGTTTTCTATTTGCCCCATTTGTTGCTTGTTTCCTTTCTCCTTTTTCCCCTCTGTTTTCTTTTGGATGGGATGTTTCTTATTATTCCATTTTCATCTACTTTGTTGTCTTTTTATCTATAACTTTATTTTTTCATATTTAAAATCTTAATTTTTTAGAGCAGTTTTAGGTTCACAACAAAACTGAGAGGAAAGTACAGAGATTTCCCACAGACCTCTGCTCTCACACATAGGTAGCCTCCCCCGTTACTAATGTGTCCCACCAGAGCGATACATCTGTTTCAGTTGATGAACCTACATTGACATATTATTATGGCTCCCAATTCATAGCATGTAGTAACTTGGAATCTGTTTAATCTTTGTTTTCAAGCTTTGGAAAATAGGACCAGAGCGATGTTTAGTTTAGAGCTAATTTTTTCCCACTACTGAGACATAGGTCTTCTCTGGTGGCTCAGTTGGTAAAGAGTCAGCCTGCAATGTAGGAGACTGGGGTTCAATCCCTGGGTGGAGAAGATCCCTTGGAGGAGGAAATGGCAACCGGCTCCAGTATTCTTGCCTGGAGAATCCCATGGATAGAGGAGCCTGGCGGGCTACCGTCCATGGGGTCACAAAGAGTTGGACACAACGGAGTGGCAAACACTTTCTTTCTTTCACTGAGACATAAACCTTGTAAGCACTCTGCTTATTGCCCTGTGAATTATGAGATTTTTCACCCAGTCTCCTGGGAACAGAAATCAGTCCCAGTCCTGTGTGGGCCCCTGTGATTGTTCTCTTTAACCTTTTAAAGCAGGTTTTCGGTGGCTTCAGGTAGTCTCCATACATGTGTGTTGTGCTGGTTAATTTTATGTGTCAATTTGACTGGCTAAGGGATGCCCAGAAAACTGGTAAAACATTATTTCTGCGTGTGTCTGTGAGGGTGGTTTTGGAAGAAATTAGCATTTGATCAGTAGGTAGATTGAGTAAAGAACACTTTCTCCAACGTGGGTGCACATTACCCAACTCCTCAAGGGGCAGAATAGAACAAAAAGCAGAGGAAGGACGAATTTGCTTTTTGCTTGAGCTGAGAGCATCTTCTCCGGCTCTCAGAAATCAGTGCTCCTGGTTCTCAGACCGTTGAACTCAGACTGAATTAGATCACCAGCTTTCCTAGTTCTCTGGCTTGACAACAAGAGTGGAACTTCTTGGCCTCTATAATTGCATGAGCCAATTCTTACACTGTTGAGTTGGCCAAAAAGTTTGTTTGGGAAAATTCAAACTTTTTATCCAACCCAATAAATCTTATATACACACACACACACACACACACACACACACACACACGTGTGTGTGTGTGTGTGTGTGTGTGTATATTCTATTGATTCTATTTCTCTGGAGAACCCTGACTAATACAGATTTTGATACCAAGAGTGGTTCTATAGGAACAGAGTTTTAAGTTCTGTGAATTGGTTCTGAGGTTTCTGGAACTGATTCTCTAATATGATTAGATTTATATATACTAATGACTGTATCTCATATTTAGATATACTAATGACTGTAAATGGCAACCCACTCCAGTATTCTTGCCTGAAAAATCTCAGGGACATAGGAGCCTGGTGGGCTATAGTTCACGGGGTTGCAAAGAGTCAGACACAACTGAAGTGATTACATGAGTACGGCAGTACTCATGTATTGCTCATGTACTGCTCTTTATAGCAGTAGTAGTTTTGGTGTGAATAGCTTATAGAGATATACAAAATATCTGTATTGGATACTTCTAAACTTAGCAGCAGCAGCAGCAAACAACCATTTCTAAGGATCAAAAAGCTAGATGACCCTAATTATGATATTTTCAAACATTTTTTGTAAAACTAAGAATATAATAATGCTGGTTGGTTGCTTCTAATGCTGTTGGTCAAGGTGGTGAAGGAAAAGGATGAGCTCAGGGATTCAAATTCCCCCCTCAAGCATTGCATAAATGGCCTAAGAGCATCTATGTGTGACTTGAAGGAGAGCCTTATCTCTTGTAGCCAGTGGTCTGAAATTGCTGAAAATCAAATGCAGAACATCATCCTATGGTTGGATGAATTGCAATGCAAGTTGAACTCAGCCTCACCCAGTAAGTGCTATTAATGTGAGGATTGATTGGGAAAGAACAGGGTCCTCTAAATTGGTTTGGGGATGTGTGGGAAGACCCTGATAAAGGGAGGGGGGAACATTAAACCCCTAAATTTTAATGAGTCTTCTTCGCCAGTGGATGAGATCTCCCCACCCCTAGTGGAGGAGGTGGTCTCTCCACCCCCTTGGTATAGGCTTGTTCACCTCCAACGGAGGGGATTAACCCTGTGAAAGTGAAAGTATTAGTCACTCAGTCATGTCCAACTCTTTGCGACCCCATGGACTGTAGCCTGCCAGCCTCCTCTGTCCATGGGATTCTCCAGGCAAGAATACTGGAGTGGGTTGCCATTTCTTTCTCCAGGGGATCTCAATCCAGGGATCCAACCCAGGTCTCCCACATTGCAGGCAGATTCTTTACGTTTAAGCCACCAGCAGCGGGGATTAAACTCCATACTGCCTGAGAAAACTATAATGGCCTTCCTGGAGGCAGTCTTCATGCAAGTCAATTCTGATTTTCTTCAGGACCCACCCCCATGACTCCTCTTTGCTTCTAGACCTATAACCAGGCTAAAGTTCCACCAGGCCCCCAAAAGTGAGGTACAAAGTGTGGATCCACTGAGGAGGTGAGCCACACTTCAAAAGAACTAGTTGAATTCTCTGATTTGTACTGACAAAATTCCTGGGAATATGTGTGGAAATGGTTGCTTAAGGAGTGGGATAATGGTGGAAGGAATGTAAAGCTGGACCAGGTGGAATTTACTGACATGGGCTTACTAAGTGGAGATTCTGCATTTAATGTTGAAGTTTCTCCAAAGTTCTGGAGAAGACTCTTGAGAGTCCCTGGGATGATAAGGAGATCAGTCAATCCTAAAGGAAATCAACCTTGAATATTCATTGGAAGGACTGATGCTGAAGCTGAAGCTCCAATACTTTGGCCACTTGATGCGAAGAACCAACTCATTAGAAAAGACCCTGGTGCTGGGAAAGACTGAAGGCAGGAGGAGAAGGGGACGACAGGATGAGATAGTTGAAAGGCATCACCGACTCAACAGACATGAGTTTGAGCAAGCTCCGGGAAATGGTGAAGGACAGGGAAGCCTGGTGTGCTGCAGTCCATGGGGTTGCAAAGAGTCAGACATGACTGAGAAACTGAACAACAACAAGCGGAGATTCTGCATTTAATGTTGCAGTCTGGGGAGGTAGAAAGACCTCAAACAACTGGTTTGGTTGATCAGCTGAAACATGGACCAAAAAGTGGTGGGTGAATTGATTTAATGTAGAGGAAGGGGTTCAGAGGCATGGGCTTCCCTCGTGGCTCAGATGGTAAAGAATCCTCCCACAATGTGGGAGACCTGAGTTCGATTCCTGGGTTGAGAAGATCCTCTGGAGCAGGGCATGGCAACCCACTCCAGTATTCTTGCCTGGAGAATCCCCATGGACAGAGGAGTGTGTGGGCTGCAGTCCATGGGGTTCCAAAGAGTTGACAAGACTGACCAACTAAGCACAGCACAGCACAGAAGGGTTCAGAGGCCTAGTGATATTGGAATGTTAGAGTGGATTTGTCAGTTAATAGCCACTCACTCACCCTGGGAGGGTCCAGGAGACATATCTTTCATCAATGCTTTGAGAAAGAAATTTGTAAGAAAGTCCTAGCATCCTTGAAGAGCTCCATGATCACTCTTCTCTGTAGGCTGGACCTTATGGTGGGAACTGAAGCCAACCAATTGGAAAACCTGGATACAATAAGAACAACTGAATCCTGGAGTGGCTAGGGCCAAATGGTGACACTCAACCACCAAAGTCAAGGTGGGCGTGGTTACCCAGCGTACTCTAAGCAGAATCAAAGCATCAAAATAGTGTGACTTGTGTTGCTGATTAGTCTCTAAATTGTGTCCAACTCCTTTGTGATCCCAAGGACTGTAACCCACCAGGCTCCCCTGTTCATGGGATTTCCCAGGCAAGAATACTGGAATGGGTTGCCATTTCCTTCTCCAGAGGGTCTTGCTGACCCAGGGATTGAACCCATACCTTTTGCATTGCAGGCAGATTCTTTACCACTGAGCCACCCCGGAAGCCCAGTGACTCAAGTACACCTAGCCCATACCAGGCTAGTTAATAGTGGTGTTCCTAGAAGTGAAATATATAGGGAACCTACTAAATTCTGGTGTATCCATATAAGCAAAAGAGTTCTAAGTCAAGTGAACCAAATTCAAACTGAATCAAAGACACGGAGTCATGACCTCTCAGTTAATCTCCAGATGAGTCAATGAACAGACTCAGAACTCCTTGAATGAAAAGAAGGCCAGGTCCCCTTGAGGAAGGATCCCAGTACACTACTGAAATTTTATACTGTTGATCTTTCTCCTTGCCTTCCCCAAAGAGACATACAGCCTTTTACCAGGCTAACTGTTCATTAGGGAAAAGGAAATAATCAGACCTTTTGGGGACAACTGGACGCCGGTTCTAAACTGATGGTAATTCCAAGAGACCCAAAATATCACAGTGGTTCACCAGTCAGGGTAGGGATTTATGGAGATCGGGCAATTAATGGAGTTTCAGATTAGCTCCATCTCTCACTGGGTCCCCAAAGCCATCCTGTGGTTACCTCCCTAGTGCTAGAATGCAAAACTGGGATAGATATAATTAGCAGCTTGTAGAATCCCCACATTGGTTCCCTGGCCTGTGGAGTGAAGGCTATTATGGTGGAAAAGGCCAAGTGGAAGTCGTTAGAACTGCCTCTACTTAGGAAACCAGTCAATCAAAAGCAGTACCACGTTCCTGGGGGGGTTGCAGAGATTAGCGCCACCATCACAGAACTGAAAGATGCAGGGGTGGTGATTCCCACTGTGTCCTCCTTCAACTCTCCTATTTGGCTTGTGCAGAAGACAGACGGTTCTTGGAGAATGACAGTAGATTATCATCAGTTTAACCAAGGGGTGACTCCAGTTGCAGCTGCTGTACCACATGTGGTTTCATTCCTTGAGCAAATTAACACACCCCCTGGTGCCTGGCATGCAGCTATTGGTTTTGCAAAGGCCTTTTTGTTCATACATACCTAAAAGTGTCCCCAGAAGAGTTTGCTTTCAGCTGGCAAGGCTAGCAATGCACCTTTACTGTCCTAACTCAGGGGTACATCACCTCTCCAGCTCTGTGTCATAGTTTCGCCTGCAGGGATCTTGATTGCCCTTCTCCTCCACAAGATATCACATTGGTCCATTACATTGATCACATTATACTAATAGGACCTAGTGAGTAGGAAGTAGCAGCTACTTTAGATTTACTGGTAAGACATTTGTGTATCAGAGGGTGGGAAGTAACTCTGACAAAAATTTAGGGTCTTTGACCTCAGTGAAATTTCTAGAGGTCTAGTAGTATGTCTAGTAGTATGTCAGGAGAAGGCAATGGCACCCCGCTCCAGTATTCTTGCCTGAAAAATCCCATGGACGGAGGAGCCTGGTAGGCTGCAGTCCATGGGGTCGCTAGGGGTCGGACACAACTGAGAGACTTCAGTTTCACTTTTCACTTTCATGCATTGAAGAAGGAAATGGCAACCCACTCCAGTGTTCTTGCCTGGAGAATCTCAGGGACAGGGGAGCCTGGTGGGTTGCCATCTCTGGGGTTGCACAGAGTCGGACACAACTGAAGCGACTTAGCGGCAGCAGTAGTATGTCAATTTATCCTTTCTAAGGAAAAGGATAGTTCAGTTCAGTTCAGTTGCTCAGTCGTGTCCGACTCTTTGCGACTCCATGAATCACAGCACAACAGGTCTCCCTGTCCATCACCAACTCCCAGAGCTCACTCAGACTCACGTCCATTGAGTTGGTGACACCATCCAGCCATCTCATCCTCTGTTGTCCCCTTCTCCTCCTGCCCCCAATCCTTCCCAGCATCAGAGTCTTTTCCAATGAGTTAACTCTTCACATGAGGTGGCCAAAGTACTGGAGTTTCAGCTTTAGCATCATTCCTTCCAAAGAAATCCCAGGGCTGATCTCCTTCAGAATGGACTGGTTGGATCTCCTTGCAGTCCAAGGGACTCTCAGGAGTCTTCTCCAACACCACAGTTCAAAAGCATCAATTCTTCGGCACCCAGCCTTCTTCACAGTCCAACTCTTACATCCATACATGACCACGGAAAAACCATAGCCTTGACTAGACGGACCTTTGTTGGCAAAGTAATGTCTCTGCTTTTGAATATGCTATCTAGGTTGGTCATAACCTTTCTTCCAAGGAGTAAGTGTCTTCTAATTTCATGGCTGCAGTCACCATCTGCAGTGATTTTGGAGCTCAAAAAAATAAAGTCTGACACTGTTCCCACTGTTTCCCCATCTATTTTCCATGAAGTAATGGGACCAGATGCCGAGATCTTCATTTTCTGAATGTTGAGCTTTAAGCCAACTTTTTCACTCTCCTCTTTCACTTTCATCAAGAGGCTTTTTAGTTTCTCTTTACTTTCTGCCATAAAGGAGGTGTCATCTGCATATCTGAGGTTATTGATATTTCTCCCGGCAATCTTGATTCCAGCTTGTGCTTCTTCCAGCCCAGCGTTTCTCATGATGTACTCTGCATAGAAGTTAAATAAGCAGGGTGACAATATACAGCCTTGATGTACTCCTTTTCCTATTTGGAACAAGTCTGTTGTTCCATGTCCAGTTCTAACTGTTGCTTCCTGACCTGCATATAGGTTTCTCAAGAGGCAGGTCAGGTGGTCTGGTATTCCCATCTCTTTCAGAATTTTCCAGTTTGTTGTGATCCACACAGTCAAAGGCTTTGGCATAGTCAATAAAGCAGAAATAGATGTTTTTCTGGAACTCTCTTGCTTTTTCGATGATCCAGTGGATGCTGGCAATTTGATTTCTGGTTCCTCTGCCTTTTCTAAAACCAGCTTGAACATCTGGAAGTTCACAGTTCATGTATTGCTGAAGCCTGGCTTGGAGAATTTTGAGTATTACTTTACTAGCGTGTGAGATGAGTGCAATTGTGTGGTAGTTTGAGCATTCTTTGATATTGCCTTTCTTTGGGATTGGAATGAAAACTGACCTTTTCCAGTCCTGTGGCCACTGCTGAGTTTTCCAAATTTGCTGGCATAGTGAGTGCAGCACTTTCACAGCATCATCTTTCAGGATTTGAAATAGCTCAACTGGAATTCCATTACCTCCGCTAGCTTTGTTCATAGTGATGCTTTCTAAGGCCCACTTGACTTCACATTCCAGGATGTCTGGCTCTAGGTCAGTGATCACACCATCGTGATTATCTTGGTCATGAAGATCTTTTTTGTATAGTTCTTCTGTGTATTCTGGCCACCTCTTCTTAATATCTTCTGCTTCTGTTAGGTCCATACCATTTCTGTCCTTTATCGAGCCCATCTTCCCATGAAATGTTCCCTTGGTATCTCTAACTTTCTTGAAGAGATCTCTAGTCTTTCCCATTCTGTTGTTTTCTTCTATTTCTTTGCATTGATTGCTGAGGAAGGCTTTCTTATCTCTTCTTGCTATTCTTTGGAACTCTGCATTCAGATGTTTATATCTTTCCTTTTCTCCTTTGCTTTTCGCTTCTCTTCTTTTCACAGCTATTTGTAAGGCTTCCCCAGACAGCCATTTTGCTTTTTTGCATTTCTTTTCCATGGGGATGGTCTTGACCCCTGTCTCCTGTACAATGTCACGAACCTCCGACCATAGTTCATCAGGCACTCTATCTATCAGATCTAAGCCCTTAAATCTATTTCTCACTTCCACTGTATAATCATAAGGGATTTGATTTAGGTCATACCTGAATGGTCTAGTGGTTTTCCCTACTTTCTTCAATTTCTGTCTGAATTTGGCAATAAGGAGTTCATGATCTGAGCCACAGTCAGCTCCTGGTCTTGTTTTTGCTGACTGTATAGAGCTTCTCCATCTTTGGCTGCAAAGAATATAATCAATCTGATTTCGGTGTTGACCATCTGGTGATGTCCATGTGTAGAGTCTTCTCTTGTGTTGTTGGAAGAGGGTATTTGCTATGACCAGTGCATTTTCTTGGCAAAACTCTATCAGTCTTTGCCCTGCTTCATTCCGTATTCCAAGGCCAAATTTGCCTGTTACTCCAGGTGTTTCTTGACTTCCTACTTTTGCATTCCAGTCCCCTATAATGACAAGGACATATTTTGGGGTGTTAGTTCTAAAAGGGTAAGTTGTTGCATTTTGCCCTTCCTACAGCCAAGAAAGGGGCACATGCCTACCTCATCTCTTTAAATTTTGGAGGAAACGTATTTCTCTTTTGGGGCTGTTGCTCCAGCTCATTTAGTAGGTAACCTGAAAGCCTGTTAGTTTTGAGTGATGCCCTGAACAGGAGAACACTCTGCTGTGGGTCCAGGCTGTTGTGTAAGCTGCTGGGATACTCAGGCCATGTGGTCCAGCAGATCCAGTTACAGAAATGAGGACTTCAATTGTTGTATTTCCTCCTTCTTTTATTATGAATGTGTTTGTGAGTGTATGCACATGTATTAAGTAAATACCTTTGTTTTTTTCTTTTCTTATTACCTTATCATGTAACATAAGATGTATTGACTTTATACAGTGTTTAAGTATTGCTATTTTATATCAAAGTATTTAAGTTATGGGATACCAGGAGAGGAGTAAAACTCACTCAAGAACATTATTTCCTCTTCTAGAGAAGAGATGAATGCATTTTTGGTTCTATACAGGGTAATTTTATGTTACAAAGAATTTTGATCTTTTATTGTCTTTATCTGAGGATTAACTGTATGTGTGCCAAATTGACAAGGGGTAGACTTACAACCTCAGATAATTTCCACACATGCATGTTGTGATGGTTAGTTTTTAGTCAACCTGACTTGCTGAGGGATGCCCAGAGAGCTGGTAAAACATTTCTTGGTATGTCTGTGAGGCTGTTTCTGGAAGAGTTTAGCATTTGAATTGTTGAACTACATGAAGAAGACGGCCTCACGATGCAGGTGTGCCTCATCCAGTCCACTGAGGACTTGACCAGGACAGAAGGGTGAATTGCTCTCCGCTTGAGCTGAGACTTCCATCTTCTTCTGCCCTGGGACATTAGACTTCAGCGCTCCTGGTTTTCTTCTTGGCATTTTTTTCCCCGAGCTTTTGGACTTGGGCTAGGTTTTGCACAGTTGGCTCCCCAGCTTCTCAGGGCGTCAGACTCTGACTGAATTGCTCCTTGGCTGTCCTGGTTCCACAGCTCACACATGGCAGATTGTGAGACTTCTTGGCCTCCATAACCACATGAGCCAATTACTGTACAAATCTCCTCTCATCTTTATGTGTTGTTGTTGTTCAGTCGCTCAGTCACGTCCAGCTCTTTGTGACCCCATGGACTGTAGCACGCCAGGCTTCTCTGTCCTTCACTATCTCCCAGAGCTTGCTCAAACACATGTCCATCAAGTCAGTGATGCCATCCAACCAACTCATCCTCTGTTGTCCCCTTCTCTTCCTGGCTTCAATCTTTTCCAGCATTAGGGTCTTTTCTAATGAGTCGGCTCTTCGCATCAGGTGGCCAAAATATTGGAGCTTCAGCTTCAGCATCGGTCCTTCCAATGAATATTCAGAATTGATTTCCTTTAGGATTGACTGGTTTGATCTCCTTGCAGTCCAAGGGACTCTGAAAAGTCTTCTCCAACACCACAGTTCAAAAGCATCAATTCTTCAGTGCTCAGCCCTCTTTATGGTCCAACTCTCACATCCATATGTGACTACTGGAAAAACCATAGCTTTGACTAGATGCTGGCAGAGTAATGTCTCTGCTTTTTAATGTGCTGTCTAGGTTGGTCATAACGTTTCTTCCAAGGAGCAAGTGTCTTTTAATTTCATGGCTGCAGTCGCTGTCTGCAGTGATTTTGGAGCCCAAGAAAATAAAGTCTGACACTGTCTCCATTGTTTCCCCATGTATTTGCCATGAAGTGATGGGACCGGATGCCATAATCTTTATTTTTTGAATGTTGAGTTTTAAGCCAGCTTTTTCACTCTCCTCTTTCACCTTCATCAAGAGGCTTTTTAGTTCCTCTTTGCTTTCTGCCATAACGATGGTGTCATTTGCATATCTGAGGTTTTTAATATTTTTCCAGGCAGTCTTGATTTTGGTGTGTACTTCATCCAGCCTGGCATTTCGCATGATGTACTCTGCATAGAAGTTAAATCTTATATGCACATCTTTATGTGTGTGGTTGACCTTTGGTGCAAACTCCCTGCACAGTCAAAAATCTATGTGTAAATAGACCCAGGAAGTTCAACCCCTGGTGGAAGGCACAGCAACCCACTGCAGTATTCTTGCCTAGAGAATCCCATGGACAGAGGAGCCCAGCAGGCTAGGTCCATATGGTCGTAAAGAGTCAAACATGACTGAAACAACTTAGCAGGCAGGCAGTTCAAACCTGTGTTGTTCAAGGGTCAATTGTATTTCTCTTAACATGTATCCTATTGTTTCTGATTCTCTGGAAAACCCTGGCTAATGCAGCTGTGTTTCTTGGTACTCAGAAGACTTGAGGGCTCATCTGCAGATATCCAAGGCCGGCTCCTGCTCTTTCTTTCCTCTGTCCTTCTCCCTTTCTGTACTGCTCTCTCCTCAGTAACACTCTGCCCTGTGAACTGCAACCACCTTGGCCTCCCTGCTGCATCCTCAAGGAGACCACGGGGCTCCACCTAGATTCCCGCTCCTGTGCAGTGGTCTGACAGCCCCCTCCAGATATGAAGCTGGGGGCTCCTCTTTCTTGCTTTCTCTTTCTCTAGGATCACTGCCTTCTTTGATGTCTGAGGTGTGGGAAACTGTTGTTTCATATATTTTGCCCAGTTTTTGGTTTCAAGTGAGAGGACAAACTCCACTTATAACTCCTTCTTAGCCAGAAAGAAAGTCGATGAATGAGCTCAGATCTCTTCTCAAGGAATTGATATAGATTCAGATGTTTCTACTCGGCAACTCGGATGGAGAACCTCTGTAATTTTTTTTAAAAAAACACTGGATGAATGAAACAGGACATTTCACAGGCTATATTTTGCCCTTGGGTAGCCTTGAGACTCATAACCTACATATTTGTAGATTTTTTTTTACTTGTTATTCTAACTAGTTTAAGCCTCAAAATAGTCTTCACATTTTACAGGTGCAGAAATTAAGACTCAGAGAGGTTAGGCAACCTACCCAAAGTGAGGAGTTGGACAAAACAGCATTTGAACCCCGTTCCTCTCTGACTTCAAAGGCAGTGCTGTTTCTTGCCATTTTGTCCCTATTTGTGCTGTTGTGGTTTGTGGCATTTTCTGTGTCTTTCCTGTGTGCTTCTTCCCTTCCCCCTCTGACTTTGAAACTCCTGTCTTTTCATCCACATCTCTTCATATTTAGCAGAGAACCTGACCTATGGGCAAAGATGAGGAAATTTTTGTGGAACGAATGACTCTTCTCCTTTTGTTTGCATTCTTAATGTTTCGTGCCTTCTCTAGTCCACACCTGTCTATAAAGTGGGAGGTGTGTTACCAGCAGCTCAGGTGGGATTTAAATCAGGCAGCTGTTAACAGTGAGATGAGGCCTCTGCTACCAGAGGCGTGAGGAGCATGGAGTGACACTAAGATGGAGGTGGTTCATTAGAGAGGAAAAGAGGTGGTTGACATCATGTAAATAAGATCTTTGAGGGATTAAAAAAATTTTTTAAGTCCTAGGACATTGCCAAGGGGCTATTCAACTTCAGTAGTCATCAAAAAATTCAAATTAACAAACAAAATATTAGCATAATTAAGAAAACAACACAGGCATTGATGAAAGTACAAGGAGAAGGTGCTCTCATATGCTGCTGATGACATTATAAATCAGTACTATTTTTCTGGAAAGCCATTTAGCAAAGCTTATCAAAAGCCTTAAATTGTTTATCCCATTGACTCAGCAATTTCACAACTAGAACATTCTATCCTAAGGTGATAATCGGACAGGTGCACCATGATTTATCCAGGAGAATGTTCATTGCAGCTCTGTTTATATTAGTTGAAAACTGGGGACTTGATAAATGTATCCATTCAAAAGACAACGCCACAGCCTTTAAAAACAAATATGCAGAAGAAGAATGACTTGAAAAATGTTTACGAACAATTGCCGAGTTAAGAAAACTCAATTATAAAAGTATATGCATATCCATCATAATTAATTCTTCCCACATGCTTTGCTTAATTAATTAACCCATTTGGTTCTTACAATAATCTTTTGAGGCAGGTGCTGTCCTTGTGGCTTGTAGAAGCTGGAGCATGGAGAGACCGATTGACTTCCTTGCAGGCAGGAGGCTGGTGAAGGAATTCAACCCCTGACACCAGATCCCACAGTCAATTCTCAAAATGTGGTCCTTGGGCCAGGAGCTCAGTATCACTTGGAACTTGTTAGAAATGCTAATTCCCAGGCCGTCCAATCAGAAGTTCTCGGAGTGAGGCCCAGTGATGTATGTTTAAACAAGCCTACCAGGATCTACCCTATTCCACTTTTTCTTGCAGTTTGGATTTAAAAAATGTATGCGGGTGGATAAAAAGTGTCCAATGGATTAGTCACTAAAGTATCAAGAACATCATCTCTGGATGATGGCATTCTGGGTGATTTTTATTTTCTTGGAGTTTTTTGTTGTTGTTGTTAGTTTGTTCTTTTCAAAAGTTTCACAACGAACATTTATGAACAACAACAACAACAAAAAAAGCATTCTTAAAAAAAAGAAGAAGAAATGTCCCCAGGGAGAAGGAACCCTCCTTTAAAACTCAGCGAGTGGGCACATATTTGCACGGTAGGGGGATGGACAGAAGGAAATGGGTTTCCTAAATCATGTAGAAACTAAAGCAGTGCTTTTTAATCATGTATGAATCAGCAAGGTTTCTTGTTAAAACACAGACTCTGATTCAGCAGGTCTAGGTGGCTGAGGTTCTGGATTTCCATCCAGCTCCCAGAAGATGAGGTCCAGGGACCAACCACACTTTGAGAAACTTTGAAATGTAAGCCCTCAACTCCCAGAATGCAAGCTCCATGAGGGGAAGCCTTTTCTGGGTCAAAGGATGTATTCCCAGTGCTGAGAACAGACAAAGAATAAATACATGGAGGAATCGCAAGACCAAGGGTCCTGCTGGGGATCCAGGAAACTGGGTTTTGACCATGGTTCTGTGCCAGCTTGGAGAAGGAAATGGCAACCCACTCCAGTATTCTTGCCCGGAGAATCCCGTGGACAGAGGAACCTGGTGGGCTGCTGTCCATGGGGTCGCACAGAGTTGGACATGACTGAAGTGACTTAGCATGCATGCATGCATTGGAGAAGGAAATGACAACCCACTCCAGTATTCTTGCCCGGAGAATCCCGTGGACAGAGGAGCCTGGTGGGCTGCCGTCTATGGGGTTGCACAGAGTCGGACGCGACTGAAGCCACTTAGCAGCAGCAGTAGCAGCTGTGCCTGCTGCTGGCAGCCCCCTGGGCAAGCTGTGGCCTCCCCATGTTCACTGGGCAGAGAGACAGCCCTGGGCCTCCTTCTCTAGACCTGATGTGTCAGTCCCACTCAGTCTGGCCCAGTGAGATTTCAGCCTGACTCAAGACAGAAAGTTCCAGGAACTTGGCAACTCATGGCCAGGAGTAGTTCTAAGAAGCCAAGGAAAGCAGTTAGAAATGAAGAAATCTCCAAGTTGAGGTTTCCGTAGAAACATTAACTCATCCACAGAGGCTGCGTGCTGCATTTGGATTACAGGTTAGGCTCGTAAGCCTGAAATAAATTATATACTCTTTGTATTATTCAGCACTGTACTGTATAATAATAAATTATACAGTTATAGGCCTCAGCCCAAGTTATAACAAATTATACCATAGCGTATAATTACCCTGCACTGCACCATATAATAATAAATTAGACAGCTACGAACTTAAGTTGTGATTCCAGAAAGTGATATGGGAATGAACAGGGGCTGTTGATCCATTCCTCTGATCAGAGCCTTGTCAGACAAGCCTGGGGCTGAAGGAGAAAAGAGTCGATCCTTTTTCCTTCCTTTCCTCTTTCCTTCCACGTATGTAGATGCTTCCTTGATTCTGAGTACAGACTTGACCTTGGAAACCTGGGCTGACTGGAGCTAAAGCTCGTCCCTAAGGGTTCCCAGTTGGTCGGAAAGGGTGGTGGGGGAGAGGTAGGAAACCATTTGTAACCTGAAAATGCAACCCTGTGTGACAACAGCCATTTACTACTCATAGTAAAATAGCAAATAGGCCAAGTATCTAATGTGTTAGCCCAGGTGTTGACTCCTTATAGCTCTGCAAAGTGGGCGTCAGCATTTATTTATCTTTTTTTTTAATTGGAGGATAATTGCTTTACAGTATTGCTTTGGCTTCTGCCATCCATCAACATGAATCAGCCACAGGCATACATATGTCCCCTCTCTCCTGAACCCCTCTCCTATCTCCCACCCTATCTCCCCACTCTAGGCTGTCACAGAGCACTGGATTGAGCTCCCTGGGTCACAGAGAAAATTCCCACTGGCTATCTATTTTACATATGGTAATGTATATGTTTCCATGCTTTTCCCTCAATTCATCCCACCCTCTCCTTCCCATCCCTGTGTCCACAAGTCTGTTTTCTTTGTCTACAGGTCATCAGCATTTATTGACAAGTGAAATGAGCAAGGCTGACATGACTTGTTCAAGGTCACACACTTAGAAATGGCAGAATGGGGATTCTAGCCCAGGACTATCTGCTGGTCATACTCCTCTGACGGTGCTAGAAAGTGGAGTCAGTTTGGAAAGCAAGATCAAGCATCATCAACATGACACTTGACACGTCCCTAGGAGACACCAGCTTGAAACTGACATGTCATCCCCCTGTGGGTCCATCATCTCCCAATGGGTCCCAGAGCAGTCAGGTTTTCCCACATGGGTGCACAGCACCATGCAGAGCAGCCGCCCCACATGTTGTTGCTGACCTGCTGCTCATCTTTAGGTGTAGGGGGGTCAGGGGCAGACCCTGCAGCTCCCACCAGACCTCCCTGAGTGGCTGGAGGCCTGGCATGGTGTTTGGGTAGCCCTGAGGGCAAGAGCACTGGGTTCCCCTACAGATCACTGTGGCATCAAGGTTGGGGGTGGGGGCAAACAGGTTTCTGTCTGTCCCTGCCATCCTCTCCTCTCCACTGAGCTCCTTCCTGACTGCTGGTCTATACAAACCTCAGCTCACACTAGATGCAGAGGTGGCAGCCTGCAGAGATGCCATGCCATCTCCCCTCCTATATGAGAGCACAGTCCTATGATGGCTCGCTCCCCCGATCACTTGTTTATCAGAGAAGTTGCTTTTCCTTCCCCAGAGCTCACAGGCCAGGTGTAAGATGAAGTGGTAATGCTGTGAGCATGTCACATATTGTAAGCTCATTTCATTCTCTCAACAATGTTATGAAGTTGGTGCTCTTCTTACACCCATATTATAAAAGAGGAGCCTGAGGCTCAGAGGGGTCAGCAACTTGCTCAAGGTTAGTAAATGGCGGAGTTGGAGTCTACATTTAGGCAAGTCTGGTCTGCCTGATTTCTCATTATACACACTGCTGGTTTAGAAAGAAACAGAACACACTTATCTTTAAAGTCTAAGCCAGTCCTCAGATGGTTGTAGGATGAGAGACCTGGGGAACTGAGCCCCAGAGAGCAGCTACCCACCTGCATCTCCCATCCACTCAGGACATATGTCTGTCCACTGGGCCACTGGTGCCTTATTTAATGATTAGTCTTTCTCTTTTCTTTTGTCTTAAGAACTTATTAAATATATCATGCACACGTGGTGGCTGCAGTGTATTCAAGGTATGAAAGAAGCTGGAAGGAGCAGAGAAGTGAAGGCCAGCCCTCTGCCTGCAGTCAGGAGAGCTTCCGGGAGGAGATAGCAGAGGCCAATAGGAGTTTAAATGGCACTCGAGCAAGGGAGAGGCGTTTCAGGCAAGGAGAGTAGAGGTAAAGCCAGGTGAGCAGAGATCATCTTTGGCGAATATCAGGTCCTAGGTGGTTGCATGAATTGGACAGGAGTGAGGTGGGGGGACAGGTCAGGGCCTTGGATGTACCATTAAGGAGCCAGGACTTTATTCTGTAGGCGGTGATTATCAATGTGTACACTTGAGGTTCCATGGGGTCTTCCCAGCTTCACACTGTAGCCTAAGAGGGGGAAACTGAGCCCTGCCAGGACCATCAGCCTGCCCTCAACCTACTCCATCCTCCAGGGCTCTCGCATGCTGATTGAGTGCTGACTGAGTTCTTCACAGCTGAATAATATGCTGCATGTTCTTGTCATGTCTGGCAAGTGAAAGAGGCTCAGTTATGTGAGTCTCCCTGGAGGGGCATCTATTATCGAATGAAGATACAGGATACCCATGCCCAGTTAAATTCAAATTTCAGATAAACAACAAACATGAGTTTCATAAAAACATATTCCCAGTATTGCATGAGCTATAAATACTTGCACACTAAAAAGGGTATTCAAATTTAATTGGGCATCCTATATTTTTATTTGCTAAATTTGTCAAATTAAAGGGGGAGGGGGAGCAAGCCACTTTCCAAATAAAATTCAACCCCACGTGCTTCAGTCAGGATCTCATCAGAGAAGAAGAGCCTTTACAAGGATCAGGGGAGTGAGCCATCATAGGACTATGCCCTCTTATAGGAGGGGAGATGGCATGGCATCTCTGCAGGCTGCCACCTCTGTATCTAGTGTGAACTGAGGTTTGTATGGACCAGGAGTCAGGAAGGAGCTCAGTGGACAGGAGAGCAGGGACAGACAGAAACCTGTTTTCCCCCATCCCCAACCTTGATGCCACAGTGATCTGTAGGGGAACCCGGTGCTCTTGCCCTCAGGGCTACCCAAGTACCATGCCTGGCCTCCAGCCACTCAGGGAGGTCTGGTGGGAGCTGCAGGGTCTGCCCCTGACCCCCCTACACCTAAAGATGAGCAGCAGGTCAGCAACAACATGTGGGACGGCCGCTCTGCATGGCACTGTGCACCCACTCCAGAGCATCACATGATGGTGACTTCTTCACCTGTGCCTTAGAAACCTTGAACAGAATGTGGAATGTGGCCAGTGTCAAACCAGAACCATACAGGAGGGGAATTCTGGGACACGAAGCTTCAGCTTTGCTAGCCACAGTTCAAGGCCCCGGGGCCAGCGAAAATCATGATTACAAAGGAAGGGAGTACTGGATTTGCATCCAGTTCTGCCCTTGACTAGCTCTGTAATCTCGGGTAAATTAACTTCTCGATGCCTCAGTTTCCTCACCTGTAAAATGTATACAAAACTCTTACATCCCTTATAGAGCTGCTGAGAAGATAAAATGAGACAAGGTGACCTATCTCACAGCTGACACCTTCTAATTAGTTCAGTTCAGTTCAGTTCAGTTGCTCAGTCATGTCCGACTCTTTGCAACCCCATGAATTGCAGCACGCCAGGCCTCCCTGTCCATCACCAACTCCCGGAGTTCACTCAAGTTCACGTCCATCGAGTCCATGATGCCATCCAGCCATCTCATCCTCTGTCATCCCCTTCTCCTCCTGCCCCCAATCCCTCCCAGCATCAGAGTCTTTTCCAATGAGTCAACTCTTCGCATGAGGTGGCCAAAGTACTGGAGTTTCAGCTTTAGCATCATTCCTTCCAAAGAACACCCAGGACTGATCTCCTTTATTTTTTTATTTATTTTTTAAAAATTTATTTATTTTAATTGGAGGCTAATTACTTTACAATATTGTATTGGTTTTGCCGTACATCAACATGAATCCGCCACGGGTGTACACATGTTCCCAATCCTGAACCCCCCTCCCACCTCCCTCCCCATACCATCCCTCTGGGTCATCCCAGTGCACCAGCCCCAAGCATCTTGTATTCTGCATTGAACCTGGACTGGTGATTCATTTCCTATATGATATTATACATGTTTCAATGCCATTCTCCCAAATCATCCCACCCTCTCCCTCTCCCACAGAGTCCAAAAGACTGTTCTATACATCTGTGTCTTTTTTGCTGTCCCGCATACAGGGTTATCGTTACCATCTTTCTAAATTCCATATATATATGCATTAGTATACTGCATTAGTGTTTTTCTTTCTGGCTTACTTCACTCTGTATAATCAGCTTTAGAATGGACTGGCTGGATCTCCTTGCAGTCCATGGGACTCTCAAGAGGCTTCTCCAACACCACAGTTCAAAAGCATCAATTCTTCTGCGCTCAGCTTTCTTCACAGTCCAACTCTCACATCCATACATGACTACTGGAAAAACCATAGCCTTGACTAGACAGACCTTTGTTGGCAAAGTAATGTCTCTGCTTTTCAATATTCTATCTAGGTTGGTCATAACTTTCCTTCTAATTAGTTAGTGAATAATAATGACCTTTTGTGTCAAAGAGTTTGCTATCCATCTATTTCACTATGAAAAAAAGCAATCATGTGTCTTAAAATATTAAGAAACATTCTGCTGCCAAAATCCTCTCTTAATTAACTCACTAGATCAGCCTTGGAAAGATAACATAAACCACCTTCAAAAGCATCTCCAAATGCCAAGGGTAAAATCAGATACTGCATGAGCACTAGTTATGAATCTTTGAGATCCTAGCAGCCCTTCCCCATCCCCCGAATAAACCACGCAGATAAGCCCTAAGTGATGAGAACAGAGTAAAATTATGCTTCAACACTGCTGCAGATGCTGTGACTGCTTGTAAGAAGAAGGCACTTTCTTTATAAAGGCCACTTATGGGAAGGAAAAGTTTGGCAGCAGAACCGGAATGGAACAGAAGCCAGGAGTCCGGCCGGCAGGTGGTGTGTCCAGGGGACTCGATGAGGTGTGAGCCAGGGAAGCAGGGTGGGGCCGGGGAGGGTGAGGGGCAGAGGGCTCTGAGAATAGCAGCTGTTTCCATTCTTGGTGCCCAGAGAGTTGTGGGGAGAACGGTTTTCCAACTGGCCCTTCATCATTTGTAACTCAGGGCCTGCTTCCATAGCCATCTTGGTGCTGTGCCTCATTTTCACAGCTGAGCAGCAAAAAAAAAAAAAAAAAAAAAAAAGCTGGGAAATTCTCAGTGGTTGAAAAAATAGAGGTAAATTGGTCCTCTCTGGGGTGTAAAGACCTCTCTCTGCCCCCTGGGCAGTCTTTTTAGCCACTTAGCCTGATTCTGAGGTCTTCTTCTTAGCAACTTGTAATTCCAGATCGCAGCAAGAAATATAACTGCACCTGAGCCTGGCGGGTTTGTGCCAGGGCTGGAGAGGTTGGGGGCATGATCCCAGAAGCAAAGCAGGCAGAGAAAGTTAGCTCCATTGGAACCTGGGGCTCCTGTGTCCGGAAGGAGTGAAATGGAGGGCGACGTGGCAATCTGGAAATGATAACAAGTGTCCGTGTGTTAAATCCAGCCATCCCACTTCTAGGAGTTTCTTCTGTACAATGATGTTCTGTGCAAAACTGTTTGGAAGTAGGGAAAGAAAAGAAACTACCCAAGTCTCCATCAGCAGGGAATCTGTGACCTTCCTCCTTCCTTTATTAGTGCCTCTCCGACTCATTCCTTTCCAGCAGCCAGAGTGGTTTGTATAAATGCATATTACAGCAGGCTGCTCCTCTGCTCCACTGGCTTCCTATTTCCCTCAGGATAAAATCCTGGCTCCCCACCAGGCCTACAGGGCCCATGACCTGGGGCCCAACCTCCCTTTCCACCATCTCAAAATGCTCACTTTCTCCAGCCAAACCACACTGAGTTCAGTCCAATCTCACTGTCGTGGCTCTTGTTGTTCCCTCTGCCTGGAATATTTGAGCCTAGGTTCTTACCTTACCTTTCTCTTCTTCTGCTGGTGGCATTATAAATGCCATATCCTTTAGGGAGTTAGAGCACCGTTATTCCACGCCCCCCAATTCAGGGTCTCTCCATCACTTTGTCCCATCTTGCTTTCTTCATAGCACTCAGCAGAAGATGAAATAATCTGTTATTTGTATGCTTGTTAACTGTCTCTTCCACCAGAACTGAGAGCAAGGACTTAGTGTGTTGTGTGCTCTCACCTGGTGCCTAGAAACTGCCACTATATGCATGTTTGGCAAATGGATGAATAAATTAACAAATGTATAAATATACAAGGGCATCCCTGGTGGTTCAGACAGTAAAGAATTTGCTTGCAATGCAGGAGATGTGGGTTCGACCCCTGGGTCGGCAAATCTATTACATAGACTTTTTTTTTTTTAACATATTTTATACAGTAAGAATAGCTCCCAAGTTTTGAGGGCTTAATGATCATTCAGGCCCAGTTGTAACCACTCTTATATTGATTGTCTTATCTCATTTGATCTTCACAGAAACTCTGGGGTAGTAACAGTTTTAGGCACCTTTCTAAAAAAGGGGGAAACTGGCACAGAGAGGTTAAGAAACTTGCCCAAAGTCACACAGCTGGAAAGTTGAGAGCCATAGAATAGATCCAGAGTCTGACTTCCAAAAATATATTCACTAAATGGGTGTAGAGTGATCACTGTGTGTTCTCAGGCAAGTCAGCTCCCTTCTCTGTGCTCACCGGGGAACCGAGGCTGGCAGTCCAGAGCCACTGAGAAAAATGAGTTGGACAACGTAGGCAGAGTGCACAGCACAGGCCCTCGACACGTGGTAGCCACCCACAAAGACTGAATGTTTGGGGAAGCAGACTGGACCTTGGCAGCCTGAAAGCCTTGTTCCATTTTTTGGAGCCAATGCCACACGGGGTCTCCCCAGGGCTTGGGTGTTTGGTTCAAGGTCATTGTCCTGTGGGGTCCCAGGGCTTCCATCTGTTGCCGCTGTGCTGGAATGCGACTTCCTGGGCGGCCCAGCCGGGGGACCACTCACAACGATCATTCTTGACATAGCTGAGCTCTGGGCACAAGGTGCTAAGAGCAGGGCAGGCGATTTCAAAGGGCCTTTGCTGCATCTTTCTTGAAAGACGAGACTCTAAAACTTGTCCTGCTTCAGCAGAACACACAGCTTGGAAAGGAAGTCAAATCAGGGGCAGGCGGCCCAAGCCTTGGCGCCTGCCGGGCAGCACGGCCTCCGCACAAGTGGGTGAGGGAGTGTTCTGGGCGGCTCCCAGTGTGGATTGCGCATTTGGGTTCCTGCGCCTCCCCCCTAAAGCCTCAAATTCACATCTATTTTGGGGATATTTGCTGATACCCCGTTGTCTCCTCCCCTTCCCCCAAAGGTCTGGGATCTTATCGGTTGCTCTCTGTGTGTCCACAGTAAATGCTGAGTAAATACTCCTCAAATGAATGGATTGCCCCTTCTGCCAGTTTAATCATGTTAGAAGGCCTTGGAATTTAATCCTGCTTCTGGGACAAGTTGGGTAACTTTGAACTTTGCTTTCAAGGCTGAAAGTCTCTGGAGTCAGGCTGCCTGGGTTTGAACCCAGGCTCTGCTTCTTACTAGCCATGTCAACTTAGGAAAGTTTCTGAACTACTCCGTGCCTCAGTTTCCTCCTCTGGGAAATGGGACCCTTGCAGTGCCTTCGTCACAGATTGGCATGAAGATAAATGGCTCAGCACATGGCAAGTGCTTACAAGGTGGCCAGGCACAGAGTAAGGTCTAGATAAATATTAACTCGTATTCTTTTATTATTATTATTAAATCAACTTTATTAAAGGGTAACTTTCAAACAATAAAATGCACTCATCTTAAGAATATGGTTAGATGAGTTCTGATAGATATGTACACCCATGGAAGCACCACCTCAAAGGACAGTCCCACCTCCACAAATGTTCCCTCTGTCCTTCGGTCAAGCCCCTCCTCTCCCCCGGCCCACTGGTCTGTTCTCTGTCTCCATAGCTCAGTTTGAAGGTTCTGGAACTTTAGATAAGTGGACACTTAAACCATGTGCGGGAGCCCCGGGTTCCTTCTTCTCAACATGTTTTTGTCCATGTTGTTGTGTGTATCGGTAGTTTGTTCCTCTTTACTGTTTTAACTCATGCTATTGCCAGTGATTTCCTCAGTCTCGGTTTCCTCTTCTGGGAAATGAGGTTAATAATTTCCACCTCATAGAATGTGGTGAAGGAGAAACGAGACCCTGAGTGGTGCAGCCGCATCCCCGATCCCCAGACGGAAGACCCTGCATCCTGGGCCCAACCAAGCTCTCCCATCGCCGCCCCCTGGTCCCCAGAGAGGGGCCCTTCCAACGTCACAGGAAGCCTGGAGTCCGAAGGGTTGACGGGGGAGGACCTTCTGAATAGATGCACAGCTGCGAGATGATGGCCATGTTTATAAAGCAGATTGTTATTTTTTAATTCTTTGCCTTGTGTCCTTTCCCCTACTTCTCTCTTTTAAGGATAATTAAAATGCAAGCTGGCACTCCCTGCGAGGAGACAGCTGAAGATTTAATTGCCCCAAGAAAAATTTTCCAGTGAAAGGTCTTGCGGTAATGGCAGCTCCCGGCCTGGCCGCCTGAGCGCTTTCGCATTGCGCACATAATATTAGTGGTAATGCCTTCATCTGCATGTGCACAGGGCCCATTTACTGGCACAGAAGAGCTGGGGCAGAGCGGAGCGGACGGCCTCAGTCAGGCCACCGCCTGCTCACCATTAAACTCTCACCTGGCCTCACTCTGGAGACAGGTCTGTGTCCCAGATCCACGCAGCCGGCTGCCGCACCAGCTGACCCTGCCCCGAGCGGGCCTGCGGGGCAGGAGGCCCGGGCGCCTGGGAACGGCCCCTTCCACCACGAGGGTTTGCCCTGTTGTCCTTGAAGTGCGGCCAGGAGGACACGTCTGCTGAGTGGCCGAGCCCTGCCAGCTCTCCAAGCCGGGCCATTTGCCAGCTGTGCCTGGGTCGTGTGATTTCAGGGGAGAGAACGATCTTGCAATCTCTCATTCTGTTTTCTAAATGCAGCCCCAGTTTCCCCAGATGAGGCATCAAAGGCTCAGAGAACGGTCACTGGCTCCTTGTCTGTTGGGAAGCGTGCATCAATTTTTAAAAAAGTGATTACTCTGAACCCAGGATCACGATGAAAGGCAGAGAGACTCAGTAGGGAAAGTCAGACGGACTGGGGTTTGAGTCCTAGTTCCAAACCTACCAGTGGGTGCAGGTTTCAGCTCTCTTATGATGCCGTAATGTCTCCAACTTCTGGGTCTTTGTGCACTCTCTTCTTTCCCTAACCTTCTTCCCTGTCTCTTCCTTCCTTCCTCCTTTCCTTCCTGTCCAGGCCTCCATCCCCCCGATCCTTCTACTCACTCATCTAATAAATATTTATTGGGTGCACCCTGTGGACTGAGTGCAGGAGTTACATTAGTAAGCAAAGGTGGCAGCCCCTCGCCCTGAGGCGGCTCCCAGGGCAGAGGAGGAGAAGGGTGTTAAGCCATCAGAAGGTCAGTATATACTACAAACTGTGACCAGGGCTACAAAGGAGAAGCTGTGGACAGGATTGTTACTGTGGAGTCAACAAAGGAACCCAAGCCCTCTTGGATTTAGAGGACTAGCAGGAAAGATCCCGCAAGTGTTCCTGGCAGGAGAACAGCATGTGCAAAGGCCCCGTGGTTCCTGCCAGGAACTGTCAGGTGACTGGTGTTCAGAGCAGGGCGAGATGGGAAGAGCAACACTGGGCCAGCCCACACGGGGAAGGCAGGGCCTCACCCAGCACCTCCACACCCTCTTCCTCTGGCTCATTCTTACTCATCCTTTAGGGCTCAGCTCAGGAATTTCCCCTCCAGAAAGCTTCTCTGCTCTGTGCAGGTGAGAGGCCTATGACTTTCTGCTATAGGACAAACTGTCCAAAACTTAGAAATGAGGCAAATAAGGTGGCATTTCCTTTCATTACCGTTGTTTAAAAGACCCGCTAAAGGATTAGTTAATTCTGTGGGAAGTACACCCGAGTTTAAGTTTGTCATTCTGTGTTTGCATCATGTTTTATCATTTCCTGAAATTGCAAGTTGACATCCTCTTGTTCTAGTGGTGCTCCAGCAGTGTCAGGATTGCTACCAGTGCTCTGGCTCCCTCACACCCCAGGAGCTCACAAGGGTGCGGCTATCGTCTGTCAACATTTTATCCTCAGAATTTTGCACAGGGCCAGCTTCACAGCAGGAGCCTGAGAAATAATTATTGGCTGAATGAGCAATCTTGACCTTATCTCTTCACGTCTCTGGGCCTCCGTTTTCTTATCTGTTAAATGGACATCATAGCATCCATCTTCAGAAGAAGTAAAAGTTCAGTGAAATACAGACTTCAGTTCCCTGTGATCCTGTGAGCTTCAGTGCCCCTTGTCCCATGGCTGGATTCCAGAGATAGGAAATGAAGATCTGGTGTGGGGAGCTCAGGCTGGGGGGACACTTAGTCACTGGATGAAGGAAGGGTGACTCTCTGTGGGGCCAGGGCAGCCAAAGGCAGCTCCACCTGGTATTTGGTGGGATAGGGACACCAGCCTGGCTGGAGAGTCAAGTCTGGGCTGGGGAAGAGCAGAAAGTGTCCTTAAATAGACCAGGTGGGGTATAAGGAAGAGACGCTGGAAACCAGGCTGGCGTGTTGGATTCCCCGAAGTTGGTAAGAGGGGGACATCCTAGGCTGAGGGAGGGACTTGATAAAATCATTTGAGCCAGGAGAGGAGAGCCACCATCATTGAGTTCCTCTGAGAATCTGACCTTGGTGTGTGTGTGTGTGTGTGTGTTAGTGTGTGTGAAACTGTGTGCATGAATCTGTATATGTGGTGTGTGAGCATAGAGGTGTGAATGAATGTGTGTGGGTACGAATCTGTGTGAAGGTATACGTAAATATGTGAGTGTGGGTGTGAGAGAGTGTGAATGTGTGTGTGGACTGTTGTCTGTGCCACAGGGTTGCAAAGGGCTGATCTATTCTCTATTTAACCTTCACAAGAGCCCCCTGGGCTTTCCAGGTGGCTCAGTGGGTAAAGAACCTGCCTGCAATGCAGGAGACATCAGAGATGTGGGTTCAATTCCTGGGTCAGGAAGATCCCCTGGAGGAGGGCATGGCAACCTACTCCAGTATTCTTGCCTGGAGAATCCCATGGACAGAGGAGTCTGGAGGGCTACAATCCATAGGTTGCAAAGAGTCGGACATGACTGAAGCAACTGAGCACAGCACCTCACAGAACCCCCTAAAGTGAAGACTACCACCCCCTGCCCCATTTCACAGGTGACCAAACGGAGGCTCAGAGGTGAAGCCCTTTGTCTAGGGTCAGGGTGAGGGCTCTGAGCAACTGTCTCGACACCCCTGGGTGGAGAGAGGAGGGGTGTGGGCACAGGGTGATAGGGGGGTAATTAAGGGAGTCTCACTAGACCAAGTGATGATAAATGGTTTATCACTGTTTCGTGTGCTATTTTGGTTGTGTCTGCTCAGACGATCAGTGGTGTCCGACTCTGTGACTCCATGGCCTGGAGCCTGCCAGGCTCCTCTCATCATGGGATTTCCCAGCCAAGAATACTGGAGTGAGTTTCCTTCTCCAGAGGATCTTCCGACCCCGGGATCGAACGTGCGTTTCCTGTGTCTCCTGCATTGGTAGGTGGATTCTTTACCACAGAGCCACCTGGGAAGCCCTGCTCTTTTGGTCACCTGGATGTTATTTTTCAAAGGAATCTAGCAATGCTCTCTAAGCTCTCACCTGGGCAAGGCCCAGGGCTGGGCTCCTGGACCAAAGATAAAGAACTGATACTATCTTAAGAAAGTGTCAGGTTGGGGCAGGCATCAACTTGGGGGTGGGGTTGAATCCCCCCGGGTAGTAGTCTCTTTAAGACTCTGAGGTGTAACTTGTTTGTAGAGAAATGCAGACCTTGAGTGTGTACTTGGATTTTCACATTTGCAAGCCCCCATGTAACCACCATTTGGGTGGGAAAACAGCTTCCTGTCACCCCAGAGGGCCCTCAGCCTCCTCCCCTCCACTGCTTCCTCCAAGGGTAGCCCTCCACTGACCTCTGTCACCAAGCTTTTGCCTGTTTCTGAACATCTGGGTCCCATATCTTTTTGGAAAACACTTTAAATTTCATAATCCTGTATTCAGAAAACAAATCCAGCCCCTAATCAAACACAGTGTAATGGTTAAGGGAGCCAAAGCAGGGACCCCAGTGGTGACAGGCTGAACCCTGGGGAGGCCCGAAGTTGCCTGGGCTGGCTGTTGACCAGGCAGGAGAGCGAGACCACCCTGGCACTTTGAGGGTAAGACCACATGGTGTTTCCTGGCTCCCAGTAGAGCCCAGTGCACCCCATCATTGTCTGTGGCCCCCACTGTCTCACCAGCACCCTCCAGCCCCCAACATGCCTGTCTGGTGCCCACCCATACCCACAGCAGCACCACTGCCCAGGCAGATGTTGGCCCTTGAACAAGACTCCTAATCTCTCTGCTAAATGGGGGATAAATCATAGGACCTACCTTAAAGCTTTGTTAAGAGGGCAGATGAACTGATATTATATGAGTTAATATTTGTACAGAGTTTAGGAGACTTTCTAACATGCAGTAAGGGCTTATGTTAAAACTAAATAAAATAAAGAAACCTGGATTGAATCTTGGCTGGTGGGAACATGCTGGAAGACGCAGGGTTTTTTACTGTTGAGCATTAGAATCTTGAGAGTGAAGTGAAAGTCGCTCAGTCGTGTCAGACTCTTTGTGACCCCATGGACTATACAGTCCATGGAATTCTCCAGGCCAGAATACTGGAGTGGGTAGCCAGTCCTTCTCCAGGGGATCTTCCCAACCCAGGGATTGAACCCAGGTCGCCTGCATTGCAGGCAGATTCTTTACCAGCTGAGTCACCAGGGAAGCCCAGAATCTTGAGAAGGAGCAGAGATTTTCCTGATTATAATGTAAAGTGGGCATGGGGCTGCAGAAGTCAAGGCCAATGGGTCCTCCTGGGTGGGGCAGGGTAGGGGTGTTATCGCTCTCCTTTGCTCAAGGAATGCAAAGGAGATGACTGATAAATGCCGAATGCTGGCAGGAGGGAGAGGGTCACTTGGCTCCCATCAACTAGAGGTTGCCCACCAACCTAAGCCCCAGAGATCTGGGCTGTGGCGAAGCAAGGCCCAGGTGCTGCGTGAATTCTATCCCCACTTCTCCTTGCCTGGACGTGCAGTCCTCCACCCCCACCTTCCCAGAGAACAAAGACATTTCCCCACCCACTGGGCCTGGATTCCTGCCTGGAACACCTCATCCCAGGAACGCACACATATTTCACAGGTTGGGGCTGAGGAAGGGGAGCTGAATTCTCTGTCACCTGCCAAGGTCCTGGCCTGTGAGGCAAGCAACCTCTCCGAACCCTGCAGGAAGTTCGTTGCCTCCTGTGTGACCACATGGACCAGGCCAAGGTCTCAGACTGATCCTCGATGGGTTTGTGGATCCAAGTACAAGTCCAAACTTCACTGAAGATTCATTGTGTGAGATTGGCCAGGTCATGGGTACTTCTGAGCCTCAACTTTCTCTCTCTGCAAAATGGGCACACAGCTGCCACTGCTATTGGACAATTAGGAGAATTAAACCTGATGGGGAAGAGCCAGACTCCTAGTGCTCTGCTGTGGGGCATTAGGAAAAGGACTTCACTTTTTTGCATCTTGGTTTACTCATCTGTAACATAGGGATAAAAAGAGTTCCTACCTCACATGATAGTTGGGGGATTAAATGAGTTAATAATTACAAAGCACTGGCATATTACTTACCATAGCAGGTATTGGCTTTTATAATTGCTAATAATTTTGCATAGTCAGTGCTAATATGTAATGTGATGCTATTAACTCAGTGACTAGAAGTTGGTTTCTGAAGTTGGCAGCTGGAGTTTGGGTCTCAGCAATGTCACTTATAAGCTGTGTGACCCTATATCAGTTACATCACCTCTCTGTGCCTTGTCTATAAAATGAGGTAAGTACTATTATTTACTTGAACTTGTGAGGTATGAAAGGGTTAATCAATGTACAGTGCCAACACACAGTGAGCATTGACTATAAATGTTATGTTGACATCATTATATAATTGTCATTCATATTGTTAATATTCTTATGGAGGGTACATCAACATTTATTGAGCACCAACTAGCACTAGACATGAATTATCCGGCAGGGATGGTCTAGGACAAGCATTAGCTCCTCATTTGATAGAAGAGAAAAGTGGGGCCCCAAGAGGGTGACCCATTTGTCCAAAATCCTACAGGTAGTGATGGCAACCAGTCCCCTCTGTGCAGTGTTTAGGGCAGAAAGGAAAGAGCCAATGCTCAGTGAAGGCCTGTCATGTGCCAACCCTTTAATGCCCACACTAACCCTGGAAGGGTATTACTGTCCCCATTGTGCTGATGACTGCCCTGAGTCTCAGTGAGGTGAGTGGTTTGTTCTCAAAGCTACAAAGTGGCAGATCTGGGATTCAAACTTGGTTTTCTGTTGGAATTTTGCTCAAGCGGGTGTTTTGGGCTTTCTCACACTGACTCCCTATGAACCAAGGGAAACGAAGTCTTTGTGTCTACAAAACCCAAGTGTGCATGTGTGCTTGCTCAGTCATATCTGACTCTTTGCGACCCTGTGGACTGTAGCCTGCCAGGCTCCTCTGTCCATGGAATTCTCCAGGCAAGAATACTAGAGTGGGTTGCCATTTCCTTCTCCAGGGGATCTTCCCAGCTCAGGGATAGAACCTGTGTCTCCTGCATTGGCAGGCGGATTCTTTACCGCTGAGCCACCTGGAAAGCCCCAGAGAGAGGCCCAAACGCTGAGGCTGCTTCCAAGCCCTGGGGCCCAGGCGATCTTCTCCCAAGCTCATGTGGACAGGACAAACTCACAGAGACAAGGATACTCAACATCCAAAGGGGCTGTTGTTACCCAGAAATCTTTATTACAAAAATATTTTGCAAGCCAAAAAGTTTAAGTTGCAACTATATACAAAATGGGGCCTGTTTCCTTCCCCACAGTCTGAAAATAAACTCCCAAAACCATGCTCCTTCCGTACTGTTGTTTGGACCGTTTCCTTTTCCTGGGGTTCGATACACAAGGTATGGGAATCTCCAGGCTGCCAGGCTAAGTCTAAACTACATGACTTCCTTGGCCTCATTCCTTACTCCTCTTCCAAAATTCAAAATAAAATTAAAGTGGCACCAGGAAAACATTCTTTTAAAATTCTGTATGTGCTTGTGTGTGCTCACACACGTGTGCTCTCTCTGGGTAAAAGAGAGGGAGACCAGGGTTTACAAGCCAACCTTATGGAATTTGGAAGTAGCTCGAGCCAGGTGGCTGGGACACTGAGCTCCCAGATGCCACAGAGAAACTCGGCTCATGGGGCCAAAGCTGCTCACATGGCCTGTTGGCTCAGCCAGTTCCTGGATGCTATCATGTAATACAAATCACTGTTCCCCAGAGAGGCAGGTCTGTGCTGGCCTCCCAGGGTTCCACCTGGAGGACCTGCTGATGGGCAGGATGGCTCAGCTTCTGGCTCTGACAGCCTGTGCCAGGACTCCCTTGGGTATCCAATGGCTGGACCCAGGGGGCAGTGAAGATTAGCATCTCAGCTCTGAGAGTGGATCAGTTACACGGGAAAACGGAATAAACAGGGCTTGTGACACCTGCTTGCCCTGGGCCCAGCTGGGCTGCCACACTGAATTGGAAGGGCCAGGGTTCTGAGGGTAATGGGGTCAGAGCCTCTGCCCAACCTCTTGAGACAGAGGGACAGACGGTGGGTCATTCCTGGCTTCACAGATGTCCAGGCCTCCTGGCTGACTTTGATTTATTCCAGTTTGATCCTAATAGGGTTTGGGAACAGAAATGGAAGATTCTGTCTTCAGAGAGCTGGAATGGTGGGGGACGGGGCGGGGGGTACAGCCAGGCACAGCTGCCTACCCTGCATGGCCCTAAAGTGCTTGTGAGAGATGGAGGGGAGGGACAGTGTCTTTCCTCCCCCCTCTTTACAGGTAAGCAGGCTGAGGCATGAGGTCTCGACCAGACCTTGTGGAGAAGGAGGCAGCCTGGAGAAGTAGGGGCAGGTTCAGACTTACCACACTGGGGGCTCAGGAAGCAGAAGAACCAGCCACGTGGAGGGAAGGCTAAGTGTCTCCATGGAGCAGCCAACCTGGAACCGTCTGCCCCACCCTCAGGGCTCTGGGACCGGGAGGAACTCAGTTTCTGCCATGAGTGATTCTCTCCTGGACAACCGACCGTTCAGCCTCAGACTGTGCAAGACCAACCACGCACATCAACACACGACAAAGAGCCAAGATAACGCTGCTGTTGTTTTAAGAAAAAAAAAAAAAAAAAAACAGAACAAAACACCACAGATCAAATTTTCTAACACCTCAATTTCAAGATTGCACATTTCACATTTCTCAATAATTTACAGGCGTCCACAGCGAGATGTTGTGAGTTAGTGCTTGCTGAAGGAAGCGAACTCAGGTCTGGAAAGGAGAGGTGGGGCCACATGGAGCATCATAGTCAAGATGACGGGTCCTCTAGGTCTCGAGGGCTGCGAGGAGGAAGGGTGTTTCTGTCCCTCAGTCCTTGGTGGTGGAGGAGTTCCTCAGAGGGTCCTCTCCTCCCCAGGGCTTGTGGCCGGTCACTCCAGGTCGGGGAAGGCCAGAACTGCTGGCAGCCACTGCACCAGGTCTCAGGAGGCGGGTCCAGCTTCCCCATGGACAGGCAGTTCAATCTAAAGGGGATAGCTTTCCCCAAAGCCCCAGCTGGTAGTTCTGGGGGGAGGAGGAGGTATGTTTTCTCCCTCCTCACTCTGGAAGATCAAGCTGCGGAGCGTCAAGGAGGCAATCAGGGGTCTCCAAGACCATGACCAAGACCCACAGTTGATGGACAGAGGCGTGAGAGTTCTCGCACCCACAGTGGCTCTGGCCAGTTCCCAGGCCAGCTCCCCGCCTGGTTTGGCAACACCAGCCTCCATGTGTGGCCACGTTGGAGGGTCATGGCTACCCTGGAAATGCTGGTGAGCCAACTGGGTTGAGGAGACAAGAGCTACCCTCACTCCTGGTTCCCAGGGCCTCTGCCACCCTAGCCCCCCAGGAACTGGGCTGGTTGTCCTCACCACAGCTGCTCCGTGTGGGACAGGAAGGCTCATGGGGACAGACCCTAGAGATGACCACGGCCCTGTTCACTTCCTCTGGACCTGGACACTGGCATACTCTGAGTAGGATGGCTCAGGCTTGGGGGCCGGTTGCTTGGGGGTCCGGTTGAGGTGGACCATGTCCAGGTCAGCGTAGGTGAGGGTGTCCTCAGATACAGGTGGCGGGCGGGCCTGAATGCTGGCATACTCCGTGTGGTTGTTCGGTTCACTGGTCTTGGGGGTTGATTTCTTCCCCTTGGGCAGGTTCAGGTCTGCATATGTGATGTCATTGTTGTCTTGGATCTAAATGAGATAGAGAGAAGGTCATTCTGGAGCCCCTGCCAGTCACAACTGGGATTAAGTCCGGATGCTCTGTCTCCTCTTGGCCTCTACTAGCTCAGCCTTAATTCATGTCCCCTCTTCTCCAGCCAAGGTCACCTGTCTCCAGCCTTGCCCTTCCAATCAGCCTCTTCATATAGCCTGAAGGCTCTTCCTAAATGTCAGTGTGGTCACTTCATAGCCCTGCCTCAATGTCACCCCTCCTGCAGTTCTTGCTTGCCTTTCCTGATGCGCTTTCCTCTGCTGAGAAAGTCCAGCCCCCTTTCTCCTTGTGATGAAGCCCAACGCACCCTGTCAATTTCATCTTAAGACCTTCCGCTCAGCTGGGTCCAGGACCGTGACTCTGCACTTCCCTCTGTGCTTCTCCATCACAGCACCCACCCCTTAGCTAGGACCGTCTGTGCCTGTCCAGGGGTGTGTGTAGATGCTGATCTCCAGTAGCTGGGGACATTCATTTATTTACTCATTTATTCAACAAGTATTCACTAGGCATTTGTTATGGTGCAAAAATCAAGGCTGACACAGAAAAAACCAATCAATGTTAAATGAATGAATGAATGAGTGGTAGATGAATAAATGGATGGCAACTCTTCCAGCCCCACTCTAGCTGAGACTGGGGACTGGGGAAGAGAGGATGGGAGTTTGTGAGAATGAGGGCAGCAGTTAACAGGAGGCAAAGGTTTTGCAGGCAGAAGTTGGAGTGTGAATCCGGGTTCTGTTCTCTCTGGAGGAGGGACTGGGCAGTTCACTTAGCCTCTCTGGGCCTTGGCTTCCCCATCTTTAAAGTAGGTCTAATAATAGGATCTGTTGCCATGGTCACTGGGAGGATCCAATGAGCTGGTCTCAGGACAGAGCCTGGCTCGTGCCAGGTACATGGATGTGCGGCACGTGTCAGCAATCCTCCACCACCCGGCAAACCTGAGCTGCTCCTATGTGCCTGTCTTATCACTCACAACTGCCATCTTGAAATTACCCATCATGAAAGATACTTTGCTTCTTTATGCCTAGCAGCTTAACTGTGGAAGTGTAGGGGAGTGACCAACACCCATGATCCCAGCTGACACACAACAATAACCTCAGACCCTGACGGCTCTCACGTGGATCACCTGATTTAGGTGCTATCACAACCCTGCTTGGTAAGACATATTTATCCCACTTTATGGTGAAGAACCTTATAGCAAGGGAGGTGAAATAATTGGGTCAAAGTCATACAGCTAGAAAAGAGTCAAGGTCTGCTGGCCTCTAAGGCTGTGGTCCGACCACATGGCCCTGTCCTCAACCCTGCATGCTTGCTCACTTCTCTCTGGGAAACCCATGCCAGCATTAAGGGCTGGCCCTGGGCTGGGAGTCCTAGTTACAGGGCTGCGAGCTCACAAGAGCCCTGCTCACTGCCCAGGGCTTGGCACATAGTAGGTCCTCAGTAAGTCCCGACTGACTGTAAATTCTGTACAGGATTCAGTGACCAGCTCTTTTCACCATCATTCTTTCCCTGGAAAATTCCAGAAAGAACTTTGACTTTTAAAGTGCCAGAAAGTAAAATGACTGGGGAAAAAGCCTTCCTGACCCATGATTGGAAATTGTCTTGTATTTCTAATCATTGCCTGAGCTTGTGCCTATGGTTGCTGGTGGGGGAGGGGAGGTTGGCACCGAGTCGGGAGAGTTCTGGCCTACAAACACTGTGCATTTTGCCAGCCTGGCTCTCTTCAACAAATTATAGCTACAGCGATGACAACTGCCAGGGAAATGTCAAGGACAGCTGGCTTTTCTCATTCCAGGTTCAGGGCTGGGCCTGTCTCCTTATAAGACGCTGAGGAGCCCTCTGCCTCCCAAGGTCTGATAGCATCAGCCAGTGTAGACAGGGCCAGAGTTCTCAGAAACAGGCCACCAACCATGGTGACTGCAAAGCCTCCTCAATAATGCTGGGGTGGAACTCCCAGCTCCAGGGGCATGTGCCGTTGCACGAGGTGATCAATGACATGGGGCCTTCCCATCAGCAAAGGCAGTGCAGTGCTGTGTTCCCGCATGTGAGAGACACAGGGCTGCAAGGGTGCTCTGGGTAAAGGTGCTGGCCAGGCACAGGCACGGAGGCCGGATGGTGTGAAGAGCACTAAAGCCAACTCCAGCAGCACCATTTACACAGAACACATGGTGGATGGTGCCCTTCCAAGCTGCGCGGTGACTGGCACTGAGAGAGGCTGGGGGACACTCTCCAGGCTGGGGCCGGGGCGGGGGGTGGGGGTGTGTGTGTGGTGGTGGTGGTGTGTGTGAGGTGGGTGGAAGGATGCGGGGAGGGGGAGGGGGAGGGGAGGGGAGGACTCAGGAATGAATGTAAGAATCCTCCACCCCCGGCACCCACCCACCCTGGTGAAGAAGTCTTAATTTAGAACAGGATCTGCAACTCCTGTTGATGCAAGGAAATCACACCACCGATCTCCCAGGAAGGGCATCTCACCAAGGACTGTACCTGAGTTGTTTCTCTGGTGTTCTTCTCGGGCTCGTGCAGCCTAAAAAGGAAAGAGACGCACAGATAAAAATACCCTCACTATCTCTAGTGCTCATGCACATGGATAAGAATAACATTTAGGTTCCACTTCCTATACGGGTGGAGGACATGGATGAGCCGTTCCCTACAGAAACACAACTGCTGATCACATGTTTGGACCAAAGGACTTTTCAACAATGCACTACTTCTTTTGTTTGTTTGTTTAACCTACTTTATCATCAAGGATCTTTAAAAACCGTAGTACTCGGTGCTGGGGAAGCTGCGGTGAGACTGGCAGGTTCACGCAGTGCTGGTGGAGGGGCTGACCGGCATAATGCTCTCTGGAAACAGCTTGTCAAAGTCAAGAGCTTGGAAGGTGTCCTCATCTTTTGACTCATAATTGCACATTTTGGGGTATTGGTATTCAAAATATAGAAAAAGCTTTATGCACTAAGGCATTTACCACAGAACGAGATGGGAGAGGGAGGTTTACATCTCACAGCTCCACCAATTGGGACTGGTTAAGGAAATCAGGATAGATTTTGTAGATAAAGACTTAAGAGGTTTATGAGGAGGCTTTCCTTTTTTTTTTATTACAAATGTTTACATTAAAATGATAAGCATAAAATTATCTGTGGAATGACCCCAATTATGAAAAATGTGTGGATAACACTGGAAGGAAATATAGTAAAATGCTAACAGCAGCGGTCTTGGGGTGGTATTTTTTCTTCTTTTTAGTTTCCTAATGTTCTATATTCTACACACCTAAGTCTTATCATTAAGAAAAGAAAAGAGGAGGGCCATGTGTTCTGATTAATCAAAGAAGCCGTTCATGCACTTGATTCTGTAATTGGAGGCTGTGGCTTGGCTCACTGCAGGGTCACAGTCAAGGTGGTGAGTAAACCGGAGCCACTGATTCGGCAGTTGTGTAAATTCTCAAGCCAGCCACTCTGGGGACGTTAGCCTGGCTCATGTCAGAAATGAGCAATGGGGCTTGGCAGAGGGGTTATTAATGGATTTGGCATGAGTGCTTGGCTCAGAAAGCAGTTCTGGGGCATGACGGGCCCCATGTGGCCACAGCAACAGCCCTCTGGGAGCAGGGATGCTGGAGAAGATTGCTCACTCGGCTCCATCCATGCACCTCCTGCTTCCCACCTGTCTGGGTCCCCGCTGACTCTGGTTCAAGTCAAACACCTCGACCTGCTTGTAAGTCCCATGGAGTCTGGTTCTGGCTGACCACCCCGCCTGCCCCCCACCCACCAACCCAGACTCATTCACTTCGTCATCCTCATTCACCCACTTATCCACCCACCCAATATTTCTCAAGGGCTACTCAATGTGATGCACTTTACATGTCAACAGCCTTGAAGGACCTCCTGAATGGCTTTTCCTCTTGGTTAACCTTTGTTCATCCTTCAAGACGACTACATTGTCACGTATTTGGGATGGCTTCTGACAGTGCTAAGCTGGCTGGGCTGTCCCTCCGTGACCGTTTCAAACTCCTTGCATATTTTCCCATCAGGTTTGTAAGTCTGTCTGTCTGCCATGCTTCCTCACCACATGGGTATAGGTGCTCAAAAGAGACTTGGAATGAATGCCAATCAGTCTGCCCCAATGCCTTTGCACATTCAGTCCACCTTGCCTCTTCCTCTGATCCACTCCTTCTCTTCCCCCAGAGTTGTTTCAAATGGTCATTTCTCAGGGAAACCTTCACTATCCCGAAATCCATTCTCAGAACACTGGGCTCCTCTCTCAGAGTGATAATTATAGATGGGAAGCAGCTATCCATTTTGTCATGTCTCTCTCCTTGGGTCTCTCCCATCTCAGTGAATGGCATCGCTATTACTCATCCTTGTGTTCAGCTAAAGAAATGGGAACGGCCCCCCGATTCCCCTTCCTCCTCCTTTACAACCTGTGTCTAATCCACCACAAGGCTTGTCGATTTGCCTCCAAAATACATACCAGACACCACCATCGCCACCATCCAGGTTTCAAATTTCTGAAGAGCTTCCTCCCTGGCGTCTCTGCTCTATGTCTGCCCCCTCACCCCCCACACTCCACTCTCCACATGTAAAATGCGTACGTGATGTCATGTCACTTTTCTGCTCAAAACCCTCAACTCCTTCCCACCACACAGTGAAATCTATCTCTGTGTCCTGACTGCCCGGCCCACGTGATGTGCTCTAGCCCTCTGTCTCTGGCCTCGCTCACTCCACACTGCTCGCCCTCCCCCCTGCCTCTCCCCCGTTCTGCCTCCTCCTTGGTCCATGAACACGTCCAGCTGCTCCTGCCTGGGGGTTTTGGCACTGGCTGTTCCCTCTGCCTGGTCCACCCTTGCCCCTGATGTTCCCAAGGCTAGAGCCTTCTTGCCCCTCAGCCGTCATCTAAATGTCCCCTCCTTAGATGGCCTTCCCTGACCACCCACTGCACACCCCCTCCCGCCTCTGCTTTGAGCCTGTGCATTAGTCAGCACCTGTAGCACACCACGTATTCACCTCCCAGCTAGTATGGTAACTTGCCTCCCTATGGACCACGAGCTCCATGCGAGCAGGGACTAGGTCCATGATGTTTACCACCGGAGCCTCGACACCTAGTAATGGGCCAGTGCATCATCAGCACACTAGGGATGTTTGTTGAATGAATGAACGAACATCTCTCCCATCAGATCAAAAGTGCAACCGACCAGGGCTAGTGTCTTTTTTATTCCTTTTTGCAATCCCCCCAGCTTAAGGCCTGGCGCTCAATCCAGATGAATAAATGAAAGAATCAGGGAAGCCTTAACTATTCTAAGAATAAACGCAGTGAATGTCTGACAAGTGAACAAATGGCCAACGAAATGAACCCCAGTGCCCAATTAAGGGAGCAGAGCCACATTTTCCTCTCATCTGAGCTGGGGAGGATTACAATGTTCTCCTGTACATTCCTAACCCAGGGAGTTAGAAATAGCCAGTCCTCCCACTGGCCCTGCAACCTGATGGGCCCTTTGAGTTCAAAGCAGAGGCACCCCCAACTCTTGCCACTGCCCCTCCCCCTCCCAGGAAGCTGGCTTATTACCCACGCCAACATTCTCTGCAAAGTGTCTGATCCCAGCCAGCCGAGCTGAAGCTGGCAGCTGCATGGAAAAGCACCAGTACCGCTCACTAGCTAGCACTTTGGTTTAGAGAGATCAAAGGGAGCAAGTGATCTCAAGGCTCCCTGGGTAGGATCATGCTCAAAAACTAAAAAAAAAAAAAAACAACAAAAAAAAACAGGCAGAAAACGGTTGGCTTCTCTGGGGAAGAAGAAACAGGCAGCAAGAAGCACTGGATCAGTGATGAAGAGCCTCAGCTTCAGCGTCAGAGAAACCTGGGTTGACTCATGGTTCCGCACTTGCTAGCTGTGGGTCCTTGGGAAGGTCACAACACTTGTCTGAGCCTCAGTTTCCTTAACCACATATAGGGACAATAATAAGCATCTAAAGCAGGGGTTCTCAAAGTCTGGCTTAGAAACAGCAGTGTCAGCACCTGAGAACTTGTTAGAAATATAAATTCTGCATCCGAAACTCCAGGGAAGGGGCCAGTAATCTGCGTTTTAATAAGCCCTCCCAGGGATTCTGCTACACACTCAAGTTTGAAAACCTCTGTTGAATTAAATTGGGATAATAGTAAATCACAGGATTTTTGTGATAATCAAATCACCAATGGGCTAATACAGGTGAAATCATAGATCCGTGCCTAGAACACAGTGAATGCTCAATAAACGTCAGCTGCTGCTGTTGTCATTATTATTATTGACACAGCCCTTTTCTTCCAGAAATGTATTGTATAACTGGGGAGATAAGACAAGTAAAAATAGTGACAGCAGGAAGAATGAAACAAAAAAGAGAGCTCCTTCCATAGTTGGGGCTGTGAAGCCACTGACAAGGCTAGTTTTAGGGATTCATGACGTTAGAGATCAGGGATTACTGGAGTGGTTTGGGGTAGCATTTATTCACTCAACAAACCATTACTGAGCACCTATTCCATTCCAGGCACAGTGCCAAGTTCAGCAGTAATCAGCAATGAACGTGAGGGAGGTAACCCACCCTGCCTTGAAGAGGGGTAGGTCACACTACAGGGACAAACGCAGAGACAGCCTGGATACACTGGGCTGTCAATCCAGGGGAGCTCCCAGGAGGAGCCTCTGTCCCTGGAGGAGGTAATGCCCTCGCTGAGCCCAGAAGGAAGAGCAGGAGGTAACCGAGTAAAAGGAGGGTCACCCACGCTAGCTTCCATGTCAGACCACTCCAGGGGCGCTGTTCAGAACCTGCTGTGACTGCCAGGCGCGGCAGTTGTGCAGACCCTGGGTGACTCAGGAGCAGGGGTGGGGAGCACAGGGTGAGGAGAACGAGAATGCAGCGTGAGGGAGGAGGTGGGGGCTGAGGCTGAGCCATGGAATTCAAGCCCTGGGAGTGGTAGGAAGTGAAACTGTCCAGCTCAGCAGGGCTGCACTGCAAGGGGCTTGGGGGCCTCAGGAGAGAGACTGTTCGGAGGGCCACAGGGAATCACTGAGGGGTTCCAGGCAAAGGATGAAAGCCAAGCCTTGCTCTTGGGAAAGAGTGTACTTGGTGTGGGAAGTGTGGTGGGTGAAGGCATGGCAACAGGAAACACATTTCCCTGCGGGCATGAGGAGCCCAGTTTTGCTGGAATGGTGGCTCTGTTTGTTCGGGGACCAAGAGGCTGGGAGGCTGGCCAGGGCTCAGAGCAGGAAGCCACCTGTAGAGGTCAGAGCAGAAAGCAAGGCTTTCTCCCAAGGGTACCACAGACTCCTGGTACGGCAGGAAGGCCCGATGCTTCCCAGGACCCCTCAGATGGGTTACGTGCTCCTGCTGTGTGCAACCACAGGCCTGGAATTGCCCCCCACCATACCTGCCACCAGTGACCCCCCAACACAGGATACAGCACTCCCTTCCCCCAACTGTGGGGTTGTCCCTGACCCTACAATCTGTCAGCAAGTCCCCTTGGCTCTAATTCCAAAATATCTCCAGAATCTGACCATTTCTAAACCCATCCAGGCCACAGCCATCCGCCTGGACCACTGCAGGAGCCTCTTCACTGACCCCTCTGCCTCCACCCACCCTCCCTCCTACAGCTTGGTCCTCACATGTGGTCAGAGTGGCACCTTGCAAACAAAGTCAGATCAGCTCCCTCTTATGCCCCCTCATCTAACTGGGAGTCAAATCCAGAGTCCTAACAGCCACAGCCCCTAGACACTGGCTTCCACTTCACATCCTCAGTTCTGTTTTGCACTTCTGAAATCCACAAAGTACTAAAAGAATCAAAAGATCTGCAAAACCCATTTGATGGCAAAACCTGTCCTGAACGAACATGAAGCAGTTTATAGTTTGTATTTATCGTACTTAGAGTTGATGTTCACGTTTCCACACAGGCACATTCACATGGTAGGTGATGGGGTGCGGCCTCTACTCTACTGGGGTGAATGCTGGTGGGGGGAGTGCTTCAAAGCTGCAGTCTGGATTAGTCACCCACCTGCTGTGTGGGCTGCAGCTAAGACACAGGGGCTGCACCTTCTGACCTCATCCCTTCCTGTCCCCTCGCTCCTTCTGCCCCAACTGCTGGCCTCCCCCGTCCTCCCAGCCCACCTTGAGCCTTGGCCTTGCCTGCTCTCCTGCCCAGCCTGTGCCCCCTCACGGCTCCCCAGCTTCAGGTCCTTGCTCATATTCCCTCTTCAGAAGAGGCCCTGCCCTTGCCCCCATCTCCATCCCCTTGCTGTGTTTAATTTGTCACCACCTGACATGACATTATAGACTCTTTCACCTCCACACTTACTGCCTGCTCCTCTCACTGGCGTCTGAGCTTCATGAAGGTCCAGACTGAGTCTTGTTCATTCAGAACAGAACTGGCATATAGTAGGGACTCAGCAAAAATCACAGCAAATGTTAAATCAACCAACTAATGTACCTTCCATGATGTAATGTCATCGGTTTAGCCTCTGACCAAGGCAGTTTTCAGGAGGCACAGGTGCATCTGTCATACCCACCTACCCTGGCACTGCCCAGGCTATCTCTGTCAAAGCCCTCCATAAATACTTAATGAACAAAGGAAAGAGCACAGTATACAATTAGATTTGGGGATGGCATGTGCAGGAGTTTCTGCCACAGTCCAAACAGGATTTGGTAAGGGTCTCACTGTTTGTGGGCAGCAGGCAGGAAATCAGTGCCTCTGTGTGCTGAAATCACCTCATTTGAGGTGGTAATTAAAGACAGATCTGGTGGGAGGAGCTTACAAAGGAAAGACAGAGGAAGGCTGACTGGCACAGGAGTGAGGGTCAGTGGGTGCGGATTCTGCTCGGCAGTTCTGGGGGGCAAACAACCAAATAACTGCAAAAGCACTCCAGCCCAGTGACGTACTTACCTTGTAGAAGAAGTGGAGCCCTTGGCTGAAAGAGAAAAGGAAAAAAAAAGCCAGTTATTCAACTTAGAAACACACTTTTCTTTTATAATTACTTTCTGGAGGGTGCAGAGGCTTGCCCCCAGGGATGTTGGGAGGAATTGTTGCAATCATATCCTCCAAACCACAGGAAACCCCATGCCCACCCCAGTGGGGTGGGTGGTCCATTATCTTTCAGTAGGAAGAGCTGGGCCTGCCAGCTTTCCCACTTCTGGGAATTGCCAAAGGTCAGATCCCAAAGCAACCTCCAGCCTGGGGCCAGCTGCCCTCCCTCTGGCTGAGCCTCACTTCCATCCATCACACACATTACCTGAAACCCTACAGCAAGACTGGGTGCCCATCAGGGCCCTTCACTGCTGGAGAACAGGTTCTGGCAGAACTGCTAATTGGGGGAGCAAGTGCAAATTCCACTTCTGCCACCCACTCACATGCTGCGTGACCCTGGGTGGGTCATTCTCCTTCTCCCAGGTTAGATCTCAGTCCTCTAAGTCACACGGGTGGGCTGAACATTCATTTTCATCTCATCACCTTTGCAAAAAGGTGGGAGGAAAGAAAGGGTCTGTCTGGCTCAGAGGCTTTGAGCCTGTGATGTGGGGCATCCCACAGAGAAGCCACTGGGGTTCGCCACCATTTGACTCTGATTTTGCTGTAAAATTGTAATTAAAAAGCAACATGCACAGGCAAGTGTGCTCTGTATCACATATTAGCAGGCTGGAGGCTGCCACGCTGCAAGAATTCTCACTGCCACATGAATGCTTGGTGCCTGGGCAGGTATTGGATTTTTAGGTGAGTGGTACCCATTAGATGTAGCAGCTCAGCATCTAACATTTGAATGGAGGCTGATGGGCTGCCAAGTGCTGGGACACGAGTCATCTCAGGGAGTCCAATGATGGGACACTGCTCATCTCCGTTCCACACTAAAGACACCAGATGACTCCCTAAGGTCACGCAACAGGCAAGTGATAGAGCTGAAATTAGGATATTTCACTGTGAGTATGAGGTAGAGGGCGGCAGACACCTCCGGGGATTGACAAGGGAGAGGGGGTGTCTCATTAGGATAGAGGCAAAGTGCAGTGTGGTCTCAAACATGGTCCCTGGAGACCCACTGCCATGTGAATCCTGGCACCAGCACTCACCAGCTGTGAGACCTGACCAAGTTCTATAACTCTCCCGCGCCTCAGTTTCCTCATCTATAAAGTGGAGTTAGGTCTGTGGTGACTTCAGTGCCTGGCACATCAGAAGAGCTGACTGAGGGCCAGCCGTCACTGTCACTAAAGTCTACATTTGAGACCCGGACTCTGCACACAAGCAGACCCACCATTCAGGGCTGGGTGGCCTTCACTAGCGTCTGCAGCTCTCCAACCCCCATTTCTTCCCCAGAACACTGGATGGCTGATGCCCAAGCCCACGGAAATGAGCTCCTGTGTGCTAGAGCCTGACATGGTGCCCAGGGATAAAGCTCCAAAGGAGGCTGGGGCTTTATGAACAGGCACTATGAATGTTCCATCCAAGGGCTGGCTTGTCTCCCAAGGTGGGCAAGAGACCCTGTTTCCCCATCCAAAGAGGAGTCCTGCCTGTGTAGGGGCTCCAGGAATGTTAGGGAAACCATCCTGCAGATCACCTGGAAGAACCTCTTCTAGATTCTAGAGATGCCAGCCCTCCCAGATGGGAGTTTGAGGCTCAGGCAGTGTCTCAGGGCTGAGTCCTCCAGGCAGTCCAGCGGGGAGGGAAACTTGGGGGCCAGAGGAGAGGGAGTGCAGGAGGGGTGTGTGGCTGAGGCACAGAAAGCCCGTCAAGCTCTGTCTGGAGGCCCGGGTGCAGAAATGCAGCTCAGGATGGCATTTGGCACTCTGCCGGCTGCGGTCGTGGTGCTGGGTCACAAACAGCATTTTTAAGAGAACATAGTACAAAATATGACAAAAAGGAAAATATCAGAGTTCCAATTTTATAGATGGGGTGTGTGTGCATTGGGTTGAGACATGAAATGTATTTCTATCACTTGTAGCCAAAAAGGTTTCAGAAACACTGGCTTAAAATAGTCTTCAAGAGTGGGAAAGAGGACATGCATTTTTTTAGGTCTGACAATGTGTCAGCGCTGTTGCTGCACATGAGCTTGTTTGTTTCATAACTATCCTCCGAGGCAGGCACTGCCGCGTCCATCTTACAGGTGAGGAAACCGAGGCTCATGGAGGCCAAACTTTAGAGCATAAAACAAGGATCTGGAACCCTGGTTCATCTAACTCCAAGTCAACAGAAACAACTACACAGACACACACATACACACACGTGCACGCATGAGTGCAAACAGGGCACAATGTCCTGGATTGGAACTTATACCCTCCTGCTGTAGTCAAAGGCCACACACCTTGCCTCTATGAGGGGAGCTTCCCAGGGAGGTGGTTCATGTTTCCGGTCTCACGTACAACACTGATGACAGGGGCTGACATTGAGAACCTGCTGCTGTGCTGGGCATCTTGCTAATGCTGTACCCACAGTTACTCATTTAATTCTCCCCACAGCCTGGGAAGTAGGTGGTGGTATTCTCCCCACTGCCTTCCAGCCTCCTGCCGGGGGACTGGGCACATAATCTGGACAGGTAAGGGGAAAGTAGAAGTCTGCCAGGGGCTCCTGGGAAGTACCGTTTCCTCCTTGAGACCCTTTTGCCACCCTGGCATCTCCCCAGTTCCCACATCAGCAGTGGTTCTGTGAGACTGTGAGGCCTGGAGCAGTGATGCTGCATGGTAGGGGCCCACCCATATTTCAGTCTGGTGAAGGGGCTGCACAGCCAAGGCAATGGTACCCCTGGACTTCTTGTTACTGGGAGTAACCGGACGTCCTTATGACTTAAACTACGTGTAGCCCAAAGCAGAGGCCTCTCCCCGTCTGGGAAGTACAGCCCAGGGGTAAACTCTCGGGAGGAACCAGGGAACCCACCTACCTTTGTTCTGTTTGATTCGGAGGAGGTAGAGGGCTGCGATCAGCAGGGCCACCAGCAAGGCACACACCACGCCCACCACGATGAAGATGCTGGTCCAGTTGTTGCCATTCGAGCCTACGACCACACACAATAGAGGCTTCATGTAGGAAAATTTAAAACAAAGAAAAGGAAAAGCCACTGCCCCTTTTCACCATGAGGCAGGCATCATTAACTGAGAACATCTGGCTCAGATGTTTCAGCCCCATGGGCATGTTCATGGATATGCACATACTTCCCCTTGTGGGTTACCCACAGGCAGCGCAAAAACTGTGCCGAGGTGCCAGGAGGGAAACATTGCTGTCAGCCTTGGAGGAACCCCAGCTGCAGGGTGTGGGTGGAATTGCCCTCCTGAGGAATAGACATACGTTCCTCCTCACCTGAGTGAGCCATGGAGCGGCCACGCAGGGACACAGGTCTGCCTGGATCTCCTAATGGCAGCTGGGGCATCACACACCACGGGGGGAGGGTTGTGAGGAGAGTGACCTGCCATTGGGCATGCAGAGCCCCGAGGCAGTGCCCTGGTCCATGCCTGGGGCCTAGGCCCAGGAGGGCTGAGCCCAGGACACTTGACATGGAGACAGTGCAGAGGCTGGCACCAGACACAGGAAGGGGATCCCGCAGGAGGACGGTGTGCAGTCAGGAGCAGGGCTCTGAGCCACAGAAATGCAGGTTCAAATCAATGCCCTCACTGAGCGACCTTGAGCAGGTCATTTAAACCCCCTCACACAATGGCTTCCTCTTACATTATTGAGGTCAATAGTCATCTCTACTTCATTGAATGGCTCTGAGGAACACCTCACTAACCAACCAACCACTCACTCTTTCATCCTTTCTAAAAGTATTTCTTGGGTGTCAACTACCTACCCAGCCCTGAAGCCACAATGCTGAGACAGCCATGGTCCCAGCAGCGGAGACTCAAAGCTGAGAGGTCACCAGGGTCACCTCCTTCAACACTGCCAGGGGCAGGTGGAGCAGCCCAGAGACAGGCACCGACTTGTTCAAGCTCCCCAGTGACACAGACAGCCCGAGTGGATCCACACATCCTGTCTCCGAGGGGAGGGCTCATGGTGGCATCAAAGGGCAACTTGACAGACCCTAAGGCTTCTTTAGAGCTGTCCCTTTCAGGATGCACGAAGGAAGGAAATAGCCTCTATTCTAATCCATTCAAAGGGTTTGCTATGTACAGGGGTACAGGTGATGGAACATTCCACAGTGGCACCAAAATGCCAACCAGGCACTGTCATTCTGAAGAAAGGGAGATACGCCGACAACCAGTTGGACAGGGGCTGAGACAATGACACCCTGACACCTTTCATTCTCCCAGGAGGGTGGCAGCATCGCCATCATCTTCAATGGGCATGCACTTGGGCCTAGCGACATTCCCTGGGGATCGTCCCATAGAAATAGCTGCGCATGTAACAGAATATGTACAAGGGCAGTTAGTGCAGCACTGATCACACTTGAGATAAGCCACAGACAGCCTGAAGCCCCCGACCCCATTCCAGTGGGGCTGCCAGGGAGAGTAGGCTCAGGTCACGAAGAGCAAGGGGAGGAGGTGGGCGGGCAGGGAATGCTGAACACAGAAACTGTTAGTAGAAGAAAGCGAGAGAGCACACCATGAGCAGGACAATCCCTCTCCTTCCCTGTTTTCTTTCTTTCAAGGATATTTATGTCGAAAGATCTATAAAGAATACGCCACACTCTTACCAGTGGTCACTCTTGGAGGTGGGAATTCACTTTAAAATTCTATTTTAATCTATTGACTTCTACATTGTTCTATAAAAAGTATGAATTACTACCTTTAATATTAAAAAAAAAAAAAAAGATCAACAGCTGGGTCAGTTGCAGTGGTGACCTCACCAGGGGTTTGACCTGTGTCCTGGTCCTTCTGGGGAGCAGAGACCTCCAGGGTATAGTTTTTGGAGACCGCCGGCTGCCTGTCATGCTCCACCTGGCAGGTGAGCACCACAGCCTCCCTGTGGGCAGAGGAGTTCACCAGGAGCCAGCTCGTCTGGTTAAAGGTCCCGTCCTTGTTCTCTACGCGGATTGAGGCTGCTTCTGTTCGGGACATGTTTCCGTTCTCCAGCCAGGTCAGCTGTAGGTCCGGGGGGTAGAACTTGTTCACCTGACAGGTGATGTTCACCTGGTTCCCAGCTGGGGGGTATCCGGTAATCTCCAGGGTGGGTGGAACTGAAACAGCACAGGAAGAAGTTCTGACCTTATGGAACAGACATGTCATAGGGGAGGAGATGGATAACAGCTCAGCACAGCCCGGGAGTCACCCAGAGCCAGGCATGCAATAGGTGCTCAAGCACTGAGGCTGTCTCTGCATATGAATGAAGTCACTACGCACAGTGCAGGGCACACAGCAGGTGCTCAAAGGCTGGGCTCCTGTTAGGTTAACCATGTGTGCAATCTATAAGCACAGCCCTGGTATGCCCGTGAAATATAATAACTGCAGCAAAATAAATGAAGTCACTAAACACACAGGGGCCTGACTTACAGTAGGTGCTCAGCAGTTGAAGAAGCTATTGGTAAACTATTAGCACAGTGCTTGGCACATGACAGGCATCCACCTGGCAGCTGCCATGAAAACAGTAATAAGTGACCAGCTAGGAGCCTGGTGACTGGGCAGGATTGTCAGGAAGCAGATTCCAGGCAATTCAAGGCCTGGAACAAAAATCAGGGGGAAGGAGCAGGTTGGGGCCTTGGGGGCAGGTATGGGCTTGGGATGACATGAGGGGCATCTACCTCGGATGGTCTCAGACAAGTTGGCAGTCCCACGGAGAGGAGGGCCCCCCTGCAGGGTGACATGGGCCACCTCGCAGATGACCTGGGAGTGAACATCTCCTGTGGTCAGCAGCACTTTAGTTGTGCTGTTGATGCTGTAGGAAACATTGTCGTCCTCTGGGTCCACGCTGGTCTGGGAGGCTGACAGCTCATTGCCATCTTTGAACCATTTCAGGGAGATGTTTCTGGGGGAGAAGCCGTGGGATGTGCAGGTGAAGTTCACTGTCTGCTCAGGTGTAGCCCTCACTGCAGGGCCGGATACCACGGGAGGAGAGGGCTTGGCTACGAAAGGAACATTTATAAACACTGAAAACCATTGTGATTATCATCACTAATGAAAAATATGTAACATAGTTAGGAACTATCACATATATTATTATTTTAATTCTTCAAATAGTTCTGCTGAGTCAGGAGTATGGAATTCCAGGTCTGAGTGCAAAGTCCACCTTCTTTCCTCTGCAAGGTGATTTCCCACCAGTCTGGGCACAGGAACAAAAAGTGCTGATTGGTCTCAGACATTCTTCCTATTTGCTATTCCTAGCTGGGCTCTCCTGGAAAACTTAAGTTCAGAGAAAGCATTTATAGAAGTGAATGCAAGGGAAGCAAGGGCACAGTGGGACCACACGGAAGCTTAACCAGGCTGGCCATCCAATGAAGGTGTGACCGAGGTACTTCCTAGCTCCTCATCTATGAAGTGGGACAGCAGGCATTATTCCTCCTGGGGCTCCAGTGGGAGAGTTAAATAGTCAGTGGAAGCATTTTTGCCATGAGTAAAACACAATATGCTTCACCAAACTAAGTAAACACAGATTTCTCTTTAACCCAGACTATACTTATATCCAGAGCTGCCCCTTCAGGTACCTATGAATTTACTCCATAGTTTTCACTCTTTCCACAAATATTCCAGTAAGACTAATGTGTACCAATCCTTAAATTTGAAAGAAAGGGAGCAAACAGATACTTTTCTGAATCTGGGTTCTTCTCCTAGATCAGTTTTGGGTTGAAACAAAGATCTCCAAGTGCTGAGAAACCAACGGTGGTTAATTTCTTAATTGTTATTAAATCAGAAGACACACAGAAACAGGCTTATGAAGCAGCAGAAGCACTTTTTGTGTCCTGAAAATATACACAAATCAGCAAGTCAAAAGTGAGGGCAGTTTCTCCCTTTAGAAAGGTCCTGTGGGGCATCTCCAAATTGTCCATTACTGCCTAACACCTCCTGTAAACGTTGGCAGATAGCAACTATATAAATATCTACGCTTGTAAATATTTAACTTGCTTCTTAAAACTCATCAAACATTTTGAGGACATGGTAAAGAGGTGTTACTTGAGTAAGTCAAGTCATAAAATCATCAGCATCCTGAATGTAAATGGAGCAGATGCTGTGATTAGTTACCACTTATCAAGAGTTTCTTGGGAGCATGACACTGGGCTGATCCCTCTAGGAACCTCAGCTCTTTAATCCCTCCACCAACTCTGAGAGGGAGGGCTGAGTGTGGCCCCATTTACAGGATGAGGCCCAGGAAGATGCATTACGGTATGAGGCCAAGAACATCCAGAGAGTAAGTATCAGAGTTCATCTCACTGCACGTGGGACTGATTGATTTTAGCGTCTCTGATCTTTACTCTTAAGCCTCAGTGACTCTAGACAAAGCAGATAAAGCACCACCTGGTAAGATGAGTGAGGGGTATATATAAAACAGAGAGCCTGGCGTATAGTAGGTGCTTAAACAATAATACCCAAGATTGTTATCATATCTGGTCATTCCTAGGTCTGACCAGGTCATACCAGGTCATACCTAGGTCATTCCGAGGTATTTATTCTCTAGGCAGTAAGAAGGCAGAACAAAAGTGTTGTGGAAAAGACAAGAAAAGTCTCAAACCTTGTTCCCTGCAGTTGCCATGAAAGACTCGCATGAATAAAGGAGTAGAAAGCCACCAAGTTAGATCCTTTCCCTCTTTTCAAAACTACCCCCTCAGGAAAAAAGTTGGGGAAACTGGGTTTCAAAACACACAAGGCTTCATAGGTGTTTTCCTACAGATCAGCTCTTTTCAGAGCTGGAAGCATTTTGAAAGGACAGAGGGCAGATTTCGTCAGTGTCACTGTGGTTGTTGAGGCAGGAGGGCTCTGGGCTGAGCATGGAGTGTTGTTGGGGATTCCAGCACCTGTTTAGACACACACATGTTTAAAGATGGGAAGGTTTCCCTCGCGATGAAGCCCAGGTCTGAACAGGTGGTCTGAGTGGGCAGGAAGCCCCTCTCCGCCTAGGTGAGTTTTGCTGGAAGTGAGGGGTGTCCCTGCCAACCCACTTAGGCTGACTTTCTTGGGCCTCCTAAGAGCTGTCGCCATCACAGGCTATTCTGAACACCCCCAAGATCTGTCCTTACAACCCAGGCACCAAGCGGAACCTACCTTTTTCAGGGAAAAACTACAGCTCTCCCTCTGTGACCTCAGAGAACACGTAGCTCAGGGCTTCTCTGCCCTGGCTAGGCACCAGCATCCTCTGCAGGAGTTAAGACACTCAGCTGCCCAGGCCACATCTGCGCACTTAAATTAGAATTTCTAGGGTGGACCCAGGGTCCTTGGAGCTTGTCACCACCTCCCAGGTGATTCCAATGAGCAGTTGAGGTTGAAAGTCACCTAGTTCCATCCCAACCCATTACACTTAGTCCTGGAGGGAAAGTGACTCTTTCAAGGTCCTTTGGCTCTGGGACATCAGAGCTCACATTGGTGGAACCTGTCCCACGTGCTCGGCTCTGCTCTAAGCTCTTGACGTGTGTCCTCATTTGGTCCCTGCAGCTGCTGTGAGGCTGGGGCTGTCACCAGGGGACAAGGACACTGAGCCCCAAGGTGGAGAGGGACTCATCAGAGGTCGCAGAGCCAGAACGGGGCAGAACTGGGGTGGGGGCCCAGGCAGGGGGCTCGACCACTGTGCACTAAACTCAGGAACACCCTAACCCACCCTATCCAGGGCTTCTTGGACCCTCTCCAGTCATCACAGAGCCTTGCAATGGTGTGATTCCCACCATTTCACAGATGCGTAAACTGAGGAGCAGGGGGAACTGAGATGTGCCCAAGACCACAGAGCCTGAGAAGCCAGCACCATCCCTTCCCGAGGGGCTGTCCTGTCACCAGGCCACTGTACTCCTGGAACACCCTGCAAAGGCTGTGTGATTATCTTCTTTCCATAGGTGAGGAATGGAGAAGGCAATGGCACCCCACTCCAGTACTCTTGCCTGGAAAGTCCCATGGACGGAGGAGCCTGGTGGGCTGCCGTCTATGGGGTCGCACAGAGTCGGACACGACTGAAGAGACTTAGCAGCAGCAGTAGCATAGGTGAGGAAACGGGAGCCCAGCACAGGGAATTGGGTCTCAGCCTGGAAATAACACCTTTAGTTAGGAGTCCCTATTCTGTGCTGGTGATTTAGACAGAGCTCCTCAAATCCTTCCAACTCTCCTGAAAGACATGATGACCACCATCATGCAGATGAGGAAACTGAGGCTGAGAGAAAGGAAGGGTCTGTCTCCTCTCACCCCCTGACTGTGTCCTGGTGTTTCCTGTCAAGTCCAAGCTTTCAGGTCCATCAGCAGAGCAAGTGCCCACCTTCAGGAGCCCCCACACTGACCACCCCGCCTTTTCCCTCAGATTCTTGAATTCAAGTGACTACAGGGAGGAGTAGCCTCTGAGGGCCCAGCCCTGGGGACCCTGGAACAACAAGGGAAGACGTGGGCTCCCGACGCCTGAGTCTAGAGCAGGAACTCTCACTCACACGGGGCCCTCATTACCCTCTGGGGGACACCTCCTCCTGCTCATCCTCAGTCCACAGAACCAGGAATGGGTGTGCCCGGCGCTGCTGGGGTCACAGTGGCCCCTCTGGGCTCTGTCCACACCACCCTTCCCGGACCTGCTCCACAGGGCCCTGGTGAAGGGGCAACATCACACCAATGGGCAGAAATGACTCCTGATGCTTTTAAGTGTGTTTTTTAGGAAAATCATGACATATTGTAGTATTTGTCTGAATTGGTTATAAAGGTAGTCCTGCCTTTCACACAGGACTCTTTTTTTATACTTCATACTGAATAGAACAATACAGGATTTTAAGAGGACAAGGCTGGAATTTTCTCCCCACTTTGACAAGCATGGTGAGGTATGCAGAGAACAGGGCTGTTAGTCAGACTGCTTTGGGTTCAATCTTGGCTCTCCTACTTGCTCACCAGCCACGTCCCCTCCTTGAGCCTCGGTGTCCTCATCTATAAAAGGACAACAGGTGAACACCTCCCTCAGACACTGGTTATAAGGAGTAAAAGCCATGAGGAAGATTCTGCATCTGACAGGCTGCTCCCCGCCCCTCCCTGTGTTCTCACCCAGGGAATCATCTGGGCAGGCGGCCTGGGGAAGAGGCAGAGCAGCATCCTGGGAGGCGGCAGATCCAAGTGGTGGGGGGGCCACTTACTGGATGTGATTGGTGGGCAAGGAGCCCATCATCTGGGAAATTAAGTAGTATCTGCAAAATCAGGAAAAAGCCACCTTCCTTTTCTATGTCCAGGGGTTGTAGGGAGATTCAACTGTTACATCTAAGAGAGAAATTTGGGGCAATTTCTACCCAAATTTAAATCCACATACTGCCTGAACTAGCAATGCCACTTACAGTGGGCGTCTCCCACCGGAGTAGAGTGATGTATAGATAAGGTCATCCACTGTAGTTCTGTTTTAATGGCCTAAGTTTGGAAACAACTTGCTTATTTGTTAACAAAGACTGGTAGATGCTGTCTCCATATGCCAAGTGCTTTGCAGCTGTTGAAATACTGGGCAGCTCCAGGGGATGATTTGGAATGAAGGATTTACGGTTAAAATAAAAGTAGGAAGAGGTTCCCAATCACCTTGGGTCTCAGGGCCTGCATGTAAGGGGCATTATGAACCTTTGAGAAACCTATGAAAAGGCGCCCTGTTCAATGGTTCAAATTAAGGGGCTTTTATTTTGCTCCCTCCTTGTACCAGGCTCTTCTATGAAACCAGTTTCAATGTTGCTACAGGAAGGGGACTGGCCTGGAATCGGACTAGGTTCTGGAAGGATCCCCTTATTGACCATGTGACTGTGGTCTGGGTCCCTGTCACCTCTTGGCCTCAGGCCCCCATGTGTACATGGGGGGTTTGGAGGATGGTGTCTAAAGGTCTTTCCTGTGCTGACAGTCCAGGATTCAGGAGTTAGAAAGAGGATCCTGGGCCTCTGGCAGAAAACCCTAAATGAGCACCTTTGCTACCTCAATGGGGCTGCCCCTAAGTCACCCACATGGGGACATTTTCTGAGATGACCTAGCTCTGCTGGGAGCCTTCAGTGAAGGGTTTTCTCAACAGATCCCCAGGAAACACCCAACCTCTGGGCATCTCCTCCAAGCCTGACCATCAGAGTAAACACTGAATGTCTGCCCAAAAATTTCTTCTCAGTGTGTAGTTTCTGAAGAAGATATAAACACATCTCCCCTCCCTGCGCTGGATGGATTTCTCCTCTTTGGGAGGAAGCGGACATAAGCTTCATGGGAGAGGAGCCCTCGCCTGCTTTGTCCACTGCTGCCTCCACAGCATCCAGGGCAGGGCCTGGCACACAGGAGGCGCTCAATAAGTGCTGAGCAAATGGAATACTCAGCCACATTGAAGGGAGTACTCTCTGCAGGCAGGTGGTAGGATCTGACCTGTGACACGGAAAGTCACTCAGAGTTTCAGTTCCCTCATCCCTGGAACCAAAGAGCTGGATGGGATGAGCTGGACAAGGAGTAAGTAGCATGACACCCACAGACTTCAACTTCTCTGACCTGTAGAAGGGAGTGAAATCAGAACATGTCCAGATCATGTGAAAGCACACAGTGCTGCATCTGACTGCCTTTTTTTTTTTTTTTCTTTTTTTTGCTCACAGAATGAAGGGCATTCCTGTTGACATGTTATCACAGACCAGCGGACAAAGGAGACCCAGGCCATACTCACCGCTCACAGTGAGACGAGTGCCTGGTCCAGACTTAAACTCCACGTCACCACGTTCTCCTCTCTGGAACTTCACACAGTAGTAGATACCAGCGTCTGCTGGGGTGATGTTACTGATGCGGATGGAAAAGTCCATGTTGTTTCTCTTTGTGGTATCTCCAACATTTGTTACTCTGGGGAAGGGGGCTTCTTTTGGACTGTAGATGAACTCCCGACCTGGCCCAGTTCCCCTGAACCACTTGATGGGCCCCACGGGGCTCAGGGAGGTCACGGTGCAGTGCAGAGTGGCCGTCTCTCCTGCTGCAACTGACACTGACCTCTCAGGCTGAATCACCTGCAGCTCCCCCTCACCTGCCGCTCCTGGAGGAAGATACAAAGCAGTTATTTATTCATCCTCATGTGATCCTGTAAGTTTTCTCAAGTGTTTATCAACGGCAGTTTTCAGTGACTGAGCATACCATGAGCTGGCCTTGAACTCAGTCCACTGCACATATATCACATGTGACCCTCCCAACGAACCTGTAACTTGAGACCCTATTACAAAGGAGGAAACTGAAGCACAGAGAGGCTAAAAATGTGGCAGATAGTAAGTTTGAGTACCTGAGCCATCTATGGAAGTCATGTCTGAACTGGGCTCTGAATTCAAGTCTGAATTTACCAGGAATCAAGAAAGGGGCACAAGTGCTCCTGAGAGAAGGAACTGCCTGGGCAAAGGTTCAGAAGTGGGTGGCAGCACGGTGTGTGTGAGGGGCTCTATTCTGTTTCAGGTCTGGCTTAGCAAGCAGGCCCTGAGCAGAGAGACTATACTCGGCAGTTGGGTCCCATGTAGGCCATGGTCTAGTGAAGTACTTGGGTACAAGGACCTGGGTGTGAGTCCTGGCTCAGTCCTGCTGACTGACCCTGGCCATCACTCAGGCAACCATGAAGATCCTACAGGGAGGCCTGCGAGTGTGCTGGATGCTGCCAGGCACTGCGTGGAGTGAGTTACTGCCCTCTGGGCCTTGGTCTCGTCTGTCAGTTACTATGGCCCTGTCTCCATGTATCTCTGGTAGGAACAAACAATATGCCTAGGCCAGAACAGGGTCAAAAAGAAAGGTCTAGCATCTGGAGCCAACTGAACTGGTTTGAGACCTGGCTCACTTTTTATTCACCCATGACCCGAGCTTATCCATTGCTTCAGTCTCAGTTACGTTATCCACAGAAAGGGTAGAACACCCACAGCCTTCTGTGTGTTCTGGAAAGAGTGAGATGACACAGAAACCCAGAAGCTCAGAAGCCCCTGAGCACCAAGCTGGGCACAGTGACTAAATGAACTTCACTTCCACTGGCCCTCAATGACACCCCTGCAGGCCAGGCCCAGGTTGGATGCTGGGACACACAGGGGCTGGATCCAGGTCAGGCCTCAAGGGCTCCTAGGATGGACAGGTGGAAGGAGTCCAGGAGGTCAGTGGTGTGGGGGGACTGAGCCCCAGATTGAAGAGGACTGGGGTACATGATCAGGAATTCCCAGTAGAGGAGGCTGGGAGAAGAGGGACACAGAAGGAAGATGGACAGGCCGGGTATAGATGCTAGGAGGTGCTATGGCTGCTAAGACTGAGGTGCAGCCGGGGCCCTGATTCTAAACAAGGTGGGGGTGGGGAGAAAGGGCAGATCATGAAGACCCTGGAGAAACACACACACACACAAACATCGGCGGAGGGAGGAGCAGAGATGGAGTGAGAGACAGATACTTGGGGAGAAAAAAGAGAGAAAAGACAGAGACACGTAGTGATGTCAAACTGGCAGATGTGCAGATGGGCCAAATGGCCTCTGCCTGGTTGCTCCACTGACCCGATGTGACCCTGTGCTGTCCTGACCTAGGCCACCTTGCTTTGTACATCAGACAGGGTTGTAGTTGATGCCCTAAGCAGGCCCTCATCTCTAGTTGAGCAGGACAGTGACCTTGTGAATCTGTCCAGCCACAGACTCCTGTCTGCCTTCACTGCAGGCAAGCCTGGACCACAGGACAGGCTTCTCATCCCTCTGCCCATGGTCCCAGCTCTGACTTCCATGCCAGGGATTGCCCAGTTCTCATGGCTGGTGATCAGAGATGCAGAGTGGCAGCCTGAGGGCAGCCCAACCCTCATGATGCAGGGAAGAAACAAGAATCCACAGAGGGCAGGGCTTGGGGTGAAGCGGGTGGCCAGGTGTGTGGGAGACACAGGGAGGAGGCCCATGGAGGCAGGCATGCACCCTGAGACATTCCAGGCCTCATTAGCAGCCGCCAACAGCATCCATCTAGGAACGTGCCCAATGGGTCCACATCCACACCAGAGACAACACTAGAAACGCAGCTTGGAGTATGCACAGATGCTGGGTCCAGCAGGCCTGGGTGAGAGTGCAGTCCCCACCCAGCCAGCTCAGCACCTGCCCTTGTGGGACTCCATCACCCACTCCTGACACCCACCCCCTGGGACAGTCATGAGGAAATGGTTGGATATAAGTGCCTGCAGCACACATGCTGATTAAACTTTAGTTTCTGTTCCCATCATTATCAAAGGTACATTATACTTGACTTTCTGTGGATTGACATTTCTCCGCAAGCAGGAAACAGGATCCACAAGGAAGTGTTTCTGACCCCCTGCCTAGGACACTGGCTGGCACACGCTGGGCCCTTGATAAACACACACTGAATGAACACAAAAATGAAGGAAGGAGGGGTTTCACTTGCTCCTGGGCAAATCCTCTCTCTGAGCCTCTTTCCTCATCTGTTTAAGGGGCTGCTAGAGGCAGGTCTGGAAGACACCGAGCCTGGAGCCTGGGACTGGGCCTGGACCATAGACGCACGTAATTAGTGGTGGTTATTATTACCCTCATCAATACCACTGCACGGGGCTGTGAGCCAGCAGCTGGCGAGGGACCATGAGCAGGACATGGGGTGCGGAGCCAGGAGCACAGCTGGGGCAGGGTTATTCTTGTGCTGCACCCGGAGGCCTGCAGTCACACCCATGGAGGTGACAACAAAATCTGGCATTGTGGAGGGCTGTCCCCCCCACTTTTTTTTTTAGCTCTTCTCAAGCTCTCTCCACCAACTGCAGCCAGATTTAGGAGGTTTAATTAATTAGCCAGTGTTTATAAAGCGTTTGAAGAATTTTAAAAGTGCGACGTAAGTGCCAAATATTATTTTAATCTCTGTGTGTTTTTTCCCAGCAGAGTCTTTCCCTCATTTGCTTGCTTTTCTTTTTCTCTGCAGGTTCTGTTCTGGGAACTGGGCTTCTTAAAAACCACTCCCGCGGTTCTGGGCCCGGGGTCATCACGCTGGCATCACTGTCAAACCCATTTCCCACTCTCTCCTGCCTTCCTGGCAATGGTTCAGCAGCTTGCACTGTCTCAGGGAGAGGAGGGCGGCTGGGCAGGCGTCCTCCCACGGTGCTAGTGGGACTGGAAGGTGGGCCATCCTTTCAGGAAAACAGTGTGGCGGGAGGCGCCCAGGCGTGGCGGCTGTTCCCCAGCCTTTGCTGGGCTGCTCCACAAGGACGCAACCCCAGAAACGGAGTGGGGTCCCCATGGAACGGTCTTGTGAAAGTTGGGAAAAAACTCAAGTGCTCAGTGACAGGGATGGTTAAGGGAACTGTGGCCTGTTCTCTAGATGGAATTACAAGCAGCCATCACAAAACAGTAACTGTGAAACTGGTAATCTGGACATTTTTGCAAGGCATAATTTTAAATGATATTGTGGTTAGTGAATAAAACCTGTCCATTGCAAAGCATTTAGAGAAAGCAAAAGTATAAAAACAAAATAATAATCTCATCGAATACCATCAAAGATAACTGCATTTTGACATTGGTAAAAAATGAATGAATAAAAACAATGTAAAATCATACTCATATTACTAAGGATATTTGAAAATGTTTTGCATCATTCATTCAGATGTTCTTATAAAAAATAAAAAATTGCAAATATTGTCATTTCCAAGAAAAGGAGACTGTTGATCCCAAGATGATGAACTTATGATGACCACATCTACATATAAGGATTATAATTATGGACACAGAAATAGATGACAAGATCAGAGTCAGTTACTAAGTGATGTTTTTCATGTGATCTTAAACTTCTAATTTTGAAAAAATGTATATCTGATTTAAAGACAAACATGACTAATTGTGAGTAGCAGACTTCCAAGGCATTCTGCTTTTATGTTTTCTGTTTGTATTACATGTACAATAGAGAAGCAGGAAAACGGCTTTCAGTATCATCATGACTTTGTAAAATAAACTAAAACTATATATAAACAAACAACTGCAAGGTACTACTGCTTTTCCCCTTTTTTTTAATCACATATTAGTGCATGTTTAACTCTGGTGGGCATAGTGGTTCTGCACTGTAGCCTCTCCACGCACAGGCACAGCCTAGCCTACTTGGACAATTTATTGAGCCCGGTGGTTGAGTTTCCTCATCTGTAAAGTGGAGATGACATCAACAACTGTATTTCAGGGACTAAGTTAGCCCACGTTTCATGCTTGAAGCTGTGCCTGACATGCAGTAGGTACTCAGTACCAGCTTACCACACGTTACATTCAGTCGTTGTCGTTTCGTTCTGTTTGGGTTTCCTCATCTATGGGAGTGGGACTGATGTTGGTAAAGCACCCTGCAAAAGCCCTTGTGCACAGAGCAGCTGCTGCTGCTGCTGCTAAGTCGCTTCAGTCGTGTCCGACTCTGTGCGACCCCATAGATGGCAGCCCTCCAGGCTCCCCCGTCCCTGGGATTCTCCAGGCAAGAATTCTGGAGTGGGTTGCCATTTCCTCCTCCAATGCATGAAAGTGAGAAGTGAAAGTGAAGTTGTTCAGTCGTGTCCGACTTGTAGCGACCCCATGGACTGCAGCCCACCAGGCTCCTCTGTCCATGGGATTTTCCAGGCAAGAGTACTGGAGTGGGGTGCCATTGCCTTCTCCGGCAAGGTACTACACAAGGCTATAGAACGCAACTCTCTTTGGATCATGAATCTAATGGGCTTTTTCTTTTTTATTCCTTCTATTTTGGGTATTTTCAGATTTTTTAAACTGGATAGCTATTAAAGAATATTTACATGTCAATGTATGGCAAAACCAATACAATATTGTAAAGTAATTAGCCTCCAATTCCAATTAAAATAAGTTAATTTATATTAAAAAAGATTAAAAAAAGAATATTTACAGTATCCCACCTGTAATAAGAAAAACCTATACATGTAATATGTATGTTACCTGGGTATGAATATTTGTTATTTGAATGAACCTTCCTAAGAATTGTCTGTTTTGTTCGGTGCTTTTTCCCTAGCTCCCAATATAGGGCCTGGCATAGGGTAGATGCTCAATAAATACCTGCAGACTCTCTGATCAAAGCATCTTGGGAAAAGGCCTAGAGTGCTAACCATCATGACACTGAGGTGAGTTATGACTGGGAAACGGGACGAGTGGTGAGTGGGCACCAGGATGGGCGTGTTTTCTATTTCATAGTAAATAATACATTGAAGTCTTCCTCGCTCTCTCTTTTTTTTTTTTTTGCAGTGAACAAACTTGTTGCTTTTGGAAAAATACTAAGTAATGAATAAAACATGTAGGTTATCTATTGGAGGAAGTCATCACAGTGGGTGGAACTTCCCCGTGTATTTGTTGTGAGAGGAACTCCGTGTCCACGGGGACAACGAGCAGGGAGCTCACAGGACAGGGGTGGATAGCGATGAATGATGAGAATCTGCTGTGCTCCGGGCCCTCAGCTCAGGGCTGTGCAGCGGCTGTCCTGGCCTCATGGAGCTCGCACACAAGTGGATAAGATAGACTTTAAAGAAATAACTCCAAAGCTTACATTTGGAATGAGCCCCAACCCTTTAGACAAGAGACTCCTGCTGGCATCTTTGACCCTATCTCCTGTTCCCTCCCCATAACCTGCTCCAACCTCCCTGGTCTTCCACTAATGGACCAAGGAAGGTATAAGAGATGAAATAAGATAGGGACTGAGAACTGACCACTGAACCTGGAAAAATATCTTCGATTTTTTTTTTTTAAACAACATTCATGTGTAGTTTTTGAGATTAAGAAAAAGATAAAAACAATTTAATCAGAAGTGAAGAAACAAGCATGGATGCTTTTCTAACGGAAAAAACAAATCGACTTAGAACTGAAACTTGCCAGGAGGGAAACAAGGCCACTGTGATCTCTGGGTGTGATTCCTCCTGCCTCCTCAGGATGCAGAGGCAAAGCTAAAACACATTTCCCAAGAGCCAGCCTTTCCTGGTGGGCGTCACTGCCCCTCGTGTGGGAGCCTGGGCCTGGACAGTGGGTCACCAGAGCAGGGGCTTTAGGGACAGGCTGGAGGCCACCCCTCAGATTTCCACAAATCCAAGGAGCCTGGGGCCTGGGAGGCTATGGCAGGAGCTCTGGCAGCACCTGGGGCTCAGTATCCCAAGAAAACATCCACCCTGGCCCCACCTGGTTTAGCATCCCCCTTCCTGGCTTTGACTGTTACTGGCCATCCTTGGGGGTGGGGAGTGCTGGTTTATCACCCCCTCAACACAGCAGCACCTCATCAGGCACTGCCTTAGGCATCTTCTGGGTTACGAGTTGATGTCTGTGTATGAGTGTGTAGTGAGGAGGGTGGATGGGAGTTCGCACACAGGAGAGAAAGAGAAATGTGCACATGCATGCATGGGTGTGCCAAGCACAAGTATTCACACATGTGTGCATGGATGGGTGTAGGGGTGCATACACACATAAGCTTGTGTACAAGATGCTCACCTGTGCAGGAACATGCTCTGGTGCAGCTCAGGAGTGTATCAGAAGGGGACCGGGGACCAGGGCCAGGCAGGGGCGTGAACTGTGTACAGGAGAGTATCTGAATGTGGGTGTGAACCTGTTGGTGTGTGTCTGTGCCCAAGGTGTGAATAGTTAGATGTCTGGGAGGGGTGTGAGCACGTGGGTACATACAAATGTGGGTGCACGCAGGGGAGGAGAGAAGTGGCGTGTGTGCACGAGTGTGTGTGTATGTGTACAGGGAGGGCACGTATGCAATGGGAATGGTGTACATGAGTGTGAATGTGAGGGTGTGTGTGCTGACGTAAGTGCTGGGGAGAAGGGGCTGCAGCGTGTGTGGGGACCACTGTCATGTACACTGTGTGTGTGAGTGCCCAGCTGTGAACGTGCCTGGCACACACGGGGTAGTGAAAGAGTAAGGAGGGCGGGGGAGATGCCCCCTCAAGTCTGGCTCCTGGTGGGCAAGGCCCTGTCTGGCCCCTGGCACAGGGTCCTGCCCTTGACGGGAGGCTCAAACCTTTACTGAGCACCTACTTACTAGGCAGTAGCCACAGGGCACAGTGGTGAGGAGGCCAGCCTGGAATTGCCCTGCTGGGGCTCATGACCCTGGGTGGGGCAGGTGGCTCCCAGGATGCATTCAGGAGGGGTTGTACAGGTGATGACTGTGTAGACTCTGCAGTTCCCAAGGGGGAGCCTGGGGCTCTGATCCAGGAGTCCCAGCTGCAGCTAGGCGCTGACTTTCCTCTGGAGTCAGGCTGATTCACTTACACCCTTTCAAGCCTCACTCTACATCCAGGTCGCGTCCTGGATGCCACAGGACACAGAGCCAAGTCAGATGGGTTCTCACTCTTGTGGGGCAGAATCTTGAACACAGGCAATAATCATGTGCAGGGTGATCAGTAAGAAGAGGCTTGGGGACAGGGTGTTGGAAGAGATCTGAGAAGACTTCCTGGAGGTGGTGGTCCCTGAGCTGGGTCTTGAAAGCTGACAAAGGCTAGGGAGAAGGAAAGGCATTCAAGAAGGAACAACGATGTGAGCATGGGTGTAGAGGAGAGAAAAGGGCTTGGCACAATTAAGGGACCAGGGCAGAGTCCTTGGGACATACTCAATAGCTGTGAGCATGCTGGGGAAGGGTTAGCCCAGGACTGAGCTACCTAGCACCCTAAAGGAGGGCTTCAGTTGCCATCTAAAGAGCAGGCCATCACTGGGAGCAGCCTACTGGTACCTGTTGGGTGGAGATGCCCCAGATACTGCGGTGGAAACTAGCACCTGCCTTGGGACCAGCACAAATGAGGATACACATGGCCTTGTGAATAATACGGGAGTGGGCCCACTGGGATCAGGGTACTCTCTCCTCCATCGCCACTACAGGCAACTCAGAGAACTGGACACTGTCCATATGCAGGTAAAGGGCAGACCCTGGTATCCCTCTCCACGTAGCAGGTAAACTCTTAAGGTGCCAAGACAGTCTGAAGCTTGGGCGCTGGGGCCAGAAGATGAATATATCAGCCCTAGCAGGGTGACTTAGCAGAGTCACTTTTCTCAAAGCTTCCACTTTCTCACCTGTAAACGAGGGGGTGCCACTGTCTCTCTCTCTCCTCAAGGCCAGACGTTCAGTGGTTGGAAGAGCTGGCCTGAGATCTGTACGTTTCCCCAACTCCCATCTTTCTCCTGACCCACAGCCAGCTATTAGCAGAGCAGTTGGCTCACCTTCCAAGATCTGGCCAGAATCTGACCTCTTCTTACCACCTCTATTGTGCCACCATCCTTCACCTAGATCCTTATCTCAGCTTCCAAACCAGCCTCCCTGCTCCACCTCACCTCTATGTGACATACGTTCTCTGCAGCCAGAGGAGCCCATAAAACCTAAGGTAACATGATCATTCCTTTGTGCAAAACCCTCCTGCAGCCTTCATTGTTCTCACAGTGAGACCCAGGATCCTTCCTGGAGCCTTGCTCGCAACTGTGCTGGATTCTCAACTCACCTCAGGGCCTTTGCACTTGTCACTATCTCTGCCTGGCACTCTCATCCTCTAGATATCTGCATGCTGGATTTCTCACCTTCTTCAAGCCTGAGAAACTTCCTTGGCACTGTGTATAAAGCACCACCCCCCTCAATGTCCCTTTCTCTGCTTTATTTTTCTACAATACGTATCACCCACCACCCAACATAGTACAAGCATTTGTCAATTTCATCAGCATCTAAACCCCTACCTAGACTTATAAATCCTTTGAGGGGGGACTCAGTTTTGTTCCCTACAGTGTCCTCCATGTTTATACCAGTGACTGGCATTTGCTGAATGTATGTTCTAGTTTAGATACTAATTCTGCCACACATGAGACCCCAGAAAGTGTCTTGACCCCTTTGGAACTCTGGTTTCTCATCTATAGAATGAGGATGGTGCTGCTGATAATAATAACAATAACACCAGGGCTATTCTAGGATGAAACAGGCTAACGTGTGTGAGGAGCTCAGTGCTGTGCCTGGCACAGAGGAAGTGCTCAGTGCGGGGCGTTACCACGGCAGTGGATATTTAAGGATGAAGAGGAAGACAGACGATTGCAGCCGTAAGCCTAAGAAGCTAAAGATTCTCTCTGAGGCAGAATCAGCTCTTCCTCAATGTCTACACAAGATCACTTGGAGCAGAACCTGTGCACAGGCTCTGTGCACTGTTGGCAGGAGGCCGGGAGGGCCTGAGTGTTTGCTGGGTTTAGACGGGACCCGGATGTAATGAAGAAATGCTCACGGCACAGCCCTGTTTTCAAAGCAGCAGGGAAAGAACTACCACTCGATGTGCGCTGTAAGCACCCTCTGCACTCTCCAGGGCTGGTGGGGCCAGGCGAGGCTGGGAGAGCAGGCAGGGGCAGTAACACCCACCATGCACTTTCTTGACAGCCTAAGGACCTTTCCCCTACTTCCCCATTTTGCAGAAGGAGAAACTGAGGCCCAGGAGTAAAGCCTGGAGAGGCTGAGAACCCTCGTGTGTCCTTTCAACCCCAAACCTCCACGCCCAGCTGTTCCTCCAGGACAAGCCCTGGTGCTTCCCAGCCACGCTCTCATGGGTACAACACACCGGTAAGGCCACATAACAGGAAGCCCTCATTTATTTAACTGTCACGACCTAGTGATGCAACTTCTGTTGTCACCAGCCCCTTCCTACAGGTGAGGAAGCTGAGACCCGACGAGGCAGGAAGGGGCAGAAGCAGAACTCAAACACAAACGTCAGACACATGCAATCTCTTCCCTCTGTGACCGGGTCCCCTCCAGGTCAGGCTTCTGGATTCTCAGGCTGCCAAGGACACACACACATTTTCCCAGTTGAGATAAAGGCTCCCTTAAAGCGACATGCATTTATTAAATGACATTTGCCAAGATTTCAGCACATTCTGTGGCTGACAGCAGACAGTCTCCGGACAAGATTTTTCCCCAAGTTGACACTATTCGCTGATGCCTTTTATAGTGCTTTTCGCAGTTCACAAAAGCACTTTCCACAGCTCTTCATTCCCTTAACCCTCAAAGGTCTCTGTGCAAGAAGAAAGACTGGTAGCATTTCCATTTTACAGATGAGGAAACCGAGGCTCAGAGCAGGGAAAGACACCTCTTTCAGAGCACACAGCCAAGAAGTGGCACATTCACCTGGATTCACTCAGGAACGTGTTCCAAAGCGGATGCCTCTCCATTGCCTCCCCTGCTAGACAGAGGGTCTGGGGTACCATCACGATGGAGGGTGAGAGAGGCATCCCAGCTGGAGCATCTGAGCTGGAAGGGACCAGCAGGAGAGCAGCCAAGCTGAGCCTCTGCTTCACAGAAGAGGAAACTGAGGCTCAGAGGGACAGCATGGTGGGTTCCGAGTCCGGGTTGGTAACTGAAAGAGCAGCCAGAGCCCCAACCAGAAAATGATGACTGCACGATAATAACAGTAATAGTAACGACGGCTAACAGGCATTGAGCACGGGTATTACCAAGAGCATGACAGGCCTCACCACCCTCCACAGGGACCCAGCAACACAGGCTGTCCTACCCCACTTCACAGAGGGGAAGACTGAGGCTCGGGGAGGTACAGCCACTTGGACACGTCACAAGGCTGCAGAGTAGTCTGACTCCACCCACATCCTTACCCACTGCATCAGGTGGGCTGGTGTGATGAAAGACCCTCGGGGGAGGCTGGCACTGAGTCAGGCCCTCCAAGTCGAATCCCAGTCAAGAGAGTATAGCATGAACTGCATCTGTTTCATGGTTTATCTGCTTGTTCACCATGGAGTTTACACTGGGGCAAGCTGTTCAGTACAGCGAGAATTTAGGTACCAATTCTAGGGTTTCAGGACCCTTACCTCCAACCTAGATGGCACTGACACTTTGTACTTCCAGATTACCTTGAAGTGAAGTGAAAGACACTCAGTCATGTCCGACTCTTTGCGACCCCATGAACTATACAGTCCATGGAATTCTCTAGGCCAGAATACTGGAGTGGGTAGCCTTTCCCTTCTCCAGGGGATCTTCCTGACCCAGGAATCGAACCAGGGTCTTCTGCATTGAAAGTGGATTCTTACCAACTGAGCTATTTCACACAACAGGCAGGGATTTGTAGTCGTGGTCCCCTTACAGAAGCAGAACTGTGTAATGGTTAGGGCACAGGTCTGTTTTCTGACCAGGATTACTGCCTGTGTGACCTCAAGGTTCTGAGCTCCCTTTTAAAATTGAGGGTCTTTCTTCATTCAAACAATATATATTAATCTGTCTACTTTTAGCAGGCCCAGTATAAGGTCCCAGAGGCCCAGCAGTGAATAAGACATGGTCCCTATTCTCAGATAGCTTATATTCTAGTGGGAGAGACAGGGGTGAAATAATGAAGCAAATATAAAAATGGCTAGGAGTGAAAAATACATCTGGCACCATGAAAGAGAATAACAAGCAGAACCACTTTTAGAATGGGGCAGTTGGGAAAGGCGTCTCTGAGGAGGTGAGATGGCAGCTGAAGGAAGCAAAGGCCAGGGAAGGTGCTCTGGTAGGAGAGAAGAGCAAGTGCAAAGGCCCTGAGGTAGGAAAGCAGCCAGCACACGTGAGGTCCAGAAAGAAGACTGCTGGGGCCGAAGCCCTCGGGGGAAGATGAGTGTGGTACTAGTTGGGGCTGGAGAGGTGGATGTTTTCCAGAAAATGCCATGTCTCAGGGATCATAGTAAGGAGTTTGATTTTATTTGAAGGGAATCACTGAAAAGTTCAGAGAAAGACCAAGAGGATTTGATTCACTCCAGGTGCTATGGGTAGAGACTGAAGCGGGTAAGAAGGGAAACAAGATAGCAGTGATGAGGATGCTGCAGCGTTTAGGGGCCTGAGTTCAAACCTAGCTCTGTACTTATGAGCCGTGTGACCTTAGGCAAGTCACGTCACCTCTTTGAATATCTGTTTCTTCATCTGCCCAAATAATAATAGTTCCCATCTCACAGAGCAGTGGTGAGAATGAAATGAGATGAGGTATAATCATCCTATCACATGACCTCCCATGTTCAATGTCAAGTGCTCGGTGAATTAGATCCTACTTGGTCTGGCCCTGACCTCTCCTAACTCCCACACTGCCTATCTCCCTTAAGTCCAGCCTCACTGGCTATTCTTGGAACACAGCTAACCCATCCCAGCCTCAGGACCTTTGCACGTGCTACTCCTCCGTGTGGCCTGCTGAACCTGATATTCCCTTGGCTGCTCCCTCAGTTTTACCCAGGCCTCTGCTCTTTGGAGAGCACCCCCACCCCATCCCCACTCAACCTTCGATTCTCTTGACCTGCTTTAGCTCTCTTCACGGCACTTGTCTCCACCTGACATACTGTTTACTTGGGTCTGTTTTTCCTTTCTCACTGGAACGCCAGCTCCATCAGAGCAGGTGTTTTTGTCTGTCTGCCGCTGTATTCCTAGCACCTAGAGCCATCCCGGCACATAGATGCTCAAAAATATTTGTTGAATGGATATTTACAATTAAAATGACCATAATAAGGGCAGAAAAGTGATTAAGAGTAAACCGAGGCTTGGATTTAGCTTTTTAACTCTCACTGGCCACATGACCTTCGGAGGAGCCCAATTTAGCTTTGGGGATCCTCAGTTTCCTTATCTGTAAAAGGAGGATGAGGACTTCATACATTTTGGCTCATTATAAGGATTAGACAATGGCACACGTTCAAGTATCGATGGATGAAATGATGCCTCATGTCTAGCAGTCTTTACCCATCCTCCGTCCTCCCGCTTTTCCCAGAAAAACGCGGGGCAGGTGAAACATGAGTGGCAGATGAGTGTTGAAGCTGAGGTTCCTCACACCATTCCTCATCTCACAAATGTTTGAAATTTTCTAAAATAAAAAGATAAGGAAGAGGCAGCAGAGAGCCCCAGCTCAGCTAGTGCCCGAGCACACTGTACATGACTTGCTTCCAGCCTGGGCTGCCACTTCTGAAGGACGCCGCAGGCTGGCATCGTCACCCACATGCTCCGGCCCTCCCGCCGGCAGGCTCGCCTCTCACTCCTGGCTCCCGATCTCCCCCTGGGCCGCACACCTGATCTCCCCCAGGTCCTGGCTTAACCTGCAGCCATCTCACACTCTGTGCCCCCAATCGGATGTGCCAGGAAATCTTCCAGACACAAAGAACCAATTCTGTATAACCGCCAACTTCCACCTCAGCTGTTTTGCATCTCCCTGGACTGAGGGCCTGGCAGGGAAAATCCACCTTGTGGAGGGCGCCATCAAAAGACCTGTCCCAGGAACACCCAAGTTAACAGGAAAGCAGTTTCAGCTGTGAAAATAGATGCTTCCTTCTTCTGTATGGGATGGAAACACATCTTGGGAACAGCCGCTGTCTCTGCCTCCCAGAGGGATGGACTGACTGACAAAAATATGCAAGGAGCACCAAGAGGGCAGGAGAGCAGCAACCCTGTGTCCCAGTAGCTCTGCCGGGCAGGGTGGAGGGACGCCGAGTGAGTGAACATCATAGGTGCTGTGGTCATCTTGACTCTTAACACTTACTGTGTGGCCTTGAGCAAGTTGCTCTGCCTCTCTGAGCCTAGTTTCCTCACTGGTCAGATGGATTTGATGACAACCATGCACATCACCCAGGGTAACTGTACGTACCACTGGGACCTTATGCGCCAAGTGCTGAGCCCAGTAAAGGGCCGGGAATGATGGTTCCCATTATTATCACTTTGGTATTTTCCATGGAACGTGGCATGCTGTCAGATGTCTAGCTTTAGTGATGGAAACTTCCAACCCAGCTTGGTTTTAAAGAGCCTTGGCCTGAATGACAGGGGGGCTTGGTGTGCCATGCAAGCCTTGCCAGGGATCTGCTGTGTGAGCCCAGCCAGCCCTGACCTCTCTCAGGGCTGCAGTTTTCTTGGTCGCACAAAGAGGTGCTGACTGACGGCAGCTCTCACAGGCCTCCTCCGGCTTTCCAGGTCTGGGAATCCACAATTCCAGCCCTGTGGATCGAGACAGAGACACCTAGAGGCAGTCTGTGCCCATGGCGGGTGCTGAGTCCTAGGAACTATTCAGTCACACCAGCCAGTCTCTGCTCAACTTGTCTTCCCTGACTGCACAAAAGCCACAGGGAAAAACGTGATGCTCGTGTTCACTCGCGACAGCTCTTGTTTTGTGAGCGCCTCTGCTCTGTGCGCAAGGACTTTTGCAGGGTGCTTTACCAACATCAGTCCCACTCCCATAAATGAGGAAACCCAAACAGAACGAAACGATGACGACTGAATGTAACGTGTGGTAAGCTGGTACTAAGTACGTACTGCATGCCAGGCACAGCTTCAAGCATGAAACGTGGGCTAACTTAGTCCCTGAAATACAGTCGTTGATGTCATCTCCACTTTACAGATGAGGAAACTGAACCACCGGGCTCAATAAATTGTCCAAGTAGGCTAGGCTGTGCCTGTGCGTGGAGAGGCTACAGTGCAGAACCACTATGCCCACCAGAGTTAAACATGCACTAATATGTAATAAAAAAAAAAAAAAGGGAAAAGTAATAAGTAGCCTCCGATAAATCCTGGGGTGAGGGTTCAGAGGAGGAAGACATCCATGGAACAAGAGGCAGCACAGAGGCAAGGCTGAGTAGGTTCGGACATGTAATGATACAGACATATAGGAAACGGCATCTCGGGTGGCAGGAACGGCATAAACAAAGGCACAGAGATGAGAAAGTTCAGCTGAGGCTGTGGATTTGTACAAAGGCGTTAAACAAACTTTGGTAAAGTACGCCTGCAATGCGGAAGTCCTGGGTTTGATCCCTCAGTTGAGAAGATCCCTTGGAGAAGGGAATGGCAACCCACTCCAGTATTCTTGCCTGGAGAATACCATGGACAGAGAGGAGCCTGGTGAGCTATTATCCACAGGGTCACAAAGAGTCGAACACGACTAAGCAACTCACACAGACACACATTTACCAAACTGGGTTAGGCCCTGTGTTAATGGCCATTAAACAAACCCAATGCCCCTTATTCGTATGTCTGGGGAACCCTGGAGTGAAAAGGGTCCAGCTGGGGCTTCTACAAGTGGAGGCCATCTCAGGGCCTCTCAGGTGCTGATACACTTGAGCTGCCAGGAAATCTCTGGCTGCAGGGCGGAAGTCTGGCCATCTAGCAGCATCTCAACAGGTCAGCTCTTTGGAAAACATGTGGCTTAGAAATAGGGCCTGTCAGGGAGGGAGCCCAGGCCCTGTTGTAGGTTTTGCTTTATTTTTTTTTAAAGAAAACTTGGACCCACTCAACAGTTTTGAGCAGGAGAGTGACATGATCAGAATTGTGTTGACAGACCAGAAATCTGAACGCATTAAAAAGAGGCGGGGGTGGGGGGGGGGCACCTTCCATCAGTTCAGGACTACAAATAAGAAAATAATCTGTCGCACGGAGCCATTGGAAGCAGCGAGCGAATGCGTGTGGGATTCATACAACAGTTTTAGACTGCCTTCCTCTCACACACCCCCTCTCCATCTGTCGCAAAGGGCACCAGGAAGATGCAGGGAGGAAGATTCCAGCTCTAGGGGCTCCAGAGCTCAGCAGCCCAGATCGGGGGCTCTGACAGGAGCCACACTGCTCCATGAGCTGTCATTTAGGAGGGCCAAGGGGCTGCCAGTGTTCCCATCCTCAGGGCACTTTCAGAGAAACAACTGTGGCTCAGTTAAAAACTTCTGCCCCAGAAGGAACCCTTTCACAAACCTCTATCTGAGCTGGATAGGGGGACCCTCTCACACCATTGGAAAGTACCCTTGATTAAGTCATCAAATGTCTCCCTTCTAAGGCTAACCAGCCATAAGGTCAAGATTCAAAATCCAAGCTGCCTACCACTGACCCCCTTGGGCAAGTTACTTCCCTAGTCTGGACTCTATTTTTCTCATCTGCAAAATGGGGATAATAGCCAACTCACGCTTTGCTTTGCTGACTGATAAGATAGCAGATCACTTGGCAGATAAGGCACTACTTAGGATTCAGCCAGGAATACAGGCAACATTCAAGGAATGCTGGTTCTCCTCCCTTCTCTCAACACGAGGATCCCATTAGGACTTCATACATGCTAAATGATGGCAAGTAAAGGAATGAATCATACCACGAGTTTCCACGGGGTTGGGAAAGGAGTAATTAATGGCAAGAAAGTACCCAGAGAACACCAAGACCTTAAAGGACCTTCCACAGACTCTATGGGGCCAAGGCACCCCACCCGTTTTTTCTTCTTGTGAAAGAGGAAGTGAGTTGAACTTCACCACTTAGGAAAGTACAGAGGAATCACCAGCATGCTACCCTCTTCCGAAGGGTGAGAGGTTCACCAGAGTGCTCAGCTGTCCCCCAAAGCCCGACACCCACTTTGGCCTGGCCTTCTCCAAATCAGAGCAAGGAGCGAATGGGAGTTTATCTAACGTCTGTCCAGCAGGGGTCCCAGAGGTCCTCAGACCCGGAGGGGCCAAGTGAGGAGCCTGCAGCCTTGGTGTCAGGCACTGCTGCTGCCACTACAGAGTCCAGCTTCCCAGGTGCCCCCAGTCCAGGCCCCTTGCCCTTCTTGCCGCCTCAGAATCTCCCTTGGTGAAGCTGTTTGAGGAAACACTGGCTCCAAGAACACAAGTTGGTGACTTCACTGGCCTCTTTTCAGAACTTCTCTTTGGCAACATTTGTGCTGAAGGCAATCTTTAGAAACTTCTTCCCTGTCTCCCCTATCCAAGATAATTCACATGAGCAGCCCCCCTCCAAACAGTGATCATGTGAAACCATAGCAGTCATGTGACACCTCCTAGGCCGACAGTTCTGCCGGAGACACTAGCAGTCATTCAATCCAAAGATGCCTTCCCAAGCCTGACATTTGAGTTCCTCACTCAAACAAATCCATTTTCTTAGAAAATTGGACAACTGCCTCCTTCTACCTTCCTGCTCTTCTGCCCTGCCTCTCTTCTGCTTTGTCATAAAATCCATGCCTGGAGACCCGAGGGAAGGGTCTGAAGCCCCATTCTTCAGCCAAACCAGGTGAATTCCATGCCAGGGCCAAGGGTGACCAGGACTCCTTAGAACCGAGTGAAGGATGCTGAGAAGCTCGAGCTCTGGGGGTGACACCCCTTCCCCACCACCCTCAACCAAGAAATGTATTCTTCCCTCCTAAGATTTATTTATTTCAAAGTTAATCTTGGCCCCTCTGCTGCTCCCACTTTTTCAGGCTATTGATGCTGAATGGATTGGAACGGAAGTTTTACAGCCTAATCTTTACCATTTTATAGATTGTTTTTATAGCAAAAGGGGGAGAATTTCCTCACGAGAAGGGTGTTGGTGCTCCCAAGGCAGCCTTGGGAAAGGCAGCTGCCCACTTGTTAATCAGCATCACCCTGAATTTCCCAGGGATGGAACCACTGGGTCCTGGTTAGAGAAGGGTCTCAAACAGACATTTAGAAATTAACTTGGGCCCAGTTCCCTGCTTCAGGGAACTTGTGAGAGAATCTCGTGCATCCCAGGCCAGGAAGGAGGGCAGGGCAGGGCCTCAGACTTTCACTGGGTGTAAATGGTCAGCTCAGGCGGGAAGGAGTAGATCGGAGACACCACTGGCTCATCAGAGAGACATGAAATCTATTAGGGCTTCCTCTTGCCCAGCAAGGGCCCAACTGTAATTGAAATACTGGGGGTGGGGGTGGGGATGTGTGGGGGTGCCTGCGTGGGTTCTGGGGGCTCAGTGGAAACAGTGGGGCAGAAAGAAGCTGCTGTCCACCCCCACCTCTCCCTCCACCCACTCTTTGCTAGTTCTCCCTTTCTCACCGCTATCAGATGGTTACCAGTCTCTAGGCAAATGCAGAAGGAGGGGGGAGGTGGGTACTGAGCTCATCTTTACCTCCCTCCCTCAAGAGAGGGAGGTGCAGAGACCCCCTCTGCTGACAACAGGGCTTCAAGCAGCCAGAAACAAAATCCCATTCTCCCCCCAACAACTCCTTTAACACAGTTTCTCTGCCCTCCACACCCTCCCAGGAGACTCAGGGTGCTGCAAAACCCCTTTAAGAAGCAGGGCTCCTGAATGGTGACCTCACCCTTTGGCGAACACACGGTAGCCTTCAGAGCCCGCCTGCTGGAGACAGCCAGGTGTTTGATGTAGGCCAACAAAAAGACATGCTCAGAGCCACAGGTAACAGCCCCACTGAGCACCTGAGCAGCAGCGAGCTGCCTGGAAACCTGGGGAAGGTGGGAGGAAGGAGGGGGGCCACAGAGCAGCCGGGAGCACGGCCATCCACCCAGAGGCTTTGGCAACCACAGGGACAATCCGCTGTGTTTCCACATCGGTATCTGCAGATCGCAGCCGCTCACCCCAGAGTTACCCTGGCCTCTCTTTCTCTTTTCCCCATACTAACACTGTTTTACTCTGCGCACCAGAGGGAGAGCTCACTCTTCCCCAATTGTCATAGCCTGTTTCTGTTCCATCCTGGCCAGTACAGGAAGGATCTCTGCCCCATCCCCTTCTCTCAGACCCTGAAGTCAAACATATGGAAAACATAAGACCTGGGAGAGAGATTCCAGAGGAGCCAGGGCGCCTTGCTCTGAAAGCCACTGGCAGCCTTCCTCCCCCATCAGATTGGGCAGGGACCAGTGAACCAGCTCTTCTGGGTCTGTTCTGATGGCCAGCATAGGGGCGCACAGTCGGAGTCCAGAGAGACTGGGTTCCATCCTTGGCTGTGTGACCTTGGGCAAGTCGCTGTCCCTCTCTGGGCCTCAGTTTCCTCATCTGGAACCCTGGTTACAGGCACCTCTCCCCCTATTACTGCTAGACATTAGCCGAGTGGCTCCGAGTGGCCGGCTGAGAGGCCTGGGCCGGCAATTTGGGGACGGCAGCGGTGGGCGGTGCGGGTGCTTACCTGTCCAGGCGCTGGACGCGGCGAGCAGCAGGCAGAGCAGCGGCCTGAGGCGGCCGGGGGCCGGACGGGCTGGCTCCATGGGCCGCGGCTGCGGAGCGAGGAGGGAGAGCGGCCGTGAGTGCGCGCTCGGGCGGGCGCGGGCTGGAGCGGGGAAATGACTAAGGCTCCCCCCTTTCCCCCCACCTCTCCTCCCGGCCGGGCTTCCCCCCTCCCTGGAACGGGCGCCTGGAGCGGCTTAGGAGGCGCCGTGAGCGCCGCGGTTTTCGGAGGAACACCCCTCCCCCGAGCCCCGCCACCCCGGAGAGATCAAGAGACGGAGAAGGGGAGAGACCCCAAGCGCGCGAGAAACGAAGCCAGGGACAGCCCGAGAGAGCCGGCAGGAGAGGGAAACAGACCCAAGGGAGCCAGGCAGAGAGCCAGAGACACAGAGAGGCGAGAGCTGAGGAGAAAGAGCGCGCGCGGAGTGAGCGAGGCGGCGCGCGGATCGAGACAGACAGAGCGGGAGAGGGAGGACCGCGAGGGCAGGGCGAGGGGCAGCGGGCCCGGCCGCCCCCGCCGCTGCCCACCTGCCCCACCCGGGCTCCTCGCGGCGCCGCGGCTCGCTTCCTCCGGCCCGCAGTCTGGGCAGGGTCCCCCGCCCTCCTTCCCTTCCCCTCCTCCCGCCGGCCTCGCTGGAGGCTGCGGGGCTCGGGCCCCGCGGGCACCTCCGCCGAGCGCCCGCCAGCTGAGCGCCCCGGGGAGGGAGGGAGCGAGAGAGGGCGGTGCGCAAGGCCCGGGCACCCCTTCATCCCCGCCCGGGCCCGGGCTGTGGCCCCGGCCGCCGGCGCCTCGCTCGGCTCGGAACTGGACGAGCCCGGGCTCCGACAATGTGCCAGTTCAGACGCCCGCGCGGTGGCCCCGGCCCCGAACCGCCTCTCCCTCGCCCCCTCCCTCAGCCAGCCGGGCTCGGACCTGCGCCGCCCGGCGGACGAGAGCTGCGAGACAGTGGAAGCGTCGCCGGGGCTGCCCCGAGGCCGGGCCCCTCGCTCCACTTTGCGCAAACTTGTTTTTCTAAGGTCAGAGCCGCAGGCCGGCTACATCGTCCTCTTAAGGTGGACTGGGGAAGTTGCGGCCGGCCTCCCCTCACCTCCGGACTCTGGCCGCTGCCAGTCCCAGCTTCCCGCCCCGGGAGGCTGGAGGCGGCTCGGGAGCGCGGGGAGTGGAGGAGGGGGAAGTCTGCCTTTCGCCCCTCCTCTGCGGCCCTGTCCCCGGGCCCCAGAGCCAAAGCCCCTCTCGGGGTGGGTGAGGGCCAGAGGGGCCCCTATCCTTTCAGATCTGGGCCGAGGTGAAGGAAAAAGCAGGAAGTAAGTGAAGGTAGGGGGAAGGGGGCAGGAAGGAGAGAGTGATGGTACAAAAATAGCGTGTGTGTAGGAAGGACTTCAGTACAGCCTGGAAAAGCGGCGCGGGGAGGAGAGGGAGCTGAAGGGGGGCTGTGGCCAGGAAACCGGGGGGGAAGAGTCCGGGCCTCTCTGGGGAGGTGGGCTCTCCCCGCCAGGTGCCTGTCAAGGAGGTGCCTCTCTGTCAAGGATGGCTGCTTCAGGGATGGGGAGGGGCCAGGAAGAGGTGCGGGGCCAGGGGAACTTGAAGGCCTGTGCTTCAGGAAGATGGCAGGGGGTGAGGAAAATGAAGGGATGGGAGGAGAGCAGGAGCCAGAGGCCTGGAGGCAGGACAGAGCCTGCTGGTGAGAAAAAAGCAGCCGTTTTCCCTCTCTCAATTCCTCTTTCTGTCCCCTTATTTGAGGGAAAGCTGTATCCCCAATAGCACTCAGGTCAGGGATGGGGGTGAGAATGCTCTGATCACCAGGCCAAAGAAGGCTCCAGACTGGGGGAGGGAATGGAGTCAAAGACCCTCTAATTGTAAATAAACAATAACCACTTTGGTTTCAAAAAGCCTTTAGTATGATATGAAGCAAGGTGGGAGAAGGGCCAGTCCTATAAACTGAGGAGAAATTGAAGCCCAGCGAGGGTATGGACTTGCCCAAGGTCACACAGCAAGACCTGGGGTAGAAACAAAGTTTGAATTTCTGATTCCCAGGTTAAAGATCTTTGTACAGTGACACCCTCATCCCTCCCCGACCCTACCCCAGCCTCCCTGTTAAATGCCTGGTCTTGACGTGGTGCTAAGACAAGGAGGCAGGCAGAGTGCTGCCTCGGTTCAAATCCTGCCAGCCACCTCTTTTGAGCTGTGTAGACTTGAGAAAATACCTGATTTCTGTGGCTCCATTTCCTGAGCCAACAGGAGTATCAACCTAAAAAGGCTGGAGTGAGGATTAGATGAGTTGGTATTTGTACAACATTTAAAAACTGCCACATGGCATTTGATAAATAAGTCATGCATATGACAGCAGTCCTCAGGAACCTACAGGGTTCTGGGCAGTATGTGAAGTGTAAGGGGATTTTCTTTGGGCAGGAAATGCAGCAGGGACCCACACCATATCCCTGTCTATGAAGAATTTACATTCTAGTGGGGAGACAGATAAGTAGACAAGCAGCAATAATTAATGAACAACAGAAGGTCGAGCTTACACAGTGAGAAGGGTGCGCTGATTTGGATAACGGTAAGTCCTCCTGAGACTGGGAGCTGAATCACAAAAAAAGGGCAGCAAGGTGAGGGTTGGGGGATTTGCTGTTCCAGGAAGATGGACCAGCACATATAAAGGCCCAGGGGCTAGCTTGACTGGAGGGCAGTGAGCAAAGGATGGGGGAGACTGGTCCAAATGGGTGACCTCGCAGGCCTTGGTAAAGCACCTGCATTTATTCTGCAGGGAAGAAATAATTGGCACTGTTAAGCAGGGGAGCGCCATGGTCTGATTTATGTGTTTAAAAGGCCACTGTGGCTACAAGTGGAGAGTGGGCTGGAGGGAGGAGAGTGTGGAATCACAGAGATGTTCTGGGGTACTCCTAGTATCTGAGGTGAGGGTAGGAAGTCTCCAACTGTTCAAGGCCACATCTGACTGAAACCATAAAGGTGACCAGTGGGGCTCCTGGGTAAATCCATCACCCGAATCTATCTGGGTGGGAGTCGGGGCAGGGGCTGCTGCTGCAGGTCAGAGATGAGGCAGCCTCCTGGCCTGGGCTTCCAGAAGGCTCTGCTGTTCACTGCACACATACACACAGACCTGCCTGGGATTAGGAACCTGCGGATTAGGGAAGGATAATAATGGAACCAGCTGCTATTTATGTAGCACCTTCGGCCAGGGCACCCAGCAGGGCTTCCCAACAGCCTCCCTTCTTCATCAGGAGGGGGTCTGGGCCTTGTTATCCTGAATCAGCATCTACATAAAAATCACCCTTGGCCAACTGCCAGGGCTGGGATATCACTGAGACCAATGGGCATCTGGATACATACTGTGGTAGAGGGACAATTTGCCTGAGGTCACGCAGATTACGGCAGATAATTGAGGTGAATCAACCCCTTCCATGGGAGGCATCCTGGGCTGCCCCAGATTAAAGTCAAAATGGCTTTGCCCCTTTCCCATTCATTCACACACTCGTCCATGTTTATTAAGTGTCTGCTATGTGCTAGGCACTAGGCTGGGCACTAGGGATGAAGCAATTGAGAAAAATAGACAAGAACCTCACCCCAAGGAGCTAATAGTCTTGTGGGGACAAGCAAGACAGTCTGTAAAATAGCTAGTCTGTCAGAGGGGGGACAGGCTACAGGGGTAAATGAAGCAGGACTGATGATGAGAGGGGAGGGCATCAGGGGAGGCCTCAAACAGGTGATATTTGGGCAAAGACCTGAAAGATGTGAGATGGAGCCAGAGGCAGCTCCGTCAGCCTTTGGTCCTTGACTCTGTAACTCCCTAGTATAACACGTCAGCACATCCCCCACTGGACCATGCCTCCACATCCAGAGCCAAAGCACTCCTCAGCCCCTTCCTTCCACCGCTCAGGTCCAGTCCTCTACCATCTCCCACCCTGTGTGTTCTCCACTCAGCAGCCAGAGGTCAGACCGTGTGCCTCTCCTGTTGTCCAGCGTTGGTGGAAAGAAGATGTGAAAGAGTACGAGGAGAGGAGGGTCAGGGTCTTGAAGCCAAGACTCTGCCTATTTGACTCATGCAACTTGGGGGAAAAATTTTTTTTTAGCCTCAGTCTGCAGCAGCAGCAGTCTGTTCATCAGTGAAACAGGAATAGCAAGATCCACCCTGGTCAAGGGGTTGGTGGTGGCACAAACGTGAAGCTGCTGTGGTAGGAGCATTTGTGGAATTTGTCCCGGCCAGTAGGGTGATGGTGCCCTTGTATGTGCCAGGCCCGTTTACAGGGATTGTCTTGTCAAAGCCTTAGAAATTCCACCGTGTCCCCAGAGGTGAGGAAACAAGGCCAGGGACAGAAAGCGACTGGACCAGGGTCACTCTGCCAGAGCCTGCAGGAGCCTGCAGGGACCCAGCTTTGCCGGGCGCCAGCCCTGCGGGCTCTGCTCCTCGTTTCCCATCACCCTGGGCTGGCGTCAGCAGGAAGGCCCGCCAGCCGCCTTTGTGTGGGGCCTGTCAGGAGGCCGGAGCTGCCAACGACCTATTTTTCTGGGCAAGAGGAGCCATTTGGAGTTAGAGGCCTCAGCTGTAGAGCCAGAACAATAAAAATAAAAACAGCAAGGACTCCTGGGCAGCTTGGACCAGGGAAACAACTGCCCCAGCAAGGAGCTCCTGAAGGGCTGGAGGGAAGCTGGTGGAGGCTGAAGGAAGGAGCGTCCTCACTGCGCCCCCTGTTCTCTGACCCACAGGGGGGTCATCTCCAGAGGTCACATGGCTATTTTATAGCTGTGGAAACTGCAGATCAAAGGGATGGGGTTACTTACTCCGGACATGGGACAGATAGCTAGTGAGCGACCAAGCCAGTTAGAATTTGAACTCACTTCTCCAAATAATAGCAGTTTCCATTTGTGCAGCATCTTCTATGCTTTGTTGCTGTTATTTAGTCGCTAAGTCACGGCCGACTCTTTTTGTGATCCCATGGATCGTAGCCTGCCAGGCTCCTCTGTCCTTGGGATTTCCCAGGCAAGAATACTGGAGTGGGTTGCCATTTCCTTCTCCAGGGAATCTTCCAGACCCAGGGATCAAACCCAGAGTCTCCTGCATTACAGGCAGATTCTTTAATGACTGAGCCACCTGGGAAGCCTCCTGCTGTGCTTTACTGGCATGTTTTTTGTGACATATTCAAACCACACCTAGGTACTAAGAATTCCTCTAAGCTGCCTTAGAGGGGTCTCTGCTCACAGGTCACTTTGCTGGACCATCCTTTTAAAAGTCCCTTCCGCTACCCCAGTGTGTTCTGCCTCCTTCTCTACTTTCTTTCGTGTTCATCACAGGCATCGCAACCTGCCAGCACTGTGCCTCTGCCCTGCATGTTGTCCATCTCCTTAATGAGCCACGGGTCAGCCTATCCCTGGGCCCAGTGCCTAGCCTTGGGCACATACTATGGTGAAACCCCCAGCGCTGCCTCTGACCAGTCATGGGGCAAGGTTCTCTGTCCATCTGTGCCTCACTTAACCAGATTCAGGAACTGATGGAATCAGACCTAAAAAGTCTCTAGTAAGGAAAATGAGTTAATCTGCGGAAAGATATTGGCTATTGCCATAGTTTTCTCCCAGCACTGAGGCTCCAGGGCCTTAATAGTGAACAGTAGGTTATCAGTAAGTATGTATTCAATTACAAAAGCGACCTGCCCACAATCCCACGATAAGACATCTAAAACATCCACCGGCAGAGTCTGGATTTGAAGAAGTGTTTCTCTGAGCCTGTGCTTCAATGCACTCTATAATCACCTCTCCACGGCCCCCACCTTCCCACCACATCCTCACCTGGAATGGTTATTAAACCACGGATCCCAGTTTCTGATTCAGTAGGTATCAGGTAAGACCTGAGAACTTGCATTTCTGACAAGGTCCCAGGTGATGCTGATGTTGCAGTCCAGTGGATAGACTGGTAGGACCACTGAATAGACTGGTCGGACTGTTTCATGAGCCCAGTCTCAGCTTTCCTATTGGCTGGTTTTCAGTCTGTCTGTCCTTCTGCTTTCTGTCCTCCCCACCTAGGGGAAAACAGAGCGGGCACCAGTACTGGTTCAGAGGCTGCAGGTAGTGCCCCCAAAGCTGAGGGGCTGTGACAGATCACAGAGCCAGGGCCTGAACGAGCCGTGCTGTACTTAGTGCTTTCCAGGGGAAGTCAGCGACTAAGCGACTTGGCAGGCAGGCAGGCAGCTCGCCTGAGCTCGTCAGGGGTGGGACCGCACTGTCAGGCCCTAAACACTGTTCTCAGGCTCTGGAGATCTGGCTCTGCTTGGAGCTGAGCTCAGCTGTGCAGAACCTAACCTCCCCCAACCCTCTGGGCGGCAGGGTCCCCTGCAGGGTGGAGAGGTGCAAGGATGGCATCAGGACAGAGTTGATTGACTCAGCATGCACTGGGGGACCTGAGTTCAAGTGCTGACTCAGCCCAATGATAACACGAATCATAGCTAAAATATTAGGACTGCTTACTAAGCCCCAGGCCTGAAGGATTTCAGTGGATTCTCTCATGCTTCTCACTCAATTCTCTTATGTGAACACAATTCTTATCCCCATTTCACAGATGGGGAAACTGAGGCTCAGAGAGTTTAAGGGGCTTGTGCAAGAACACACAGCCTGTGAGTTGCAGAGTTAGGCTTTGGATCCAGGAGTTATCATCCCCCAACCTCTGTTCCTCATCTCTGCACATTCTGCCTTCTACTTTGCTGTGAGCTTGGAGGCCCCAGAGTGCCCTCTCAGGGTCTCCATCACACCAAGGGGCTTGCTGACTTCTAGGCCCTGGTGCTGAGCACCAGGCCTGCTGATGTGTCGTAGGAATGAAAGTATCTGGTAATGAAATAAAGAATCAGCAGATAAGTCTGACTTTCCAGTTGTGATGGGACAATACTGATCAGTGGCTGAGAGGCATACTTTCAACTCAGGCTCTGCCCCTCGCTAGCTGTGTGATCTTGGGTGGATCTCAGCCTCCATTTCCTCTTCTGGAAACAGGTTGAGGTCAGGATTAATGGGTAAAAGGGAATGAGGGAGGGAAAGAGGAATAAACCGCAAAGGCCCCTCATGATCTCACCCACTGCCCCCTCTCTGATCTCACCTACCACCTCACCCCCAGCTCACTCTAGTCCAGCCATATTCATCTTCTCTAAATTTGAGGAATCCACCCAGCAGGTGCCCACCTCAGGGCTTTTGCACTTGCTTCTCCCTGTGCCTAGAACCTACTCTTTCCAGCCAGCCACCAGCCTCACTCTGCCTCTGCTCAGGTGTCCCCTCCTGAGAGAAGCCTGTCCTAACCACTCTTTTTAAAAGTCTCCTATTGTTTCTTATTTTTCCTGGTAGCATGTAAATATGACACCCTCTTCGGTTGCTGGAGATTTGCCTACCTGACTCGAGTTCCACCCAGACTCTGTGTTTGCTCTCTAGCACCTGGAGCTGTGCTGCACAGAGTGGCTGCCCACAGAGTGAAGGGAGCCAGGCAGGGAGCAGCTCTGTTCACAAGGTGCTGCCGGCTCCACCGGGTGGCACAGGTTCCTCTGCCCCTGCCCCTGCTTGGCCTGGGTGTCCCCAAGAAACAGATGTCTTCCTTGAACCTGGGTTTCCTTCCTTGGCTGGGAGGCCAGGACTCCAGTTGGCCTCATTCCTGTTCCCAGGAGGAAGTATTTGTCCCCAGGCAGGAACAGGCCTGGCTCTCAGGGGAAGCCAAAGCAACCCATACCACTCTCTGCTCCCAGCTTCTGAGGAGTTGGCACTGTGGCTTCAGGTGGCAGGTGGCCATACTGGTGCCATGCTACTGGAGCAAGGAGGGTGGTGGGCTGGAGGACCCCCAGAGCTCATTTCCAGAGCTCCTCAGCCTCTTACCTCATGGGAGCCTCACAGTCACGCTGTACAAAGACTGGGCTTGGATGTCAGCCTCACCTGGCTGGAATTTGTTCCACTTACGTCTACCCATTTGTACAAATGAACAAACTGAGACTTCAGGAGAGGCAGAGACTGCTGGGCCGGTGGATGTAAGATGGTGAACCCTGATCTTCTGATACCAAATCCTTTACTCCTCATCTTTATCCCCAGTCCACTCTCTTCCCTGACCAGGAGGAAAGTAGTAACAGTCCCCGTGGAATGCATAAGAGGACTGAGGGGCAAAGAGAGAAATGGGGTGGCCCAAAGTCTCCCCCTAGATGCCTGGCTGGCCAAACTGGATGATATTGGTCTGTGTTGTTCTCCTAGTGTTTCTGCTACCCAGTTTCAAGCAAATATTGGGATTTAGTAAACAGGAGTTGTAGGGATTTTGCAGAAGGGTACCCAGAGTAAGGCCTTGGTTTTTGTAAAGTCTGAAACTGAAGAAATTGCCAGAGAAGAGTGGGAGAGGCTGGAGGGAGACAGATGTACTGGACGTGGCTGCTGGCAGGTCCCAGACAGGAAAGGATGCTGCCCTACGCCCAGCAGGATGGCAGGGGCAGGGCAAGACCTCAGGGCAGGCTTCCTGGTGGCCCCAGGAAGGCTGACCAAGGCCTCCGGTCTCCTCACAGATCCTGCAGCCCCACAGAACAGCTGAGCCAGTGGGGCCATTGGGGTGGGATCTATTCAGTATCTCTCTTTGCCCCTCAGTCCTCTTATGCATTCCACGGGGACTGTTACTACTTTCCTCCTGGTCAGGGAAGAGAGTGGACTGGGGATAAAGATGAGGAGTAAAGGATTTGGTATCAGAAGATCAGGGTTCACCATCTTACATCCACCAGCCCAGCAGTCTCTGCCTCTCCTGAAGTCTCAGTTTGTTCATTTGTACAAATGGGTAGACGTAATATCTATTGAATAGATATTCAATATCTATTGAATGAATGCACGGCCTGCATGCATTCAATAGATATTTATGGAGCACCTACTATGGCTGGGGTATGTTAGGTGCTGGAGGCATACACATTCTAGTGCAAGAGGTGGAAAAATGAATGTGTGAGTTTTGAAATACACTGCTTGTCATGTGAACAGTGATAGCTGCCGAGACACTGCTTGTCATGTGAACAGTGATAGCTGCCGAGAAAAAGGAAGCAGGGTGAGGGACACAGACTGATGGTGGGAGGGGGTGCTGCTCTCTGTGCAGGATGGCAGTGAAGGTCTTGCTCAGATAATGGAGTTTCCTGGTGGATATTAGAGGGAAAGCCACACAATGAAAGGAGCAGCCAGTGCAAAGGCCCTGGGGTGGCAAGGTCAAGGATATGGGCAGCCAGGACACTATAGCAGAGGAAGTGGTGGGGAGGCAAGCTTGGACAGGAAGTAGGGCTCACAGTCTCACAGGCAAGGCAAAGCCCTCGGTTTTTACTTGGAACTAGAGGGAAAGCAGTGTAGACAGATTCCTGGAAGCCACCCCTCTAATACTCTGGAACTGAGCAAACTCTTGAGAGAAGGAAGCCCCTAGAGCGACCAAGGGTAAACTTGTTTCTCCTCATTCCAGTGGACGGAATCACAGACCAGGGGAGTTTAATGTCACCAAGGCTTCCCAGATTTTAACCCAGTTAAATGTAGATTCTGACTCAGTAGGTCCCAACGGGACTTGCGATCCTGTATTTCTCACTAGCTCCCGAGTGAAGCTGTAGTTGTTTGTCCACAGACCACACTATGAGTAGCAGGTGCCCAGCCGTGCCCGTGGCCTGAGAATCCTACCTGTTGTTCAGTTTTAAGCCTAAATCATTACGTTGCCCTTTGAACCTGTGGGCCCATTGTCCACAAGAACCAATGGGTCTTTCCCTTCTGTGCAAGCCCCACCCCTTGCCTGCATGATGTGGGAGGAGTGGACTCCGGAGCCAGCATGCTGGGGTCCATATTCAAGCCTTGCCAGCTGCAGGTCACGTGCCTTCAAGAAAGGGACTTTGCCTCTCGTGTTCAGTTTCTCATCTGTAAAAAGGAAAAAATACTGCCCCCTTTTAGAGGGCTATTTTGAAGATTTAAAGAAATAATATGTATAAAAAGTCTGGCACACAGGAGGTACTCAATAAATGTTACATCACCCCCTCCATTTCTGCCTGTCCTTTAAGGTGCATAATCAGAAGTATTTTCACCTTATTAGTTCAAGTTTTTCTATTTTCGTGTCTGTTCTATGAAGCACATATTAGTCTAAAAGTATATAGCACATTTATAAAATAAACAAATGTACATTAGGGTGCATATTTAAAATGTTTTTACTGATGGGAATATGATTAAAACATTTTAAAACATGACTGATTTTTAAGCCTGGTGAAATTGGGAGAGAATATTAGATCTGGAAGGAATTTCAAAGGCCTTCATTTCCCCCATCATTCCCTCTCTCATTTGATGTGCAAATCTCTCTGTTACATTAGATTGCCTCCGGCAGTGGGGAGCTCACTACCGTTCTGGGCAATCCCATTGCAGTTCTGGGAACAGTTTCTTAAACTCAGTGCCTACTTGTGTTTCAGCCACTCTGAGCTCCCACAGTCTAACTGAACTGCTCCCTCCCACTTCACGCATCATAGCTCTGCAGTCTCCCAAGGGCCCTAAGCCAGGCTGTGTGCATAGGATGCCTTCGATAATGTCCCATGAATGAGAGCGAGACGGGAGGGATGAGAAGGGGATGGGAAGGGTGACTTTCCTGTCATTCCTCATTTGGAGAGTTCACTAACAACTCGGTACTGTGTCCTCCTGGTCGTGTATCCACCTATATAGTATGCTTCTATCTGTTTGCACTTGTTTTCACATGCTTGCCTGTACACAGGTGTTCGTGTGAGTGCCCCTGTGTTTTGCTACTGTGGCCATGTCCCTATGGATGTGTGTGTGTGTGCGCATGTGTGTGTTGTACTGCAAATATCCCTGTGTGCCGTACCTGTCTTTCGCTGAAGCTTTGCATGTCTGTGTATTCAGGAATGTGTCACTTGTAGGGTTGTGTGCCTTCCTTTGGTTTGTTTGCGTGTGTGTGCTGCACGTGTATGTGCTGTCTGCAGATGTCCACGTGTGGTGTGCATGTCTCTGTCTCTGTGTGTCTGTGTATCTGGGGCCTTTCTTGGTGTGTTTTGCTCTTTGGTGTGTGTCTGCGCAAGTGTGTCTCTCCTCCCCAGCTCAGCCGTTTTCAGGGAGCTGAGTGACTCCCTGTAGCCTGGTCGACTTCAGGCCGCCTGACTGGCAGGCAGCAAGGGTTTCACACCCCTCCTCTCCTGCTAGGCTGCGCTAATCACTGGGTTATATGCAGATGGCAAATGTGTGGCTGCCAGGCTTGGAGGAGGGACTGTGGTGGGGGTATGCAGATGAGCAGACACCGAGGAGGAGTGAGAAGACAATTTAAAGGCAGAAAGGGGGAAAACAAGCCTCCTTGGCTTCAGTGTTAGTTTGAGGTTCTCTCCAGATGCATAATTTTTATTAAGAGGCTATGATGGCTGATTTTTTCCTTTCCCTAATCAAGCTAGCAGCTTAGAATCACAGGATCCTAGAATCCTAGAATTTTCCATCTGCAGAATTCTAGAACCTCAGCCTTATGCAACTCTAGACTCTCAGAAGTGTATTCAAGAACTCTAATCCTCTTGGATTAGCATCTTCAAAGGTCATTCTTCTCTCGCCTTTCTTTGTACAGAATCATGGCCAGGGAATGACTTTGAAGGTTCATCTCGTCCACCTAGACCTCCACTTCACCCTGATCAGGGCAGGGCAGTGGAGAGAGAGGCCCAGTCAACTGGGACATTCTTGGGGATGTTGAACTGGAATCTTCCTTTGGCAAGGAGTTGTCTCCTGAATGGTCTGGGCTCATATTACCCCTTCACCTTCTGCAGGGACTGAGACAAAGGCGCCTATGTTCTCAGGCTATGTTTTCAGCCCTTCAGGGACTGGTGTAACAGGCTGCAGGTGTGAGGAGAGCCAAGGGGCAGGGCTCCTCTGAAGGCTGGGCAGTGGAAACTGGAGTGGTCACCAACAAGGCAGCTACTTCCCACCCCAGGATATCCACTGAGGTGTCTCCTTCCACTCCACTCTTCTCAAGACGACAGCTTCAAAGGTCAGATTATGCCCTATCCCAGTGATCCTGGGAGCCACGGATGGTCCCAAGGGAGCTCACTTCACTTACTTTGAACTCCAGGACTCAAATTCTTTGGCATGGTGGCTTTTCAGGCCCCAAGTACTAACCATCTCATCTCTCCCTCCCACATGCAACCAGCTGCGCTGAACTCCCTACTCGCCTTGAATCTATGTTACATCTTCATGCCTCCAAATCTTTGCATAGGCTTGTTCCCCTCTGCCTCTTCTTCATGGCGCACACTCATTTATCCGTGGAATGCAAGCTCCCACTCAATTGTAAGTGCCATGAAGGAAAGAGTTTGACTTATTTAATACTTGATTTCCCAGAATCTACAACAATGTTTGGCACACAGTAGGTATTCAACAAATGCTTGAAAGTATCCTACACCATTTGGAAAAATAGTTCTCTGTTCTTCAACCCTTACCACCTGAGGCTGTGGGTCTTTGCTTACATTGTCTCCTTACTAGACCCCTTGAAGCTGAGATCATGTCTGGTTAACCTTTACCTGCAGCATCCAATTCAGAGCCTGACACCCAGCAGGTGCCCAGAAAACACAGGGCAGTTGCCAGCAGCCAAGCTTGGTGACTTGCAATCCCCTGTTGGTCCAAACTGTGAGCGCGGGTCCAAGCCATTGGCAACATCTGCTTCAAAGTCTTATTTGCAATTATACGTTCCTAGGCACTTGCCACTTAATATTTAATAACTAGGCGGCTGGCCTTCTCTGGCAGCTACTTAAGCCCCTGATTGCCTCTTGTCTGAACTTGGCCCTGAGTGAGGCAGGGACTGCTCTGGGGTTAAGTGTAAAGCCCGTATCCTGAGTTTGGAGCCAACATAAGGCAGTAGCCTCAGAGACAGGAGAAAGGACTGCCCACTGGGTTGAAGCTCCTGAATGACCTTACCAGGCAAGGCAGGTTGAGCACTGACTCCAGCTGGCTCCACCTCCCTTCCCTGCCATGTAGGGCTGTGCCTGCTCATGTCCTCGTGAGCTGGGGAGGAGGGGAGAGGAAAAATGTCAATGGGACCTTATCTGACTCATATTCTAGCTGGGCAAGAACGAAGAAAGGGGGATTCTGCCTGGGCTGCGTCCCAGCAGGAAAGGTGGGTCTATCCTGTGTAGCTCCACCCCCACAGTCCAGGGCCAGTCCACGTGGGGGCTGGTGGCGCCACGGAGTGGGTGTTAGCAGCTGTGCTGGCCTCTCCTGGCATAGGGCTGGGGAGTCCTTCCAAGTGGGCTGTGGAAGAGGATGAGGCAATGGTAATGACCCGACTTTTGGGTTTGCCCAAGCAGCTGCCTAGTCCTGGGAAATCCTGCAGGCTGTGAGGCCAGCTCCCTCCACAGGCAGACCTCTGCAAGGTTGCTGGGGCGAGAGAGAGGAGTAGTCATGGGAAGGTTCGGGAGGAGGGAGCAGCAAGTGCAAAGTCTCTGAGACTGGGCTGCTAGAACCACTGTGGTCCAGAGAAGAGTCAGGAAACAGACTTCAGAGCCAGTGTCTCAGCGGATGCTGGGGGAAGGTGCTGCTGGGAATTCATGCCTGGGCGTCATTGACTTTCCAGATTCCAGAGGGGATTTCCAGGGTCAGGAGACTTGCTTTCCAGGGCTTTCTCTGCCTCTGTCAAGCCCAGTGACCCGGGGAAGCCCCTGCCTGGTGTTCACACATGCACTGCACTTACTACTTAGCATGAGTGCCTGACCCCTGCCAGCGAGGGGAGTCTTCCTTTTCTTAGAGGTTATCTGACCCAGCCCAGGAAACCAAGCAGAGACTCCACCTGCAGAGTTGGCAGAGCCGGTTTGGGTGGCAGGCTAGGCTTGGTGCAGAACGTTTGGCTCATGATGGGCAGTATTTACTGAGCACTTACTGTGTATAAGGTGCCATGCTAAATAAACCCTTTACCCACATCCATAATCTCATTTCATCCCTGTCATCCCTGTCCCCTCTTTGCCTCACCCCCTTGTCCATTTACAAGTCCTGTTGACCTTTAAAACCCAGTTCTGGTCCATTTGCCTCTTTCCACCTCCCCAGGATGACTCTTACTGCCCGCCATCTGCTCACACCCAGACACTGCACCATCCTCCTCTCAGCTATTCTGTTCCTGAAGCTTTGGTCCCTGCAATCCATCTCCAACTAGCCTCCAGGAGGCCTTTGAATAATCTAAATAGGATTATGTCTCTTCCCTGCTTTTGAACCTCCAGGGTCTGCCATGGTGCTTAAAATCAAACCCAAGTCCTACAACTGACCCTGCTCAATGTACCTTGTCCCTCCATCCTCTCCATCATGAGGTGGGACCACTCACTGCCCACCGTGCTACAGCCACACTGGCCTGTTCCTATCCTTGAACATATTGGTCCAGTCCAGCCTAGGGCTCTGTACTTGCTCTTCCCTTTCCCTGAGACCTGCCCCTGATGGCTGGTGCAGTGGTACCAAGGATGTGCTTCTCGACTTTGCCTCCAGCGGGATCTCCAGCCTTGAAGCAGTCTTGAGGGTCTAGGATGAAGCCCAGCTCTGCCCGTACCTTTCTGTCCAAAGGCCACCTGCTGCAGCTTTTGTTGAGGCTGCTCAGCCCCCTGGAAGCCCCCAGTCTGATTGCTGATCAGCGATCTCAGCTCCTGCCCACCCTGTGTATTTCCAACACTCCCTTCTCTCTGCCACAGTCGTTGCTACACAAGTTAATGGAATAACAAGACACTTTACCCATTATCTGATGCAAATACCTTTTGTTGCCAGTGCCAGCTCCCCGCAGCTCATCTCTCTTTGCTACCTAGTCCACAGGCCTCCCGCTCCAGTCTCCAGCTGAGACCAGGTTGGGGGAATCCCCCCAGCAGAAGTCCCTACAGTGCTTGGGTTCAGAAAGACAGGCACCAACCCTTCTTCTAGCTACCATACGATGAGCCCACTCCATGCTGGTCTTTTGCATTTTCAACTTTCAGATGATTGTGTGCAATTCCGACCTGCATTGTGCAGATGTGGGAGACAGAAGTCTGTGTTGCCCTCAAACAGGTGTCCAGTTAAAGTCTGTCTGGACACACACTCCACAGTTTGATTCCACCTCCCATTCATTTCTGGGAAGGGCTTCATCTGTGTGATCTCTTTAGACCCTGTTTCTCTATTTGGTGCTTCATCTGTGTATAGATGAAGATGAGGAGGCAACTTGCTCACTGATGCTAAGTGAGACTCTGCCCTTGCTGGGGAGCCCAGGAGGGTAGACATATGAGTGTGGGGGTGCAGTGGGGGTAGGAGAGCCCCCAGAGTTTGCTCCCTTGGAAACTTCCATCCCATGACCCCACACCACCAGAATCAGCTGTTCTATTTCATGTTTAGTGCCTCAAGCATGTGCAAGACACCTGGAACTTCACCAGAGAGAAGACGACAGATCTCCTCCAAATGACGGTGTGAGTCTCAGAGGACAGACAGCAGGACAAGTGATATCTCCCCCTCCTATCCATCTCCCCCACCCTTCTCCAGTCAAGAATGTAGGGAGAGAAAGGGTGTGAGACTATGCAGGGAGAGGTCTAGTCTGGGTGGGACACCCCGTGTGGGTGAAGTCTCCCCCTACTTCACTTCATCTCTCAGTATGTGACCTCACCCATTATCAGCCTTGAAGCTCTGCCCACCCTGACAACTCCCACTCAAGTATCCCCACCTTCTTCCTGAATGCCCCTCCTGGTGCCCCTCAGACTCAAAGTGCCTGTAAAGGACCTCACCATCTCCCCTTCCTGCTTTTCTCCTGTGTCTTTGAACTCCCAGTTTCCAGAACATTCACACACACTTTGTTTGACCTCCTTTCCTCTCCATAGCCACCCCCCACTTGGTCTGTCTCAGAGGTGTTTCTCCAGTCAGTCCATCTGCCCCATTCTCACTGTGGCTGCTCCAGCTCAGCCCCACCTGCTCCCTGAGCCAAGGGTCTTCCTGCCTGCAGACTCTTCGACTTCAGTCCAGCCTCTCCATGCCATAGGCCAGGCTTTCTGAATGTGTGCTCATCCTCCACCCTTCAGGAACACTTGAGGTGTCCTTGGGGTGCAGTCCAACTCCATAATCAGGACTTGAAGGCCTAAGTCATCAAGTGCTGCCCAGGACCATGTGTCTGTCATGGTACTTCTCTGAATATGCCTCCCTGTCTTTGTGTAAGAGCACCTTTCTGCCTGGCAAACTCCTGCTCATCGGTCAGATCTTCAAAGGAGGCTTTTCCAACAAGCTCCCCGTCTTGGGTTGGAGTCCCATTCGTGTGCTTCCCCAGCCCATGTATCCCCCTCCATTAGTGAACATCCCCTTGACTTCAGCAACTTGTTCCTGCTTCTTCCTTTTCCAGCAGACCTGGACTTCAGGACAAGGCTGGGGTTGGGGGCGGGGTGGCAGTTGACGATAAAAGCCTGACTTAAGCTTAGCAGTAAGAGGACAGGCTCTGGAGCCCCCTCCTGCATGGATCTGGGTTCAGATCCTATCTCTGCCACTTTCTAGCAGTGCAACATTGTAAAACAGAACTTACATTCCCTGGGCCTCACCTTTTTCATCTGTAAAATGGGTAAAATAATCATATTACCTCCTCAGTGGGGTTGTTTTGAGAGTGAAATGAACATAAAGCACTTAGAAAATTACCTGGCACATAGTAAATGCTCAATAAATAGTAACTCTTATTATGACCTCTACATTCCACATAAACTACATTTTTAAAGGTCTATTCATCTAAGAAATAAGAGGCTAGTTCTGTCTAGGTCAGAATTATTTCTAAGTCACTGGTTCCCAAACTCAGATGAGCATCAGAATTAATTGTGTAAGAAAGACAGATTAGTCAGCCCAGCAGGTTTGGGGTAGGCCTGGGAATAAGCTTCTTAGCAAGTTCCCTGCATTCTGTTCTGATATAGGTGGTCTGAGGCCAAACACAAACCCACTGCTCCACAGGGGCATAAAGGAGAGCTTTGCCATGGAAACACTCCCGTAACCAGCCTCTCTTCACCCCACTCCACTGCACCAGCAGGGAAGTTTGGGAAGTGGAAGAGAAGTCAAAGCCCTCCTCTGAGACAGGAGGCCTGGGTTCTAATCCTGGCTTCCTTCTTCTGGGCCAGTGGCCTCTGCTGTCTGTGCTCCAGTCTCTTCTCTGGAAGATGCTGGATCTCACCTGCCTGTTGAGACGGTTGGAGGCTTCTCTCCATCCAGAGGCCCCCTGAGAGAGACACAGTGAGGGCTCAGCAAGCCAGGGCGGGTGCTAACTTCGCCCGGCTGCCGTTTGTCTTCTGAGGCCTGCTCTCCGAGTGTTTTATTTTCTGGTGATGGATTCCGGCTCATGTACAGGACCAGCACCTGCATACAAATGCCAAGAGGCCAGCGGGCCCCGGAATCTGTCCTCGCCTGCTCTCTGCGGCACCAGGCTGTGAGTTCCCAGCAGGCCCGGAAGTCCCAGGATCTCCCGCAAGGCTGGGACCACCATGCCCCTTCTGTGGCCGGAAGCAGCCAGGAGGCCGGCCCCTTTCAGAGCAAGTGTCCCTGTGAGAGAGTGGCCACTGGGAGGTCTTCAGGGGACTTGGGAGCTGCTGGGACAATCAGTTGCTGTTTGGGGAGTGAGGCTGGCAGGTCCTTGCCCCTCGGCACTGAGCCCTGGCCAATCCCCTGCCAAGCCTGGGCCTGGTTTTCCACTGCCTGCTGGTTCCAGGGCACTCAGGGAGGGGGCCCCGGGGGATGCACTGCTCCTGTCCCCAGAGCCTTAGCTGTGGTTGAGGAGGCCTGAGCAGGTTTGCAGAGCAGCGGACATGCTCTGCCTGGGCCTTACTGTCTGCCAGGCTAAAGTTGGAGCGCTGGGCTCTCAGGGTTTGTGCAGGCCATGGGGATGCCTGAGGCTGTGTAACTTGGATGGCACTGGTCAAGCGTCTTGGTTGGGGAAACAGCAGTGAACAAGACAGTGTCTCCGCCTCTGTGCAGCCTATTTTCTTGTGCAGGAAGATGTAAAAGCTGGAGACAGCCTAAGGGAGAAAAATAAAGTGGCATGGGGGGACACAGGTAATGGCGCAGGGGCTATTTTTACTGGAAGGATGAGCGAGTGTCTCTGAAAAGATGACACTTAAGCAGAGACCCAGTGGGTGCCGTGGAGTGAGCGAGACGTGGATATCTAGAGGAAGAGTGTTCAGGTGAAGGGAATACCATGTGCAAAGCTTCTGAGCAAGGAGAGGGCCTGGCATGTCTGACAAGAGCCTGGAGGTTAGAGCAGCTGGAGTGGAGGGATGGAGAGAGAGAGGGAGGGTGATGGAGCCAGAGGACTGAGGCTCCTTACAACCATCCTGCAGGCAGCCCCGCCATCATCATCTCCATCTTACAGATGGGGTAATTGAGCTCAGGGAAGTTAGGCAACGTGCCTGGGGCCACAAAGCTGGTAAACAGAGGCAGCTGATCAAATACTCACTTGTCCTGATGCCGGAGCCTCTTATCACCGTGTTACACAAATACTTGATTGTGAAGTACAGGTAGCGCCTTGTAATCAGTTATCTGGGCCTCACTGGGGGGTGGTTGTTTTCTCTTTCACATTCAGCAGGGCTGTGTGCTGGGCATCTAGGAGCAGGCCCATCTCTGAGGAGCCTTCTGGAGATCTAGGGTCTGACAGGCCTGGGTTGTTATCCTTGCTCTGCACTCACTAGTCACTGGGTTTTTCTGGGTCTCAACTTTTCTGTAAACTGAGGCTATTCTCTCTATCTCAGAGGCCTAGCAAGAGACAGATGAGCTCAGGACATGCTGGGTGATTAGAAAACATGTACCCACCTCCCCCACTCCATCCAGGCCCCTTAAGCTGTGGTTCTCACACCTCAGAGCAGCCTTCCCTGGGTGCATGTTCAGGAGGTAGCATCTCTCCCCGGGGATGCTGGTCTGCAGGCCTGGGGGACTGAAACAGGCTTCCCAGAGGTGTGGATGCAAGGGGCTGGAGGACCACGCCTGGGGTAAAACCTTCTACAAATGGGAGACGTCCGTGGCCCCTCCTGGTCCCCTCTCAGAGCTCTGCCTGCTTTTCCTTTGTGGCATCCATCACACTTGTAATTACTTGCTTAGCATCTGTCTGCTTCTCTGAGCTGCACGCTTTCTCTACTGGCCTTGTTCGTGGCTGGGTCCCCAGCACCGAGCAGCCTGCCTGGGGCGTAATAAATGTTTGCTGGGAAAACAAACAAACAGACGCCTGGCTGGCTGAGTGAATGCATGCATGCTCTTTGGAGCAGCTGGACTCGGTGTCCCCCCGAGGTCTGGGATTTGACACAGGCTCTTGAGTCACATGCTTCTTGTGTGATCTTGGGCAAGTCACAGTGTCCTCTGGAAGACTAGGTAGGTCAGTGAGGAAGGGTGGCATGCAGAGGATCCCAGAGAGTTCTGGAGGAATGTGTGCTAAGGCAAGGAGGCTTGTTCAGGGGATGGCCAGACATCCGTGGGACTGGGGCTGGCCCTGCACTGGGTTGTGTATGAGGAAGTTAAGGCATAGACAGGGGAAGCCCTGGCCTCATGCCTCTCAGTGGGGGAAGGGCAGACAGTTCCCACCTCTCTGTGAACCAAGTTCAGGGTGTGATGCCGTGGAGCAGGGGGACAGGGCAACCTCTCAGGCTGGTGCTTGGGGCCTCAGGCTGATGCTCTCAGGCTTAGGGCTGGAGGCCTGAGGAGCCCGGGGTGCTGGGGAGGAAGGAGAAGGGGCCACACACCCTTAGATAGGGGCTGGGCACTGTGGCAGCAGCGGCAAGCACTGTGGCTGCAAATGGAGTCACTTCTTCCCTTCCTCTCAACTGGGGTCACAGGATGTTTGGGCAGCTTAGCTCGGTGGCTGGTTTGTGTGCGTGTGTGTTCGTGGGTGACTCAGAGTGGACCTGCGCCTCTGTGAGACGAAATTCTATCATGGAAATCGTTTGGGTAGCCCTCGGGTGGCACAAGGTCGCACAGCAAGCTGGCACTAGAATATTTCGAGCTCACAGTAATGAAAGAAAACGGCAATTTGACGTGTCTTTAGGCTTGAAAGCCGCAGCGGCGTTCAGTCATTGCGGCCGTTATCACCCATCGCTAATGGGGGCTGCTGCTCCCCAGGCTGGTGCAGGAGAAAGGGCTCAGAGAGGTTAAGTGACTTGCCCAGCATCATAGGGCGGGTAATGGGGAGGGCAGAGTCCAAGGTGCAGTTTGGCCTCTCCCCCTCCCCCAAGGCCGGGCTGCTCCCGGAATGGATCTGCTCTGAGCGGTTCCTAAGCACTGGTTTCCATAGCAGCAGGGCCATTCCTGCACAATGGCTCCCCCCATCTTCCCTGGGCTTTGCTGCCGCCTCTGTGGGGGCTGCAGGGGCGGGAGATGCTCTGTTTTGGGGACAGCCAGAGTGCCAGGCAAGGAGGAACTGACAGGCCATTTGGATGGTCTTGGGGCCTCCAGCCCCTACAGAACGGTCACTCTTTTTTTATTTTTCCACTCTGGCTCTGGAGTCGGGTTCACTTTCAGGCAGAGGGTGGGGAGAGAGGAGAGAGAAAGGTATATGTAAACACCAGAAACAGAGGATGGGAAAGACGAGACAAAAGAAATCCTACAAAAGCTATGACAGAAGAAAATGAAGGTGCATGCCTTCTCTTCCAGACAAATCACTTCATCTTTACAGCCTTGGGAGGTGGGTTCTGTTGACTACCATTTTACAGATGAAGCTGTAGAAACTGGGGGCAGCTGCTGTGCTGCTCACAGTGTAGCCCAGGAGCCACCCTATCTCATGAGGAAGGTGGCAGCAGAAGGTGCTGTTTAATATGAGGGTTCCCTGGCTCACCCTGGACTTATGGAGTCAGAATCTCTGAAATGGGGCAGGAACCTGCATTTAGTGAATGCCCCAGGAGAATTTTCTAGAGAGCAAAGTTTGAGGTGTCCCCTGTCAGGATGGCTGCTCTGCCCTCTGCTTAAATTTATGCAGCAGCCCATAGAGAGCCAGGATTTAGGACCCAGAAGGGAGTGAGAAAGAGAGGAGAGTGACAAAGAGAAGCTTTTCAAAGCAAGACAGATATGCCTCATAGGAAGAGAAAGCAGAGAGCAAGAGAGGAATAAGGCAAGAGGAGACACGTGGCAGGGAGTCTGCAGACTAAGCGAAGGGGGCGATCCAGTGGGACCGAGATCTAACCATGGACTGTCCATTACTCTAAACACAGCCCTTGCTCGACCCTCACAACAGTCCAATGAGACAGGTCTTCCCATTGTAGACGAATAAACTGAGGCCTGAGAACAGAGGGCAGAGCCAGGCTTTGCACCCTGGTGCCTGGCTTTGGAAGAGGTCATGGCTCTAACTGTTAGACCGGGTTGCTCCCAGCAGAAAGCTTCTGTGGTGGGGGAGGAACCAGATGGAGGGTCAGGTTTCTGCTCCTAGGGGCAGCGGAGTCCGCCGTCCCAAGGCCACTGCGATGCAGGGAGCCGCAGGCTGGTGGCCTGCGTGCTTTCAGTTCCCCCGCAGGTGGACAGAGTAGGGGTCAGCCATGGGCCCAAAATCAGCTCCAGCAATGACTACCTGTGTGGCCCTGGAGATGCTAGTAAGACTGAGCTCAAAGGGCTATGCGAGGCCTCATGTGAGATGTGCCCAGAGCAGACCTTCTGCCAATATGTGCTCAGTAACTGTCCCCTGCAGTCAGTAAGTTAGCTGCTAGGAATTATCTAGGAGCCTGGGGTCCATACAGAAAGTCCTCACTAACAGGGTATTTCTTGGGGCTTTTGCCCTAAACTGGTTCAATGGAGGGAGAGAGGATCCCAGTGAGTCTTGCTCTTCTCTGATCCCAGAGAAAACCTACCAAACCCAGAATCCTTGATAGAGCAGGAACAAGGACTCGCTCACACCCCCACCTGTTGCTGCAGCCCCCCAACTCCAGTGAGCCTCACCAGGTCTTATCTGGAGCCCCACCTGTGACTCCTGAGAGCTCACACCATCTTCTCTGCCTGGATGCTGCCCTGGCTCTGGCGGATCACCGGGTCCACTGGGCCCCTGCCAGAGATCCTCTGGGTACCTTGGTGAAGTGCACAACTGAGGCACATGAGCCCTGGAGGTGCCCCACTCACTCCACTGGGAGGAGCGAGTCCTCCCATTTTACAGAGGAGGAAGTGGAAGCTCAGAGTTTTGCCCCAAGCCAAACACCCACCTCTAGCTGTGCCCTTGTTTCCTCCAAGGAGCATTTACTGAGTTCTTGCTGTATACCAGGCATTGGTGATACACGTGGTCATTACCTGCATTTCTCTCACAGGTTGGAATCAAGCTGAGGAGGAAGGAGGGCCTTCCCATGAGGTGTGACACGCAGCTGACACTCACCAAACGTGCCAGGCCCACCCCCAAGGATGTGTCACATATGGACCCATTACCCGCCTCCACAGGTGGTGAGCATAATTTGACTGGTGAGGAGCAGCCTGCCTTGGTCTAGCACCTGTTCTGAAATGTGGACAGTCCTGAGTTGAGTGGGAGGCAAGTGGGAAGGTTAGGAAATGAACCCTGGTGGGGTGGGCAGTGTGAGTTCCATGTCTTACTCTTATGGCAGCACAGACCAGCTAAAGCTCTGATGTTCACTAACTCTATGGCTTCCCTGTGCTTCATGTCATGTGCGTGAACCTTTGGGATTCCTCCAAGATGAGGGTGAATCTGTTATATTACCTCCGTTTTCTAGATGAACAGCACTGGGGCATAGGAATTTTAAGTAGGGAGGATTTGAACCTTGTGTTTCAATGCCCAGACCTGTCCCTGATCCTTCTTGTTGTTTCTCTGGGAAGGGAGGGATGAAGGCAGGTTAGGGCTCTGGGCTGGGTTCCCAGAGGAGGTGGGTATGGCCTACTCCAGAAGACAAACAAAAATCAAGATGGAGAAGTAGGAGAGGGGAGTGTGGCCAGAGTCCCAGGCCAAGGGCGTGGGGAGCGAGCACGGGCTTGCTGATGGGGCTCAAGAGGGCTGGAGGGCAGAGTGGGCAGAGCATCTGGTCCGGTGGACAGGGCTTGGGGTTCTTCTGTGGAGGGGAGATGGTGGCTGCAATCTCATCTGGTCACATGGGTTCAGCTCTGTTAGCAGATGACAGTGAGGTCACGCCCACCTCTGCTCAGGATGCCCAGTGGCTCCCAGGGCAGGTGGAGAAGAGCCATAGTCCCTGTGGTGGCTGCAAGGCCCTGTCCCACTGACCCCTGCCTCTGACCTTGCCTCCTGCAAACCTCATCCCTGAGACACGGACGTGGCCTCCTTGCCTTGCCAAATTCCTTTCCGCAAGGCCATCCCTGGACATCCTGTTTAAAATGGCACTGCCCCTTCACCTCACTCTCTGTTCCCCTTCTTGGCTTAATTATTACTTTTTCACAACAATTATCACCATCTGATATGCTACGTAATTTTGTGCATTTGTTTAGCGTCTGGTGGCCCCTGTGATGATGTCAGTTTCATCAGGACTGGGCTCTTGTCTGTTTTGTTTACTGCTCTATCCCTGGAGCCTGGAACAACGCCCGGCACATAGTGAGTGCTCAACAAACACAATTGTCGAATCAATACGAATGGCAACAATGATCTCACATTATCCTCATCACCCCTCCAAAGTCATTTTCCCTATTTTGCTGATGAGGAAATTGAGGCTTAGAGAAAGCAGGTCACAGAGCAAGTAGAGGAATGCGGTGGGTGTCCAGCTGCCCCCCAGGAAAGGAGGATTTACTGCCTGGCTTTTGGTAGTAAGGAGGTATAGCCATAAAGATCCAAACATGTAATCGCAGAGATTCACAGTGAAGCATAGGGCAATCACAGGGTTAATAAAATCAGAGCTTTTAATTGGTTTGCGCTGTCATAAGAATAAAGACATGAAATTCACACCGCCCACCACCACCACCACCAGAGGAAGCCCCAGTGGTTATAAGGTGTCATGCACCTGCCATGTATCAGCTCATTTAATTTTCCCAACAACCTTCTAGTGTGTTTACTGTTACTGTCATCTCACTTCTTAGATGAGAAAACTGAGACTCATATAATCTAAATAGTCCAAAATCTCACAGCTAATAAGTAGCCAGAGGTGGGATTGGAACCCAGGAGTTCTGGTCCAGAGTTTGTTAATGCGCCATTAATGCTACATTCTGCTGCTTGGACGCCCGCCTTCATCCCCGCCCTGTCGTGCAGTTTGGGTGTTATTCCAGGAGTCTTCTTCTAGATCCCCAGAGCCTGTCTCTGGTAAGGAGGACTGAGTACAAGGAGTTAACCTTTCCTGAGATGAGATTTCAAGCTGTGAAAGGGAAGCTTTACCCCAGAATCGTATCAGGCATCCCACACCCACCTCTACACCAAGGCAAGGGTGAGAAGTCTGCTCGCACAGCAAAAGCCTTTGGAATATGATTTTCTGAAGTGTCACCTCACCCTATCAAAGTGCAAACCCTCTGGGACTGGGGCTCCCTCAGAGAAGCAGGGGGTCCCCTCTCCTGCCCTGCTGTGTGTACGGAGTCTGGGGCCAGCCAGGGACCAGAGAGCACTGACTCTGGAGTGTGTGGGGTAGGATGAGTCCCAGCCTTCCCTCTGAAGCCTTTGCCGAAACACATGTGTCTTTATTTAGCTCGTTTCTGCTCTGGGGCTGTTTGCTGAGGACCTACTGAGTGTTGTATAGCATTGCCATCAGAACCTCACTTGAGCCTCACATCAATTTTGGGCAGCTGGTCATTTTGCAAAGCCAATCAATCAATATCTATCAAGCCTGGCACTAAACTAGGTCCTTGGGACCCAGAATAGAGGAAGAGGGCAGAGGAGGACCTGGCTCTTGGGGAGCTTATGGTTCAGGTGGAGAGGACAGATGAGGAAGGAGGCAATTGTGGGTCGAATAAAGAGAAACACAGGGGCTACTCAAGCACAGAAATAGGAGCTGAATATACATTTGTAGTTGAAAAGCTTTGAGTCTCTCGAAGCATCATAGCTCTCAGATACGATCTCCAAGTGCCACCAAGTGCCACCATGCCGTATTGATCAGGACAGGGAAGCTGCCGTAACAGCAGCCACCAGATCTTAGTGACTTAACACTATAGTGCTTATCCTCACTCGTGTCAGTCCAACATGGGTCAAGCCTTCACAGTTACTCAGGGGTCCAGGCCCTTCCCTCTGGTGCCTCTATCCTCCTCTGAGGTCTAGGATTCTTTTCTGAGTCATCCCAGCAGAGGAGAGGAAAGGGCAGAGTGTGGAGGGCCATGCAGGAGGGCAGGCCTGTAAGGGACTTATGACCAACTCACCCGCTCTATTTGGAGATGGAGGTAGAGATCTAGGAGTGAAGGAGGTGTGGTGTGAGCATCTAGACATTCCTCTATAGTGTTCAATGTTGGAGAGACCATTTTCCTAAACCATGAGGATGGTTAGGAAGGGAGTGAGGGTTTGGGGGGTGGTCACAAGCTTCTAATCAATACATGTCCACCCCATGATGCTAATCAAGATTCTTTAGGAGTCAATTGATATTAATAAAAGCCCAATTTGAACTCACACATACACACACAAAAGAATGTTTTGGCTCTGGTTGAGAAAGGTGTTTTCAGGAATGGCTGGACAGAGAGACTCAACACACTCATCTCTTCGGCTTGGCCTTACCCTACAAGTAGGCTCTCAGAGTGTGGTAGGGAGGATGGCCACTCACAGCGGGGCCCAGGCCCATGTGCCCCAACGTCAGTAGCCTGGCAGAAGAGAGGGTTCCTTTCCTCACATGTTGTATATTCATATGTATGTCTGTATATCAAGCCCAGAATATCACGTAGGTCCTGCCTGGGACCTGGGACCACCCTTGTTTGGTTGATCTTGATGGAAGCCCACATGGTACAGGGGAGGTCTCATTTTCTCAAAAGGGACCCAGACAGATAATACCAACAAGTCCACTAAATAGGACCTTACTAGAACTTTCCAAGAGCACTGAGCCTATCACAGTGTCCTAGATGCAAAAAGTGGACAGGATATTTGAGAAAAATCAGTAACTAATTAATATCCTTATTAGAAAGCAATTTCTAGGAGCCAGGTGATTTTGCGGTGTCGACATGACTTTTATTTTTCCCTCGCTTAAGTTCGGGATCAATAGAAGGAGACACATTAGGCGAGAGATAAGCAGATGTGAACTGGGCCTGCAGGCAGATGGAGGTGTCAGCGCCCACCCTCAGCACTGGACACCCTGCCTCACCTGTCACAGGTAGACAGACAAGCACAGACCGCTGTCCTCAGACCCTGAGGGCAGGAGGATGGGGAGTTGAACTCCCGCTCTCCACTCACTGATACAGGCTTGTGGCTCTCGTGGTGGCCCCCAGCCCATTCCCATCAGTGCACCAAAGTGGAGGGAAGGCCAGGCCCTGGGACCCTGGGAAGTACCACCAAGTGCCCCCTAATGGGGGGAGCTCCTACTTCCCTTAGAAGCAGATGAAATTTGTGAGGGACAGGGAGTCAGAGAAAGAAGCATATTTGTTTTCGTTTCTTTTCAGAAAATGACTATTCAGATAATACAACCCACTGTGAAATTTTAAAAGACAAAAACCAGAAAAGAATTGTAAAAATGCAAGCCACTTTCAATTCCACCATCTAGTGCTAACTGTCGTTACTAGCGTATATCCCTCGGGCCTTTGTGAGTGTGTGTGTTTAAACAAAATTAGACTCATGCTTTATGCATAATTTCCTATCCTGCTTTCTTTAACATTCTATATAAAGCATTTCAGCACGTCCATGAGGCCGTAGGCAGCATGAGAGTGGGGTAGGAACTGTGTCTCTTGGATAAACGCCGTGCCCCCAGGGCCTCGCATGTGTACCATGCTCAAAACATACTGTTGAAAAAAAACAATAATAACAGGTAATATTTATTAGGGGACTTCTAGGCATCACAGCACATCACCTAATTGCATCCTCATGACAAGCCTATGCAGCAGGTGCTTCTGGGAACCACATCTTATTACAGACAAGGAAAATGAAGCCAGGAGAGGAGATGTCCCTCCCCTGAGGTCACACATCCCTGATAGGTCTCTGCAGAAACACATCCTTGAACACGCAAAATGCCAAACTCTCACTCGATACATTGTCTTGCCACATTCCACATTTAATCAGGGACTGAGGGGACATCTCTGCTTGGCTGAGACAGGACTCTCTGTTTGGAAATGTTTGGCCCACGCTTTAAGGGTCCTGAGGGTTGCATCAGGCCTGCTTCCCAGCACTGGTCAGTTTCCCCATGACCAGCCTGAGTCAGCCCCATCCACCATGGCCCTGGGTCCATCCTTCCTTGGGCATATTGCCTTATCCCTGTACCTGGCTGTATGTGCCCCTGCGCCTGCCCACCCTTCCAGACACTGGGCTTGTTCACCGTGCACACTCACTGGGGCAGAAGCTGGGGAGGCCTCACCCTTAGCCCCTGGGCCTTTCTTCCTGTTTTACGGCACACTGGCCTTTGTCCAGCTGCTAGCACTGGAATCTGCAGGCACTTTCTCTGGCCCCGGAGCCTGCTCTCCTCTCCAACCTGCATGGCAGGTCAGAAGCACCAGGGAATTAATGTCTCCTGGGAGCAGCCCTCAACCAATTAATGTAGTAATGGGCATTTAAATACTCTAGCTCCTTCACCCTCAGGGGGCATGACTCTGAGGCGCCCTGGGCACTGGCTCCCTGAACTCCCCGGCAGGGCTCAGCCCCAGCTGGCCAGGTGGAAACTGGCTTAGCAATAACCACTCATTGGCTTCCTTCCCTCCCCTGTCTCCCTGCCCCAGCCCCCATCAGCGCTTCCTGGGATCTCCTCCCACGTCAACTCAAATCCTTGGCTCAGGGTCTGCTTCTCCTGGAGCCCAAACTAAGGCATCTACCCTCCTCTTCTTCCCTGTAGCACCACCCATTCTGGCCATTCGCATTCCCCAAGGTCTGTCTCTATCCTCTCCAATCCATTTTCCATGTGTGCATGCGTGCTAAATCGCTTGTCCTGCCCGACTCTTTGTGACCCCATGAACTATAACCTGCCAGGCTCCTCTGTCCATGGGATTCTCCAGGCAAGAATACTGGAGTGGGTTGCCATGCCCTTCTTTAGGGGATCTTCCTGACCCAGGAATTGAACCTGAGTCTTCTGCATTGGCAGGCAGGTTCTTTACTGCTAGCGCCACCTGGGAAGTCCATACTTGTCCCCAAAGACACCTTTTAAAGATATGTTTTGTCCGTCCCACTACTTGGCTGATTTCCCCTTGCTTCTAAGCAAAGTCCTCAGCACAACATCCCAGCCTCTCTGTGTTCCTGCTCCATCAGTCCCTCCCGCATCCCTTCCAGGCACCACGCTCACCTTGTGCCTGGGCTCGGTGCATCTGTCTCTCGCGTCTTTGCCTTTGCACTGGTGGTTCCATCTTCCTGGCATGCCCTTTTCTATTTTTGTCACTCAGAAAACTTCTGCTCATCCAGCAAGACATATCTCAGCTGTCACCTCCTCTCTGAAGCCTTCTAGACCATCCTAGCTATCGATAACTCTCCCTTCTTTTGTGCTCCTTTGTACACTATTCACCTCTTTTAACCAAGACTTGTCTTAGCTTTTTATAATCATCTGCTTAAATGTCTGTCTCCCCTTGGAAGTGGGCTCAGTCCCTCCTCAGCTGTCTCTCCTCTATGTCCAGCATTGTCCTTGAAACAAATTAGGTTTCCTGTGGATACAGGTATCCCTTGCTAACCAAACTCTTGCTCCTATTTACTCAAAATTTATTAACCAAATGGATGAAAAATAGCATTCTGGTCCTTGAGATCCTGATTTTTTGTCCAGCATCCTGCCCCTTGAACTGAGGAGTGTAATGGGTGTGGGTGGCTAGAGATACCTGTATGTGAATAAATTAATGACTTAATGATTGAGAGAGTTCAAAGTTGAGAGCATTCATCAACTCTGGGCACAGACCTGCGTGAAGTTGGTAGAGAGGAGGGAAGGAGGGAACACAGAGATGCCGAGCCAGAGCCAAGAAAGTTGTTTTGCTTTGGAATATATTATTTTTGCAGGTTGCTATAGTTACCGCTGTGAAATTAAAAATTAAAACCTTGTGAAAGAGAGAGGGTTGACTGAGATGAGGCAGTTCCTTGACAGGCAGAGTTATTTATCTTTTCCCCATGTAACATCTGGTTGTGTGCTTGCAAATTTATTTTTAATTCAGAGCTCCAAAAAAGATTTCGCGGTGGTGCAAGGTGCCCGGATGAACGGCTCGGAGGGGAAGGTGAAGTGAATGGTATCCCGGGGCAACTGGTGACCCTCCGCCTGTCCCCTGGCCCTTGTTCCTGCCTCTGACACAACATCTAGGAACTGAGGGGTGGCTCGAAGGCGTTCCAGACCCCCTGCCAATCAAAAGGCAGCTGTAACCATGGTTCCCAGATGCAGAGCCAGGATGAGGGCTCATCTCTCTTGGTTCCCCGCGGTTCTCTGAGCAGGAGGACAAGCACCACTGGGGGTGAGGCAGGCTGAGTTTATCTTTATCCTGTCTGTCTCTGAAATTCTGTGACCCCCTATGTCTCCTGAGATCTTACCAGAACCCCTAATTTAACAGCCAGAAAGAAAACGAGAGGTTTTGTGGAGGCAACACTGGCTGGAGTTAGGACATATGAAACCTGGGTCCAACCAGCCGTTGCTGGCTGTGTGACCTTGGGAAACTCCTTCCCTCTCTGGTTCCCGTTCTCCCAATTCATCAGGGAGGGTTTGGAGTCTGGGATCCCCTCAGGTCCCCATTCCAAGACTCACTAATCAGTGAGTCTAAAGGGTTGCCTAGTTTTGTGCTTCTGCCTGACCATGCACTGCGGCAGCATGGAGACCCAGGGCAGCTGCCAATAGGCTCCCTGTCCTTGCCAACCTTCTGTCTGCCTTAGACCTTGACACCTCCTGTTCCCTCTGCCTGGAGCTCTCTTTCCCCGGGAGTGCACAGGCCGCCTTCTCCACCCCACCCAGGTCTACCCTCAGATATTACCTTCTCATCCAGACCTTCACTCACCATCAAGCCGAAAGGACCCGTCCACTCCCCTCTCTTCTGCGCCTTGGGATGTAGTGTGCTTTCTGTCTGTGTGCCGTCTGTCTTCCCTTAGAGGATGTAAACTCCAGGAGAGCAGCGACTCCATCTGTCTTGATCATGGCAGGGTCTGGCACACTGTAGGACTTAATCAACGTTTGTCAAATGAATGAATGAATGAATGAGTGAGTGAAGAAAACATTTTTTGTTCCCTGCTAAATGTCAGGTTAGGTTAGGACAAGTTAGACTAGGTTAGGACTTACGGGAAATGAACGGAGCAAAAAACTCACAGGCTAGGAGAAATGAATGTCAGAGGCAACTGTGAAAGATGAAATAAATTCCTTCAAAATGGGTGGTGTGTGTGTTGTGGGGTGTGTGTGGATGTATGTGTGCTTGTGGCATAAGGGGGATTCTTTTCTGTTGTGGTAAAAATGACAATACAGGATAAATTAGAGAAAATAATTGTAGACATTAAATCTGTATTTTCTATAATAGTAAAAGTAGTCACAAAGACCATGCATTGAGTCCTTATTATGTATGGGACATAATGCTTTAGACATATGAACTGTGACCTTTACAAAAGGCCCACTCTGAGGTCAGGGACTGTCACCCTCACTGCTGTATCCCCAGTGCCTGGCACATATTGTGTCTGCTAAGTTGCTTCAGTTGTGTCCGGTTCTTTGCAACCCTATGGCCTGTAGCCTGCCAGGCTCCTCTGTCCATGGGGATTCTCCAGGCATGAGTACTGGAGTGGGGTGCCATGGCTTCCTCCAGGGGATCTTCCCAACCCAGGGATCGAACCCACGTCTCTTATGTCTCCTGCATCAGCAGGTGGACTCTTTACCACTAGCGCCACCTGGGAAGTCCCTGGGACATATTAGGGGTCCAATACTTGCTTATGACATGAGTGACTTTCCATTTTATATTCAAGGTGCCTGTGATCATGATGGTGTGATCACTGACCTAGAGCCAGACATCCTGGAATGTGAAGTCAAGTGGGCCTTAGAAAGCTTCACTACAAACAAAGCTAGTGGAGGTGATGGAATTCCAGTTGAGCTATTTCAAATCCTGAAAGATGATGCTGTGAAAGTGCTGCCCGCAATATGCCAGCAAATTTGGAAAACTCAGCAGAGGCCACAGGACTGGAAAAGGTCAGTTTTCATTCCAATCCCAAAGAAGGGCAATGCCAGAGAATGCTCAAACTATCACACAATTGCACTCATCTCACACACTAGTAAAGTAATGCTCAAAATTCTCCAAGCCAGGCTTCAGCAATACATGAACCGTGAACTTTCTGATGTTCAATCTGGTTTTAGAAAAGGCAGAGGAACCAGAGATCAAATTGCCAATATCCGCTGGATCATGGAAAAAGCAAGAGAGTTCCAGAAAAACATCTATTTCTGCTTTATTGACTATGCCAAAGCCTTTGACTGTGTGGATTACAATAAACTGTGGAAAATTCTGAAAGAGATGGGAATACCAGACCACCTGACCTGCCTCTTGAGAAACCTGTATGCAGACTAGAAAGCAACAGTTAGAACTGGACGTGGAACAACAGACTGGTTCCAAATAGGAAAAGGAGTATGTCAAGGCTGTATATTGTCACCCTGCTTATTTAACTTATATGCAGAGTACATCATGAGAAATGCTGGACTGGAAGAAACACAAGCTGGAATCAAGATTTCCATGAGAAATATCAATAACCTCAGCTATACAGATGACACCACCCTTATGGCAGAAAATAAAGAGGAACTAAAAAGCCTCTTGATGAAAGTGAAAGAGGAGAGTGAAAAAGTTGGCTTAAAGCTCAACATTCAGAAAATGAAGATCATGGCATCCGGTCCCATCACTTCATGGGAAATAGACAGGGAAACAGTGGAAACAGTGTCAGACTTTATTGTTTTGGGCTCCAAAATCACTGCAGATGGTGACTGCAGCCATGAAATTAAAAGACGCTTACTCCTTGGAAGGAAAGTTATGACCAACCTAGATAGCATATTGAAAAGCAGAGACATTACTTTGCCAAAAAAGGTCTGTCTAGTCAAGGCCATGGTTTTTCCTGTGGTCATGTATGGATGTGAGAGTTGGACTGTGAAGAAAGCTGAGCGCTGAAGAATTGATGCTTTTGACCTGTGGTGTTGGAGAAGACTCTTGAGAGTCCCTTGGATTGCAAGGAGATCCAACCAGTCCATTCTGAAGATCAGCCCTGGGATTTCTTTGGAAGGTATGATGATAAAGCTGAAGCTCCAGTACTTTGGCCACCTCATGCAAAGAGTTGACTCATTGGAAAAGACTCTGATGCTGGGAGGGATTGGGGGCAGGAGGAGAAGGGGATGACAGAGGATGAGATGGCTGGATGGCATCACTGACTCGATGGACGTGAGTCTGAGTGAACTCCGGGAGTTGGTGATGGACAGGGAGGACTGGCGTGCTGCGATTCATGGGGTCGCAAAGAGTCGGACACGACTGAATGACTGAACTGAACTGAACTGATCAGAAAGGAGGAGTGACTCATCCAAGGACACACAGCTAGCAAGTAACAGAGCCAACATTTAAGCCAACATTATTTGGCTCTGTCCATGCTGAAAAAGGAGATCTCCCTGCCTGATGCTTCTTTGAGTCACTGTATCCCACCCATTCCCCTGAAGAAATGACATTCCCACCCTGTCCCCTCACCAACCCTCTCAACTTGCCTGACAGTCTGCTTAGTCAAAGTCTGAAGGACCTTGCCCTGGAAGGAATGGAAATCAGGCCATCAAAACTGCAGCCCACCCCGGGCCCTGGTGTCTTTGAAGCGCCCTGGTTTTTTGTCACCCTGCACCGTGCCTGACGGGGCTGCTGTGGGAGGACCAGGGAACATTCTGTGGGCAGACAGATTCCAAACTTCCTGACAGGCCTGGACTCATTACCCAGCTGCCCCACGTGCGAGCTCTGAAAAGTGTGGCTGAAGCGCCGAGCCTGCGCATTCAGCAGGGATGAATGGGATGAATAATTAAAGCACCATCAGGCACCAACAGCTTGGCCAGGGGGTTGCTATGTAGCTGGCAACACTGCATCCCAGCCTGACTTCATTTCGGGTCAGCACAGGGACCTGTTTGTTCTGGTGGACAGAGGGCACAGCTTGGGGAGGGCAGTTGCAGCCAGACAGAGCTGGGCTCAAATCCTGCTGCCTCTCAGACATGCTGGGTGCTCTTTGGGAAGTCTCTTCTTAGTTCCCATTTGGTGCCTTTGTTTCATCTGTAAAATGGTCCCTATTTTGCAGGGTTGTTGAGGGGATGAAGTTAGATAATGTAAACTGTAAAGTGCCTTGTGGAGGTGAGGGTGGCATTCAGGAGAACCTGCCATTCACTTGCTTACTGTCTGCCTCTGACGTCAGATCTGATGGTGGGGACTTAACTGGTATGTTCACCCTGGAGCATCAGGAACTCAGCCTGCCTTCCATACATATTTGTTTAACAGTGGAATGCATGTGAGTGCAGGTGGTCACTGTGGGCCGAGTCAAATGTGCTGCTTGGAAATTCAATTTGCTGGGTATTTGGGACCCTGTAATTTTCAGGCAGGACCCCCAGTCTGTTCCTCATAATTCCCAACTAGGTTTACATTAGTGGCCTGGTGGCTGGTGACAATGTGGCCTGAGAGGCGGTTGCTCAGTTTTCTGAGCCCAGCATTTGGTGAAACAGGGAGGAAGAGTATCGCCTGGAGGCAGTGTGAACCCAAGGCGAGAGTGTGGTCTGGGGTCATCCATCTCATTTCCATCATTAGGAAAGGTAGAAATATACTCAGCCACATATAACAGAAACCCTACTATTAGGTATAACCCAATGGGTGCTTGTTGCCCTCTATGGCAAGAAGTCCATGGAAGGTCACTGGGACCAGCGTGGCTCTCGCTGCTGTCGGCCAGGTTCTGCCATCTTTAATGTGTAGCCCTTTGTCCTCATTTCCGGTATCTCATGGTTCCAGGATGACTGCCACGACTCAGACATTGCCTCTTTGTGCCATGTAGGATGAAGGTGAAGTGATAAGTTCAAAGGAAAGGACTTTCTAATTGTGGAGGAATGCTGTCTCTGGGCTTTTCCTAAAGCAATTGGCCAGATCATTGTCACATGCTGCTGCTGGCCAAAAAGGAAGCAGGGAAAACTAGTTTTCTGGGTTTCTATTTTTCTTTCTTTTTTGTTTTTTTTGTAGCCAGTGTGAGAGGAGCTGTTGTCTGTGTGGAAAGGAGCTGGCCATGCCCATAAATGATTTCAACAGCTCTAGAATGGTTCCCCAAACCCTGAAGTTCCCTGTACACATGTGCACCAATGCTTGAACTTCTAGAAAGATCCTCTCCCACGAACACAGTGTTGATCAAGATGTGGGTTGTGTAATTACTGCTCCACTGAGTACCAACTGTGTGGTTTCAGGCAGATTCTGTTATCTTGATGTGCCTCATGGGGATCATGGTCCTTCCCCATGGGTTTGTTTCATCAGGACTTAGAATTGCACCTGCCCTATATAGTAGGCATTCAAAAAAATGTGGCCCTTAAATTGTTGTTGTTATTATTATGACTATGGTTCCTAGGATAAGGCTTGGATGCCAGTGAAAACAATGAGGACCCAATGTCTGTGGGGTGGTCCTAGCTCTGCCTCCACTTGCTGTGTAACTTTGGGTAAGCCGCTGCCCCTCTCTGGGCTGGAGTCCCCTCTGTATAAAGAGGGTCTGGAACCTGAGGGTTGCTGCAGGCTTCCCCTGATGGGACTCAGACACCACACGTCAGGCCGCCTGTGATCGTCCCTTCCTTGAGACTGGGTCTTGTTGTGAAGAGCTGCAGGGTCCCGGGAGGGGAAATCTTGGTGAGTGTAGGGGCTCTGCGAGGTGTGCTGACCCCAGGTCCCTCCCCACCAGCTCAGTGTCTGGCACTGGTGGAGGCCCCCCTGCCTCTGGGAGGCCTGAACTGCCCCACCCTCGGCTCCTCACCCTCCCTCTCTCAGGCTCCTGCCACCCTTCCTTCCTTCTCCAAAACTTACTTCCTCTTGCTGACATCCCAGCCAGCACTGACCGTCAGCCAGCCAGCTTCCTACAGTGGGAGGCCCCACACTGGGGAGAGCATGTTGAAGAGGCTCCCCAGCGTCCCTCTGTGACCTGGTGTTTGCTTTTGCTGACAAGGGGGCTGGAAAGCCCCTGTGCCTTCCCGTGGTAATACATACTTGTATGTAATACATACCTGTGACCTCAGCAAGTTCCCATTCCTCTCCGGGACTCTGTTACCTCATCTGTGAATTATGGCAGTTGAATGCAATGGTTTTTGAGAGGCAGGGAACTTTTCTGAGCCTATGGGGTGGAGGACCTGCTGTGGCACAGGTTGTGGTTGTCGCCTGTCCCCTTGGCCCTGCAGACCCTTGATGTAGGGCTGATACTATTGTGGGAAGGCGGGGCGTGGTTTCAACAGGGCTCCTGTGCCACCAGCCCCCATCTCCTCAGGCAGGCAGCTTTCTTTGATCTATTTCTTGTGTTGGCATCCACTGAAGTTTTGACTGGAAGAGCGCTCCAAAGTTAAAATTAAAAGTTTGAAAGTAAGAGCTGACGCTTTATAGGTTTACCATGTGTTAGCCTCTCTGCTAGATGCTTCAGACACGTTAATTTGTGTAATCTTACAGCAATGCAGTGAAGCAGGGCCTATTTACTAGTTCCGTTTTAAAGCTAAGGATATTGAGCAAAGAGAAGTTTGGTAACTTGCCCAAGGTCACACAGCAAAGAAAGTAGGATCTGAACCCAGGCAGCTTGCTCTTCACTACTGTTTTCTCCCAGAATGCTATTGATTTAGCTCATCCTCTCTGTGTCCCATCTGATATGGGAATCCCTGCTGCAGCTTCTCCCAAATTCATTGCCTGTTCTCAGCTTGTACACTCGCAGGGATGGGGAACTCGTTCCTTCTCTGGGGATCTGTAGTCAACTGTACCAGTTTGAAATCTCATCCCCAAACTCATGGGCTCCTTAATAAGTCCTAGGGGCTCAAAATGGTTTCCTGGGAAACAGAGCAGCTTGCTCAGCCCCAGGGACCTGGTGTGGTCTGGACCATAGATGGAGGGATTTAGAGGGGCCAACAAACCTGTGGCTTTGGGGTGATGGGAGAGGAGGACATTAGGGTTGTGGGTCAGAGCTTCTGAGCTCTGGAATATTTTCCCATTCTCAGCCTTAACCTCATCTTCTCTGAAATGGCACTTATAATACCACTTTATTCATAGAGCTGGCATGAGGATTAAATAAGATAATCCACGTTAAGTGCCTGATACACAGGTAGCATCAAAACAATGTTAGTGCTTGGTGTCATCATCAGTATCACCACCACATACGAAGTCTATCTTCTCACTCCAGAGTTTAGTAATGATTTGGTTAGTGGCTTAATTGTACAATTCATGAGGTCAGAAACTTCATTCTTGGGTCTAAGCCCAAGAATTCTCTTTGGCATAGAGAAGAAATTGAGTACCAGAGAAGACTGGTCTTGCTTAAAGCTTGAGCCTAGTCAGTGGCTGGAGAGAATAGAGTTCTGCAGTGCACAGTGAGAGGTTATTGGCCAGTCTCACCTGACGCTCTTGGTAACATGGGGTCAAAGGTCAGAAGCAGACCCCATGAGAGGGTATAGCTGGTTCGTGGTCATATTGTTTCTGGGAGGATCAGGGAATTATCTCCAGGAACATAGCATAGATGGCATGGCCAGGTGTTCAAATCCAAATACCTAGATGTGTTGTCTGACTAAGGGTTTCTATACTGTATCTGGTGTGAGACACAGTTTGGGTGAGTATAGCCTGGACTGGGCAAAGACAGACTTTCTGAAATATTTTTAGGGGATGAGGGACAAAAGAGCAGGGTGCCTGAGTGGTCTGGTGGAGAAAGCAAGGGCTCAGGAAGCACAGGTGGTCTTGGATCCCAGGCTCTCCACGAACTTGGTGGTGAGCCATGAGCATCACTTTTATCAGAGAGAAGATGGAGATGGGGTTATTGAAAGGATTAAGTCTGACATTGGCAGCTGAGTAGCTAGAAAAGTTGCCTACCCAGAATTTGTCCAATTTGATTAAAAATTGGGAGATTTGACACATCTAAATTCAGTTTGCCTCTCTCTCTCAGAAAGATCTCGGCACCTTGATCTTGGCTGTCTCAAGAGGCCAAGCTGGGCATCTCTGCCCCCTAGAACTGGGTGGAGGAGCATATGCTCTCAGTTCATCCAACCACCCCAGGCCTGCAGGTGAGTCAGAGGTCAGATGGTCCATCCTCCTGCCCCAGCAAGCCTGCCCCAAACCCTAGAAGCAGCTCCCTGCTCCCGGAAGAGAGATCCTGGGAGAGGAAAGTTCCCCACCCCTGGAGGTGTTTGCTCAGGGCTGCTACAGGATGAATGTTTCCTTTCATAACGTGGCTAATCATTTTCCCCTCCAGGCAGGAGTGGAGTTTCTCCCAAGCTCCTCACAGATGCAGTGCCCTGTGGGCTCTTAATCAATGTTACATGGCAATTAATAATAGATCCTCCTGCTCCAACTCGGAGCACTCCTGGCCCCCTGTTCCTTCTGACAAGCTGGAATCTTCTCAACCAGATGAGGCCGAAATCAAAGGCCTGAAATTAGAGCCGAAAACTTTTCCTCCAGTTGTGTGTGGGAAGGAATCAGGAGAGCTTGAAGCCCTGCCAGATCCAGGGCTGGGTGAGGTTTTCGTTTTAGCCTCACAATGACTCCACTGGATGATGAGCCCTGCTTTAGGGATAGGGCAATTTGTTGCAGGCTCTTACTCATTTATCCCTGTGGTTCTCACACTCCAGTGTACACTGGTGTGATTCAGGAGTCTGCAGTGGAACCCTGCAGCAAATTTGGAAAATTCAGCAGTGGCCACAGGACTGGAAAAGGTCAGTTTTCATTCCAATCCCAAAGAAAGGCAATGCCAAAGAATGTTTAAACTACCACACAATTGCACTCATCTCACACGCTAGCAAAGTAATGCTCAAAATTCTCCAAGCCAGGCTTCAACAGTATGTGAATGGAGAACTTCCAGATGTTCAGGTTGGATTTAGAAAAAGCAGAGGAACCAGAGATCAAATTGCCAACATCTGTTGGATCATCGAAAAAGCAAGAGAATTCCAGAAAAACATCTACTTCTGCTTTATTGACTATGCCAAAGCCTTTGGCTATGTGGATCACAACAAACTGTGGAAAATTCTGAAAGAGATGGGAATACCAGTCCACCTTCCCTGCCTCCTGAGAAATCTGTATGCAGGTCAAGAAGCAAGCAACACTTAGAACTGGACATGGAACAACAGACTGGTTCCAAATTGGGAAAGGAGTATGTTAAGGCTGTATATTGCTTATTTAAATTCTTTGCAGAGTACATCATGCGAAAAGCCAGGCTGGAAGAAGCACAAGCTGGAATCAAGATTGCTGGGAGAGATATGCAGATGACACCACCCTTATGGCAGAAAGTGAAGAGGAACTAAAGGAGCCTCTTGATGAAAGTGAAAGAGGAGAGTGAAAACCTGGCTTAAAACTCAACATTCAGAAAACAAAGATCATGGCATCTGGTCCCATCACTTCATGGCAAATAGATGGGGAAACGATGGAAACAGTGACAGACTTCATTTTCTTGGGCTCCAAAATCTCTGTACATGGTGACTGCAGTCATGAAATTAAAAGATGCTTTCTCCTTGGAAGAAAAGCTATGACCAACCTAGACAGCATATTAGAGAGCAGAGACATTACTTTGCTGACAAAGGTCTGTCTAGTCAAAGCTATGGTTTTTCCAGTAGTCATGTATGGATGTGAGAGTTGGACCATAAAGAAAGCTGAGAGCTGAAGAATTGATGGTTTTGAACTGTGGTGTTGGAGAAGACTCTTCAGAGTCCCTTGGACTGCAAGGAGATCAAAGCTGTCAATCCTAAAGGAAATCAGTCCTGAATATTCATTAAAAGAACTGATGCTGAAGCTGAAACTCCAATACTTTGGCCACCTGATGAGAAGAACTGACTCATTGAAAAAGACCCTGATGCTGGGAAAGATTGAAGGCAGGAGAGGGGACAACAGAGGATGAGATGGTTGGATGGCATCACCGACTCAATGGACATGAGTTTGAGCAAGCTCTGGGAGTTGGTGATGGACAGGGAAACCTGGTGTTCTGCAGTCCATGGGGTGGCAAAGAGTCGGACATGACTGAACAACTGAACTGTGTGGGACCCGAGAACTAATGTTTCCAACAGGTTCCCACTCTAGTACTCTTGCCTAGAGAATTCCATGGACAGAGGAGCTTGGTGGTTACAGTCCATAGAGTCACTCAGAGTTGGACATGACTGAAGTTACTAAGCAGCAGCAATAGCATCCAGGGCAAATTACTCCATGCCAGGCATGAGGAATACAGTGATGAATAACACAACAGTAGCACCTCTCACTGGGTGGCGTCCACCTGGAGCACCATGTGGTGCATAGAGAAGCATGTTCTAGAATAAGACAGGCTTGATTCAAGACCTGGCTCTGCTGGTTACTCTCTCTGATTCTGGGCAGTTTTCCTGACCTTTTGGAGCCTCAGTCTCTGCAGCTGTCTAATGGGAATAATTATATTTCCTGCCTTGGATCATTGATGTGGGGATTCAATGAGGAAAAGAATGTAGAAATATGTGCTTAGAAATGGTAGTTACAATAATAATGTACCATTAATAACAAGATTATTATTATTGTTTGGATCATTGTCTGAAGTTGTGCAGCTTGCTCATAGGGCAACTGAGATTTGTTCATTCATTCATTATTTGTTCATTAATTTATTGGACACATACGCCTTGAACATCACATATGTACCAGGTGTTAGAAACACAGAGGTGAACCCAAAAGCTGAACTTACTCTCATGAAGCACACCTTCCTGCCATAACAAATATATAAGTCAGAGAGGTGTAAGTGCTATGAGGAGACTCCAAGCAGGGCAGGGTGTAGGTTTTGTGGGTGGCAGAGACAGGTAGGTGATGCTCTTTTAGGTAGAGTAGTCAGTGGAGGCCCCTCTAATAAGGTGATCTAGGAGTGGAAGGAGAAGGCAATGGCACCCCACTCCAGTACTCTTGCCTGGAAAATCCTATGGACGGAGGAGCCTGGTGGGCTGCAGTCCATGGGGTCGCTAAGAGTTGGATGTGACTGAGCAACTTCACTTTCACTTTCCACTTGCATGCATTGGAGAAGGAAATGGCACCCCACTCCAGTGTTCTTGCCTGGGGAATCTCAGGGACAGGGGAGCCCGGTAGGCTGCCATCTATGGGGTCGCACAGAATCGGACACAACTGAAGTGTGGCAGCAGCAACAGGAATGGAAAGCTGACTGAGGAGGTGTACCAAGGGAGGGTGTTCCAGGCAGAGGGCGCAGAGAGCACCAAGGTCAGGTGAGGAGCAAGGTCAGGGCATGCATGGCACCTGCAAGTCTAATGGCATCGCATCCAGGGGTTCTGGACCTTTGTAGTCCTTGGGCCCCCAGCAGCCTGCATCTCTCTTCTCCCTTCCTCTCTTCCCCATTAAGGACTGACCCCCTCGGAGCTGTCTTTTTCCCCCAGGGCTGCCTAGCCTGGTCACAGACACCACAGCTTTGGAGTTGGCTGATCCCTCTGTGACCTCCATTTGATACACCTGCAAAGTAGAGGTGCTCCTCTTACCTAAACCACAGGTGTGGTGAGGGTCAGAAGGGTTCCAGGCTGTGACAATGCTAAGCAAGCTGGGCCTTTAGTAGGTGCTCAGTGAATGATTGTTATCACCATTCCCTCCTCTCTGTCTTCTCTTCCTGCTCAGCTCAGTGAGACCCAAGATTCCAGGTGGAAACTCAGACCCGGAATTCTGTTAGCCAGGGAGTGTGTCTCATTTGCATAGCTTTGCATAAGGCCTGGAATGGCGTGTACCTCTTCTTGCCTCTAGTTCCTGTGAACTCACGTCACCGTTTAAAAATAGGGTGTTGATCTTCCCCTTTTCCCACCACTCCCTTTGCCTATTGAAAAAATTTCAGGCTATTAATCAGATCTGCCAGGTTTGGAAGCTGTTTTTATTTTGGCCCAGTGCAGTAGGGTGTCACCCATTCTAGAAAGTGCTTGATTATCTGCGTTACTGGAGGGGGGATGACAACAGCAATCTCACACAGAAGAGGGTCCTTCAAGCTCTGAAAAGAAAAGTCAATTTTATTCTTTCTGCTTACAAAAGTAGAACATATAGGCAAAATGGGAAAATATAGAACAGCAGGAAAAATTCCCCTAAAACATATCCATAATACTCCAACCAGGCACAATCACAGTTAACACATCAGTGTATTTTTTCCTGGTTTATTTTTGCCAATGCAATTTTTATATAATTGAGATCATACCATATACATATAAAATGTTGAAGCTGGCTTTCTCAATAACAAATATCATATTTCCCTATTCTCTTGCAAACTTTGTAAACTTCATTTTCATGTCCATGTAATATTCCATTCTTAATCATTCCTAGTTTAGGACCTTTAAATTTATCTAGTTTTTTTTTTTCCTGCTATTGTATATGTGGCTGTGATAGCAAGTTCTTAGCTTTTTCTGCTTTTATTCTGGGTTATTTTCTCAAGGGAGATTCTAGAAGTGAGATGACTGGGATGGAAAGGGGAGATAAGTTTGAGGCTATGGATAGATTTTGCTGAACGCCAACTGGGTATCTGGGTTCAAGAATGTGCTTTTGTGTCGGCATAACTGAAACCCTCTGAAATAAGCCCTAAAGCAACATTGGGATACCCTGTAATGGCAGTATATAAGATAGTGGCCCCCTTCTACAGCCTACTGTTTCGTGGCTCCTGACACTCAACTCTCTGCTAGAGTGGAAGGCTGCTTTCTCACAAATATCCCTCGAGAAAAATGTGTTTAAGAAAGTATCTGGGATTCAGTGAAACTTGAGCTATGTCTCCAAGGCTATGTCTTTATGCTCTCACAAGTCCTAGTTTGCAAAAAGTGACTTGGCTTTGTGTCAGTTAGGAATGCCTTTGGCTTAAACAAATATGAATTTCTATTTTTTTACTTAAGATAGCAGTCCAGGGTATGTGCAACTGCGCAATGATGCTGTGTAGGCCTCAGGCACAATCTTTCTGTTCTGCTATCTCTGGTATAGTGGCATTTGTTTTTGCAATTCTTGCTTCATGGTCCCATGCCACACCTCCAAGTATCAAATCCTCATTCTCGATTTGAAAAAAAAGGAATGGTAATGGGGCAAAAGGACATGCCAGCCGGGTTTGTTCTTCACATCAAAAAGGCAAAAGCTTTCCTAGCAGCCCCATCTAGCAGATTTTTGCCTGCATCTCATGAGCCAGAACTAAGTCATACAGCCATTCCAGAATCAATTGCTGGTGAAGAAGAATAAGGTTGTGTCCTTTGGAACAATCAGAATTCACTCTCAGGGCTCAAGTACGGATCTACCATCCTTGAGATCAGTGGATTGCGAGGCTCCATAGGAAAAAGCAAATTTTTCTTTTCAGGAAAAAATGGGGTGTGGGTGGGTGGGATGAATATTAACAGGGAGGGGACATTGCCATGGGCTTTGTGGAAGATATTATGATTGCATCCTTAGGGAGGCCTCTCACTGGCTGATTCCCATTCCTCTTGCCTGGTAATTGGCTCAGGGATGAACACTGGGCCAAATTAGGATAAAGACATCCAATCCATAGTGAGGAGAAGGGAAGGCTCCTCCCCTGTGTTGTGGGGTACTCAGATGTGATACCCAGAATTGCTGCAGCCATTTTGTTGCTATGAGAGAAGCCAAACTGAAGATGAAGCTGACAAATGCACAGGGGAGGGAAGAGCGATCCAAAGGGATCTTGGAAATTCCCTTTCAAAGGGAAATCCTTTGGAAGGGAATTCCCAAGAAATGGTGCTGAAATCTTGATTTAATTATACCTGAGGCCCTCATTACTTCTAGACTTTCCAGTCACCAAAGCCAACATACTCCCCTTGTTAAAACAAACTCAGCTGAGGTTTCTGATGCAACTCAAAGAATTGTAACCAATAGAGATGCAAACAGGAACTAAAAAAAAAAAAGTTGTGTGGTTAAATAAGTTTGAAGAACAAGATTAAGCAAGTTTGACATCTTTTTTTTTTTTTTTGCTTGAGTTAGATTCTTTTGCATATATGAAAGTGAAGTCGCTCAGTTGTGTCCGACTCTTTGCGACCCCATGGACTGTAGCCTACCAGGCTCCTCCCTCCATGGGATTCTCCAGGCATGAGTACTGGAGTGGGTTGCCATTTCCTTCTCCGGGGGATCTTCCCGACCCAGGGATCAAACCCGGGTCTCCTGCTTTCCAGGCAGACGTTTTAACCTCTGAGCCACCAGGGAAGCCTTACATGTATGCTAATATGTAATATGACGCTGCACAAAAGGGAAGATCTCGCATAGCATTTCCAAGACATTTTGTCCCCAGAATGCTTTTATCATCAGACATGAGTCATCCCTGGGACCTGTTGAGGCTAACCCCTACGGTATAGACCTTGGCTTCCAACAAGAGATGGAAATTAACAGTTATTGTAGACAGAGTTAGGAAGAGAATCGAGAAAGGGTAAAGGTTTCGGTTCCCCAAAATTGCCCCGCGTGGTCTGTAAGTTTCCTCTGAGGGAGCCCAACATCAAACAGATTAGACACAAATGTTAACTGGAATTTGGAAGAAAGAAAATTCCAGGAAGCTCAGTGTAATGCAAAGAGTGTCAGCTCTGCAGGAGAGGTGGAGGTAGAAGTGATTGGAGTTCTAGTCCTGGATGGAGCAGCTTGTCTTTCTGGGTGGCTATGGGTGGATGCTTTCTCTCTGGACTTTACTTGTCTCAACTGGAATGTATGGAGAAGGTCAATTTGCCTGTGATGTTCCTCTCAGACATCCCAGGGCGTGGTTAGGGCTGGTGTAGGATGAGCCTTTGTAGACACCTTCTCAGTACCAGGCCTCAGTGGTGTCCTAGAGAGAGGGTGGGTGGGGGGATGGGGCGGGGATGAATAAGACACTTAACCCTACCCTCCAGGAAGCAATTGTCTAAAGGTGCTGGTGTGTGCATGTGTGAATGTGTGTGTGTATGTGGTGCATATAATTAACAACTGGAGATGAAATAAAAGGTTTTAACCTATCTGTTCACCTCCTTCTAGCACTGTTAATCCTAGAATGCTGTGATCCTGAGGCCATACTCATGCTCTGTGGGGAAGAGAGGCCTGATGGTTCAGTGGTGTCTGCTGTGGACGGTGGGCAGGGGTGTGCCTGCCTATTTGTCTAGTCCTTGTAACATGGTGTGAATGAGATAAGGAGGAGTGATCAAAGGTGCTGTGGGAGCCAGAGGAGAACCTGGCCTGGGGGTAGTCGAAGCAGACCTTCTGGAAAAGAGGGCATTAATGAACCAATGGGAGTTTGCTGAGCATAGAGAAGTGGAAAGAGAATTCCATGCTGTTGACCAAAGGCCTCTCTCCTGCCTTTAGTGGGGTGGGTGGAAGAGGGTGGGATAAATGCAGAGGTGCCAGGAAGAGGCCCTGGACAGCCAGGCAGCCAGGTGGGGGCAGGGGCTGGACTGAGCAGTGCTGTGGAGAAGGAGGGGGAGGGGCCCAGGAATTGAGCATATCGGGGTATCTTGAAGTGGTGGTCCCCTTCCTCTTTCCATGAGGGTTTAGGGGGCTAAAGGGGCCTCCTGGCACTGTGGGGCCAGCTTCTTCAGATGAATCTGTGGTTGACCTTTGCCTATTCTGAGCAAACAACTCAGCCCTGAAGCTGTGGAGCTGAGGCTGTGAGGAGTAGACCTGAGCCAGCCTCCAGCCTGGGGCTGCCTGGAAGGCTAGGAGCCCCACTGCGGGATTGCTCTTGACTACTGGCCACCCAGCAAGATCAATGAGGTTCTCCTGCAGAAGGGACCAGGTGGATTCCTTTGCTCCTGCCTGTCTGAGGGCGGGTCAGGGGATGCCCAGAGAAGGCTTGTGAGGGGCCCTAATAACAGCAACAATAACAATTATGACTCTCCTGACATCGGCCCAGCACCCCACATCTAAAGCCTGCCATTGTCTCTTTTGCCATAACCTTCATTCCTGGTGTTATAATCTCACCTGGATAGTTCCTAGAGACCTCCCACTGGCCTCCCTGCTTCCACCTGGCCCTCTCCAATCTGTTCCACATAGAAGGATCCTGGCACTCTTCCAATCAAAATCCTCCAACAGGTCCCATCTTACTCAGAGTTGAAGTAAAAATCCCAACACTCTCATCTGCTCCCCTACAGGTAGCCCCCCCTGCCCACTTCCTCTCTTACCTTATTTCTCATCATTCCCAATTATGCACTCTGGCCACCCCAGCCTTCTGGTTTTTCCACTAAATTACTATAAGCATTCATGCCCCAGGACCTTTGTGCCAGCCATTCGTTCTGCCTGGAATGCTATTTCAGATAATCACATGATTCCCTCCATTATCTCTTTTAGACCTCTGCTCAAATGTTGTCTTCTTATTAAGGCTTCCCTGACCACCCTATCTAAAATTGCATCTCCCTCTACAATTTCTGAACCTTCCCGTGTTTTTATCCACAGGACATATACCATGTAACAGACTATATGCTTTACTTATTTATTAATCTGACTGTCTCCTTAGGTGTGAGTTCCATCACTGCAGGGACCTTTGTGCTCTTGATCACTATTGAGATCCCAGGCAGAAAATACTGTCTGATGCATATTAGGAGCTCAGTAGGTAGCATCATCAACTCAATGGACATGAATTCTAGCAAAGTGTTGGAGATAGTGGAGGACAGAGAAGCCTGGTGGGCTACAGTCCATGGGATTACAATGAGTCAGACATGACTTAGCAACTGAACAACAGCAACGTATTTGTTAAATGACTGAAGAAATGATAACACTGAGCATCGTGTGTCTGCCTCTGAACTGCACTATCTTAAACAAATCTAGGAAAACCGCACTATGAATTTTTATTTTCAGTTTGGAGAATTTCTCTTGACCCATTATCCATTTTTCTTTCCTGGGCATAGTCTGCTGACAATCTCATCAAAAGGATTCTTCATCTCTGATATCATAGTTTTGTTTTCTAGCATAATTCTAGCTTGCTAGAAAAGAAAACTCCTTTTTAAAAAGTGTATTCTCTTCCTAAATTCCCCATCTGTTTATATGTATTGTTTACCTTTTCCACTAGATCCTTTAAGCAGCTTATTATAGTTATTTTAAAGTTCTTGCCTAATAGTAAATGATCATTTATTGAGTGTATTCATTGTGTCAGGCATTGGGTTAATGCCCTTTATCTCTTCAACAGGTTGGTTGAGATGAGAAACTTAAAGCTAACTAACAGGTAGGTGACTTGTTCCAAGGTCCCCTGGCCAGCAAGCAAGAGCCCCAGGATTCCAGCCCCAGACTGACAGCAGGACTTTTGTTCTAACCAACTCTGTTGTTATTCCACCTTCAGCCATGAGCTCTCCCAGAGGCCTGGATTCAGCTCACCAATTTATCCACAAAGAAGGATCCAGGTGGCCTGTCCCCTTGGCACTTCACTGTGGCCAGGTCTCTGAATAGTGGAGCCAGCTCAGATTCAAGCCCCTCTGCTCAGCCTTCCAGACCCCTACCATCTGGCCCCATCTACCTTCCCCTCCCCTCCCCAGGGCTTGGCAGCAGGGTGCCAAGCTGGTCCCCTCCTCTGCCAGAATCACTATCCACCTTTTTCTCAGCCACTTCTTTCCACCCCAGACCTTATTCTTTTGTTTTTAGTTCATTGACTTACTCATTTAATATATGCTTATTTAATCAATTTAATTCAGTATATGTAACTCAGTAAAAAGCCTGTGTGCTCAGTCATGTCCAACTTTTTGCAACCCTATGGACTGTATAAAACCAGGCTCCTCTGTCCATGGGATTCTCCAGGCAAGAATACTGGAGTGGATTGCCACTGTCTCCTCCAGGGGATCTTCCTGACCCAGGGATCGAACTCGTGTCTCCTGTGTCTCCTGCATTGACGGGTGGATTCTTCACCACTGAGCCACCTGGGAAGCCCAACTCAGTAAAAGAAATGTGATAAAAGATTGCAGCTTCTGAAGCCAGACAGCTTGGTTTGTGTAACTTTAATAGCAATTCATCTCTTTGTGCCTAGACTTCCCCATCTGTAAAGTGGGAATAATGGAGCCCTATCTCAATACACTAATGTGAGGAGAATTAGGCCATGTGTGAGTATAGGGCCTGACACTCAGCCAGCTCTAAGTGTCAGCTGTCACTAAGAGTGAATCCTGTGATGTGGGGACACAGAGGTGGCTCAGACATGACTCTGTCCTCCGAGATGCCCCGATCCCGAGGGGCATCAGGTATATAAGCCCAGGCCCTGTGGTCAGGTCTAGAGTTGGCTCCAGCACAGGCCCAGGGCAACCCAGAAGAGGAGCCCCTCCTTTGCTCGCCCATCTAGTGGCTTGGCCGCTCAGAGGAAGAGAGCCACTGGGCTGTGAAAAGTCCAGCTGGCTAGGCCATGGCGGGAGCCCCCTCCTGCCAGTCCTTCCCCCGGCCCCCACATTCACTCTCGTTGGCCAGAGAGAAGAGTCTGCACTGTGAACACAGGGAGGAGACTGAGGCTGTGCCACAGACAGACACACAGACAGGGCCTGCACTGGGAGGCACCTGTGCAGACAGAGCCCTGGCGTAATAACAGCTCACACATTGCTCTCAGCATCCGCCAGGTGCTGTTCCAAGTATTCCACGTGTATTAATTTATTTGATCCTCACAGCCACCTTATGGGGTATGTCTTATTAATGTCTCCATTTTACTGACAGGGAAAGTGAAGTGAAGAGGGGTTAGGTGATTTGCCAAGGTTGTACCTTGGCAAAGTGGTAAGTGGCAGAATATAGATTCCAGCCCAGGGAGCCATGTTCCAGAGACAGAACCACTGCAGCACAGATACGTGCCCCCTGATGGACCTGGAGCCCTTCCAGGATGCACGAACACAGCCACGCAAGGATGCCCACTGCATCACACTCACCCGGACACAGAGGGCTAAGCACACTGCCATGTAACTCGAGACCCGTGCTCAGCCAGAGCACGTGGGCTCAGGCAGACACATACTTGGAGGTAGGCACATGAATGCCGTGTGCACACGTGCCCACCTCAGCACACACAGAAATGGAAATGACAATCACACAATTCTGTAGAAACTGGCCCGACTCTCTGCTGACCCCTCACAGGCTCCTCTCAACCCTCCATGGGAGCAGCAGCACCAGGAGGAGGGGCTTTACCAGTGTGATTCCCCAGCACACCCAGTGCAGCGCCTGGCACCTAAGACCTGCTCAACCTGTGAGGTTTCACGCCCTAGGGCTTGTGTCAGGCCTTCGGCAGTTCAGAGCCCTAACTTTGCAGTCAGACAAGCTGCCCTCCTCCTTGTGAGGCAAGGGACTCCATGTTTCTGAGCCTCCCTCCCCAGGAGCCTGCCCCAGCCCCGGTGCCTCCTGGCGAGCGCTCCAGCACACAGGGAACTGGGGTGCTTCTGCTTCTGGGCCTTTGCCCTCACGGATCCACATGGTTCCCTCCTTGGCCCCTTCAGGTCTTTGCTCCAATGTCACCTTTCCAGCGAGGACTTGCCTGATCTCTTTCCTTCAACTGCAACCCCTCTTCCACTGCCTTCCCTGCTCTCCTACTCTCAGCTGTCACCACTTTGCCTAATCCATAGCATCCTTGTCCCATAGACACACTTTACTTATGTGTTATTGCTTGCCCCACTAAAGCTCCATGAAGATGGGGCTGTGTCTTCACTCTGGTGTCTCTGAGCCCAGAATGGTGCCTGGTGTGTGGCAGGAGCACAAGGACCCTCTGGGGGTAGAGAATGAGAGTCAATGTGAGATGAGGTAATAGTAGCAGCCCGAGGGTTTGCTAGGAGGTGAGGTGAGAATATCACACATGGATACTTACTACATGGGACAGAGATCGCTATCTCAGAGCTCTTTAAAAATTATTACAGAGGTACCATGTGACCAAGAAAGGCAATGCCAAAGAATGCTCAAACTACCGCACAATTGCACTCATCTCACGCGCTACTAAAGTAATGCTCAAAATTCTCCAAGCCAGGCTTCAGCAATACGTGAACCATGAACTTCCAGATGTTCAAGCCGGTTTTAGAAAAGGCAGAGGAACCAGAGATCAAATTGCCAACATCTGCTGGATCATTGAAAAAGCAGGACAGTTCCAGAAAAACATCTATTTCTGCTTTATTGACTATGCCAAAGCCTTTGACTGTGTGGATTACAATAAACTGTGGAAAATTCTGAAAGAGATGGGAATACCAGACCACCTGACCTGCCTCTTGAGAAACCTATATGCAGGTCAGGAAGCAACAGTTAGAACTGGACATGGAACAACAGACTTGTTCCAAATAGGAAAAGGAGTACGTCAAGGCTGTATATTGTCACCCTGCTTATTTAACTTCTATGCAGAGTACATCATGAGAAATGCTGGGCTGGAAGAAGCACAAGCTGGAATCAAGATTGCTGGGAGAAATATCAATAACCAAAATGAAGAGAAACTCAAAAGCCTCTTGATGAAAGTGAAAGAGGAGAGTGAAAAAGTTGGCTTAAAGCTCAACATTCAGAAAACTAAGATCATGACATCTGGTCCCATCACTTCATGGGAATTAGATGGGGAAACAGTGGAAACAGTGTCAGACTTTATTTTTTTGGGCTCCAAAATCACTGCAGATGGTGATTGCAGCCATGAAATTAAAAGGCGCTTACTCCTTGGAAGGAAAGTTATGACCAACCTAGATAGCATATTGAAAAGCAGAGACATTACTTTGCCAACAAAGGTCCGTCTAGTCAAGGCCATGGTTTTTCCAGTGGTCATGTATGGATGTGAGAGTTGGACTGTGAAGAAAGCTGAGCGCCAAAGAATTGATGCTTTTGAACTGCAGTGTTGGAGAAGACTCTTGCAAGTCCCTTGGACTGCAAGGAGATCCAACCAGTCCATTCTAAAAGAGATCAGTCCTAGGTGTTCTTTGGAAGGACTGATGCTAAAGCTGAAACTCCAATACTTTGGCCACCTCATGCAAAGGGTTGACTCATTGGAAAAGACCCTGATGCTGGAAGGGATTGGGGGCAGGAGGAGAAGGGGACGACAGATGATGAGATGGCTGGATGGCATCACCAACTCAATGGACATGAGTTTGGGTGAACTCTGGGAGTTGGTGATGGACAGGGAGGCCTGGCGTGCTGCGATTCATGGGGTTGCAAAGAGTCGGACATGACTGAGCAACTGAACTGAATTGAACCATGTGACCACATGCTCCACTGTAAGTCTCAGGCAATACCTGGGTGCATTGAGTAAACCGTGAAAAGTTCTTTGCCGAGCACGGCCCACAGCCCCTTCTGCCCACTCTCCTTCTTGATTCACTGCTGTAGGCCTGTGGGCATCCTGCCAGGCCTTTCCTGCATGTTTACACCTGCACTGACATAGAAAAGTGTAAACAAATATTGTACATCTATGGGATCATCCTCCATTCATGCAACAACTGTTTATTGAGCACCTACTACTATGTGTCAAGTATTGTTCTAGGGCTACTCACGTGAGATTCCTGCCCTCTGGCCTTGACATTCTAAACAAGTAGAGAGCAGATAAGCACAAAGTGTGATTTCATGTGGTGATCGACACTGTAAAGAGACATAAATTCAGATAAAGGGATAAAGAATGAAAGGAGTGGGACTGGGGGGCTGTTAGTTCAGGTGGTTGGGGGGGTACTTCTAAGGGGGTGACATATGACATGGGATCTGGAGGGTGAGGTGGGACAGGCCTTGTAGATTTCTGGGGCAGAGCCTTCCTGGCAGAAGGGACAGTGGGTGCCAAGGCCCTAAGGCTGGAAATTAGTGGGTTGGAAAAAGAACAAGTTCAGTCGGGCCAGAGTGGATGAACCAGGGGAGGAGTAGGAGGCTGGGCAGAGAGGTTGGGGATGCAGATCATGGGGTGGGGGGTGCTGTGGGATGTGTGATGGGAACCACGGAAAGATATTGAGCAGAGGCTTGATCTGGGAGGGGGGGCAGTGGTGGTGGCCGCGGTGTGTGTGTGTGTGATGTACATGCAACTTTTTTATAGTGGTAAAATATGTATAACAAAAAATTTCCCATTTTAAGTGTTCAGTTCAGTGGCATTAAGTGCATTCATGAGTTGTGCAGCCATCACAGCCATCCATGTCCACTTTTCATCTTGAAAACCTGAAACTAGGTGCCTATTAACAATAACTCTGCATATTCCCCACCCCCTGCCCTGGCAACCAATGTTCTACTTTCTGTCACTAGGGACCTGACTACTCTAGATACCTTATGTAAGTGGAATCAAAGAGTGTTTGTCTTTTTGTGACTGGCTTTATTCACTCAGCATAATGCCTTTAAGGTTCATCCACATTGTAGCAAGTGTCAGAACTTCCTTCCTTTTTAAGGCTAAATAGTATTCCATTGTATGTATAGACCACATATTGTTTACCTGTTTATCCGTCAATGGACACTTGGGTGGCTTCCATCTCTTGGCTGTCGTGAACAATTCTGCTGTGAACAGGGTGTACAAGTATCTGTTCAAGTCCCTGCTTTCAGTTCTTTTGGATTTATACCCAGAAGTGAAATTGCTGGATCCTATGTGTTTTACAGAACAGAATCCCTGGACCGCTGGGGGAGAGGCCCCATGGAAGGGAAGAAGCAGGGGGTTTCGGAAGCAGCAGGCACAGGTCTCTTCTCCTCACTCACCACAGATCCCTCTGGGTGGCACGCAGAGGCTCCCTGACTCTCTAACGATTCAGGCTCTTTCACTTCCATCCTTTAATTCACCTCGCTCCAGCTCTGGGAGGCAGGTGAACGAGGCTCATGGTCCCCTCTGGACAGACAGGATGAGGCTCAGGGAGGGAGGGCTTCTCAGCCAGCTGCCTTGAAGTGGGGCCCGCGTGGGGCTGACTTGAGGGGTGGACCATGGCACCGTGAGTCCCCCTCGAGCCTCCCTGCTCCCCTCAAGCAGGGCTGGGCAGCCGAGAACTCGAAACCAGAAAGGTGTTTGTGTCAAGCCTCTAACAAGCCTGAAATCCAGCCCAGGGCATCTAGGCCCTAGAGAGCCCTGGGAGCAGTGCCCAGATTAACCTCCTGCTGCACAGGAAATCCATTCCATTCACCTGCAGCTTAGGGGTTCACCCCGGGAACCCCCTGCTGCACTGTCAAGGCTGGGGTATCTCTGGGCAGGGTTAGGAGCCCCAAGACCAATTACTAAAGGTCATGACCCCCTTTCTGCACTTTCTGAGGCCCCATCAGACCCCCAGCCCCAGTGCATCTTAAGATACCGCTCAGTTTCCTGAATGTGGATGACCAGCATCCTTTGATGTCCTGGGACAGATCCTATCTGTACATGTTCCTACTCCATCTTGATATCCCAGGAGGTAGGGTCAGGCCAGCAGCAAATGTGCAGGGGCAGTGACTTGTTCTAGGCTCCACCCAAAGTCATCCTGATTCTGAAGTTGTGGCTGCCACCACCTCTCTCTTTGTCTCTTGAGGGCAGCAGGAGCTCTGACAGAGCCACTAGGAGAAATTTGTTCTGACCTGGTCAGGAATCTGTCCTGGATGAGCGTACCCTCTGACTAATTTCCTTTCATGGGAACGTCTTTTCCCTCATCCCCCTACTTTTTTACTTTTTGGCTGATGAAGGTTTAGGGGTGAATGGTGGAGATTCTGCTTCCTTGCCCCAGACTGACCTGGAGCTCTCACCGTCCCCATTGTAGGCATCCAGGTCCTGTGATCTGTCCCAGACACTCAGCCCTGCCCTCTCTTTCTTCTCTCTCTCCTTCCTCTCCTCCCTGCAGTGATCTGCCTGCATCCCACATCGGACTTCACCACAGTCCACAGTCACGTGGACCTCCTGCTTTCCTCAGACCCACTGGGATGATCCTGCCTCAGGGTCTTTGCATTTGCTGACCCTTCTGACTGGAATTCTCTGCTCCCACCAACCCCCAAGTTCACTCCTGTAACTTGATCGTTCCTCAAATGTCACCTTTTCAGTGAAACTTTTCCCAAAATTCAGGTTTAAAACTACAAACTGTCTCATCCCTCCCTGGCCTCCCCACGCTCTCCCTTCTCTGCTTTGTTTTTCTTCACAGCGCTCAGCACCACCATCACCCACTGATGTAGTCTGTTAAAATTATTTACTGATTAACCATTCTCTTCCCTCTAGACCCTACACTCCAAGAGGGCAGGCATTTCTGTTTTGTTTGCTGCTGTGTCTCCAGTGCCTGCAACAATGTAGAAACCCAATAAAAACGCACTGAATGTGTGAATTCATGGACCACCTCTCCTGCCATTGCCATTACTGGTCCAGCCTGTGGTCATCCCTCTCCTGGATGCTGCCACAGCCTCGCCTTATTCTCCCCACATCCAGTCTTGCCTCATCCAGGCTGTCTCCTCCCAGCAGCCCAAGTAGCCCATTAAAATGCAGTTCTGACCAGGTCATTGCCTGATGGAAACCCTTCAGTGGGTCCCGCCTCGTACATAATGAAACTCACAGTCCATAACTCAGCCTTCAAGGCCCTGCCTGACCTGGCCCCCAGTTTCCCTCAGACTCATTGCCTGCCCCACTCCCTCTGCTGCATTTGCCCTGGCGTCTTTGGTGTTCTTGGACCCATGGAGCCCTGCCTTTGGACCTCAGGGACTTTGTACTTGATGTTTCTGCTGACTGAACTTGTCTTCTCTACACTGTTGCATGACCAGCTCCATCACATCCATCTCAGACTAATATTGCCTCCTCAGAGAAGCCTTCCCTGACTACTCTAACTCATTTCTATCCCAAGTCACTCCTATTTTTATTGTCCCCATGGCAAGTCTCACAATTTTAAATTGTTTTGCTTGTGCATTTGTTTATTCTCTTCCTGACTCACCTGTGAATTTCCTAAGCTGGTCCTTGTTAGCTCTCTTGCAGCTCAGAGGAGATACCTGGCACATAGCAGAAGCTCCGTCCATACTGTGGATGAATGAAGGTGTCTAAGCACTTGTAGGCATTCCACCCATTACTCCTCCCCTATCCTCCTAAGCTGGGGCTTATGGTACCCATTTGACAATTTACCAGACTGAGTCTTGGAGAGGTTGGTCAGTGTGCCTGGCTCACATAGCTGTCGAGGTGTGTATGTCTATATATCCCTTGTGTGTCTGTGTGTATCTGCGTGTGTCTCTGGGTGTCTGTGTGTCTGGGTGCCAGAGTATCCCTCTGGATTTCTGCATATGCGTGTCTTTCCCTGTGACTGCTGTGTGCGTATCTCTGTTTCTTTGTGTGTGTCTGAGTCTGTGTGTGTCCACATATACCATTGTAAGAACATTTGTGTTGTCTTTGTATCTGAGCCCCTGAGCATGTGTATCCACCCCGCTAGCTCTGTTAGCTTTCCATGACCCTACTCGGTGCCCCTTCTCATTTCCTAGCCAGCTCCAACCCCTCCAGGGCTCCAACAGCCCCACAATCTCCCAGGTGTGGAGTCCCTGAGCTTTGTGGCACATGGGAACTGGTGCAGAGCAGAGGGGTAGGCAGGCACCATGCATCCTTGGGGTCCCATAGCCCCCAACCCTTGGAAGCCCCCCCATCCCTTCTCAGGATTGGTTTCTGACTTAAAATTGCCAATCTCAGATTGCGCTGCCAGGAGCCTGCACCAGGCTGGTTCCCATGGCAACGTGGAAGCCGCCAGGCCGGGCTCATAAAACAGGTCATAAAGCCGAGGGATGGGAGGAGGGGGGTGAGTCGCAGGGCTGAAGGAGGGGCTCACTGCCCAAGTGGGTGCTGGGGCCTCTTTCCTTGGAGACCATGGAGCACTGCATCCATTGCACCCTGTCCCCACAGAGCCAGTGAAGGTGGGAGAGGGCAGCACGTGCTGAGCCGGCTCAGCCCAGGGGCTTCCCTGGTGTGGGCCACACAGAGGGCTCCATCAGCCCAGACTTCAGGTGTGTTTCTTCAGAAGGACATGGGGAGGAAGCTGCAAGGACTATGGAGACCAGCTCCTGCAACACCTCCTACTCCCATGGCTCAGATGGAGTCGTGGAAGCCCAGAGAGGACTAGTGACTTGTTCAAAGTCATGTAGCAAGATGGCAGCTGCTAGGATTCAAATCCAGGCCCCTTTTCCTGAAGTCAGCTATACTCCTGGTAAACCTTCCCACTGCCCAGATACCTCAGGCCATTGGGTACTGGTAGAAGAAAGCAGAAGAATAGTGATTTCTATGTATTTGAGTGCTTAATTGGTACCAGGTGTAATGCTGCACCCTTCACATGGCCCTTTTGTAGTTCTTGCAGCAGCCCTATAACTTAGACATCATTAACATAATTTTAGAGGTGAGAAAATTGAGCATCAGAGAGGTGATGTGCTTTGCCCAGGTTACAGGGCTAGACAGTGGGAGAACTGAGATGTGAACCCAGGCCTGTTGATTCCAGAGTAGTACTCAAGAGCCCTAGTCCTTAATTCTGGGGTCTTTCTGAAGTGTAACTCTTGGGAGTGCTCATGGGGCAGCCTCACACTGGGTCCAGTCAGGGCCCTGGATCAAGTCATTGACAGTAGGAGCAGGAGGGGAAATAGCAGTTACTTGTTTGTTGTTGTTGTTTAAAAAATTCATTTACTTTTTCATTCATTCACTTGACAAATATTTATTAAGGGCCTATTCTGTGCGGGCAGTATTCCAGGCACTGAGGATACAGCAGTGAACAAAACAGGCAGTCCCTGGCCTCATGGACCTCCCTCTGAGTGGGGAGAGACAGTAAATAGAGAAACAGTAAAGATGTGTGTCAGGTGCTGATAAGTGCTATGGAGAGAAACAGAGCAGGGGATGGGGACAGTGCATGATGGCAGGGTCAGAGAAGGCTTCTCTAAGGTGGTGACATTTGAATGGTGATCCAAAGAAGGTGAGGGCGTGAGCCATATGGGGATATCCAGAAAAGGGTCTGTGACAGAGGAAATAGCTGGAGCCGAGGTCCTGAGGTGGGAGCGTGTCTGGCATGTTGGAGGAGCAGAGGGCAGGTCCTTGTGGCTGGAGCAGAGCAAGAGAGGGGAGTGTGTTGGTGGGGAGGTCAGTGGGTGTCAGACCTAGCAGGGTCCTAAAGGATTTTCTTCGGAGTGAGTTGGAATCATTGGAGGTTCTGAGCGGAGGAGTGGAATAATCTGATTTCGTATTTAAGAGGATGCTTCTGGTGGCTGGGGTGAGGAGGTGCTGCAGGGAGCGAGGGCAGGAAGGTGGATTGAAAAGTTATTGCGGTAGGTGAGTGTCAGATGATGGAGGCTGGGGCGGCTAGAGGGGAGGAGGCGGTGACCAGCGGGCACCTTTGGTTACATTTTAAAGGTTCAGCCGCAGGCTTGGGGTAGGAGAACCCTGATCCAGGATGACTGCAGGCTTTTTGGCTTAAGCCAGAATGGAGTTGTCACGTACGGAGGTGGGAAAGCTGCAGGGAGAGCGGCTTCGTGCCTGGGCTTTGCACATCTCAATTCATTTAAGCCTCACTTTCTACCAGCGGCTCTCACACTTGAGCGAGCACCGGAGTCACCTGAGAGGCTTGTTAAAACCCAGAATGCTGGGCCCCACAGCTAGAGTTTCCCTTCAGTGAAGGTGGGGCGGGGCCTGGACTTTGATTTCTAATCAGTTCCCTGGTGATGCTGAGCCTGCTGGTCCCAGGAGCTCACCTTGAGACCCACATGGTGACGTGATTGTTACAGCTGAGAGAATGCAGGCTCGGAGAGGGGTAGTGACCGGCCCAGTCCACACAGCTGAAAGGCGTCTAGTGATGAAGCCGGCGATCGAGACAAGATCTCTTGGGTTTTTGGCCAGCTTCTGCTCCCTGATAAGGAGAGAAGGGAGCCCCTAGGAGTCTAAGCCCAAGACTGCCCCTATCCCTCCATCCATACACATATATTCAAGGCTGGGTTCTAAGGAAAGGACCCAGGGCCCATCTGGTCTCAAGGGTGTTTCTGTAGATAATATAATAAAGCCAGGGAGCAAGGCTGGGGTGCCTTGTATGTTTCTCTAGTTTCTCCACCCCCAGTCTTGACCCTGCCTGGCTTGCTGAGCCTTGTGCAGAAAGTCTGGTGAGTTTTGCTGTAACACATGGCATCTCATTTCTTTATTTTACACCCATTCACTGTGTTCAGAGGCTGCGGTTGTCAGGGGTGTTGTCTGCGATCTATTTCTGGTTCTCCTCGTATGGGAACTTGGTGGGATTGTGCTCTCTGCCTCCCTTGAAGTTAAACATGGCCGTGGGACTTGATTTAGTGAAAGATCTGTGCACAGAAGTGAGGCACGCTTCTTCCTGGTGGAACCTCAGAGTTGGGAAGTGTTTGCTTCCTCTACATGCCGCCAGGGAGACTGGTGGGCTTTGGATGGGAGGGCGGCCAGCTTGAGTGTCTGACTAGGATGATAGATATGGAGCAGAGGCCCCACCAACTGCAGATGGACATGTAACATGAGTAAGAAACAAACCTTTTTTTTTTTTTTAAGCCAGAGGTTGGCAAACTTTCTTGGCCAGAAAGTGAATATTTTAGGCTTGTTGCAGCCGCTCAACTCTTCTGTTGTAGCAAGGAAGCAGCTGTGCACAAGACGTCGATGAGTGCTCATGGCTATGTTCCGAAGAGACTCAATTTACCAAAGAAAGTGGCCAGCTCTCAGGCCATAAACTTTCCACGCCTGAAGCCTTGAGAATTGCAGGTTGTTTGTTTCTGTGTCGTGAGCCAGCCATACTGACTATGCATTAGTGGCCATGCTTGTACAGGCAACAGAGCCTGCTGTGCCCATGCGAGGGCAGGGCAGTAACTACAGAAGGCACACTTGATTTTGGCCAGAGATTTTGTGGTTTCCCTCCTAGGTCCTCTTCCCACCCTGCTCCCTGCTCTTTGTCCTGGGAGGTTACTCTTCAGGGATCATGTCAATGACTTCCCTTGTCCTCTGGCCTTCAGCTGGACCTGGCCCATAGGGAGCAGTGGCAGGCCGTGGGAGGGAGGAGACAAGGTTGGGGTGTCCATTCCCCAGCTCTCTCCCTGCAGGGTCATCTCAGATGGGCTATGTCCCCCAACTGAAAGCACAACTGCTCTCAGGAAGCTTTCTGTCTCTGGATGACAGTAGCTTCTCTCTCCTCTCACCCTTTAGGCTGATAATCCATTTGCATCAGTTCTGGGGTACTGCTTTATCCTTTGGGGCTTCCTATTCCCTGCCCATTCCCTTGTAAATCATCTCTTTATGAAACTGGGATCAAACGACTTACCTGACCAGTGCCGTCTGCTCTTGCCAGGACCTGCCATGACCCTGACTGGGACCTCTTTGAGGTACACATGTCTGGGTTCCAATTCTGATCTGGTTGCTACCTTGGGTGAATCACTTCATCTTTTTGACCCCCTGGGTTTTATCTTCTGCACAATTGAGTAAAAATAACCTCCAGAAGTGGAGGAGGGGTTTCATAAACCTGTGATGTCTGTACAGTGTCAGGAGGCATCATAATTAGCTTTAGGAAAGAAAGGAGGGAGGGAGGAAGGAATCTCACAACATCTTGAAGAGAAAAGAACCATTAGTATATTTGCCATCTGGGAACCGAGGCTAAGGCTAGGTGGGATGGTGTGTTCAGGGGCTCTGAAAGGGTCTGAACCCTGAACAGACATCGGTGTAGCCATGTCTGGTTTAGTCCCTTCTGGACATACTGCTGGAAAAGAGTCCCTAAAAGCAGAGGATGAGGCCTCAGCCAGAGCTGGCTCAAATGTGGGCTTTGCCACTCCTTGCGGTGTGACCGTGGGCAAGTGATACCCCTTCTCTGTGTCTCATCTAAAAACGGGGATAAGTGTACCTTCAACATGTGAAGATTGGAACAGAAGCTCTAGGAAAGCAGGCATCCTGATTCTTTTTGACAACTGTATGCTGGTGTCTGACATATGCTGATGCCCAGTGTTTATTGGGTGAATGAATGTATTTATGTAGAGCACTTAGTACAGCACCTCCCTTTATAAGTGCCAGTGAATGGTGGCTTCAAGTAAACAATCATTATTAGTACCTGAGTTTTGTCTTCACCTGTTCAACAAGAGGCAGGCATCTTGCAGTTAACTGCCCGGACCCTGGAGCCTCCCTGCCTGGGCTCAAGTCCTGGTTCTACCAGTTTTCAGCCTGTGGCCTTTGGCACCTCATCTAAACTTCCTCATATAGAAGATGGGATTTAGAGTAATGCCTGCCTCATAGAATTGCCAAGGGCTGCAGGAAGTTTAACATGTACCTGGCACAGAGTTAGTGCTAATGAGCAGTAAGCATCACTTTTCCTGCTCATGCCAGGGTTGGGGTGGGCAGGCTCTTTGAGCACCTCGGGCTTGCTGGCATTACTCCAGGGCCAGGGATAACCCTGGGCGACTCGTCAGGTGACAGTGGCCTATCACTATCCTCCAGGAGCCTCAGCTCTCCTATCTGCAAAGTGAAAGGTAGAAGTTGAAGCCAGGGACCTCTGAGGTCCCCAGTTGCTCTCACCTGTACATGGGCCACTCCTCTGGCCAGGGCCATGCTAACTATGTCCCTTCATGCCCAGGAGATGGGGTTTCCGGATGTGAACAGCCCCCGGGCCGGGCGGGGGTCAGAGCTCTCCCCAACTCCACCGGGGCCAGTGGCAAGAGTGATGACTTCACAACCTCTACTGCCAGTGGTTTTGTGTCCTTTTTTATCATTTTAAAGCTGTGAGGTGGGAGGAGGAAGGCCTCCTGGGAGTGGGGGTGGGGGGGTCCTTGCTTTTTCCAGGACCCTCCTCCTCTGTGCCCATTGCCCTGGCCCCAGTGGTAGAACCCAACCGCTGGTGCAGGGGGAGGCAGCAGCCCCTTGGCACCCGAAGCTGAGATGTGTTCCTCACAAGTGCCATGAGGCTTCTTTTTTTAGCCACCACGAGCTGACTAATGTCTGAGAGTATCAGTCCCTCCCCGTCCGGTGGTGGCACAGGTGCCCCAGAGAGCAGGGTGTAAGCAGCTTGTAACTCTTAGGGGGCTTTGTGAAGCTCTTGTCCCCATTCAGGGCTCACTTTCCCCATGAAGATTGGACTCTATGAGTGAAGAAGTCCCTTTCTGCTCTGAGCAGTGAAGTTTCTCTAGAAACGCCAAGCCCCTCCTGATTGAGTGGGACCCAAGCACCCTAGCAGCCTTTCCTCCGTGGTGGGGTGAGCCCTCCCAGAGTTCATTTCCCCTGAGCAGCAAGGGCTCGCAGCAGCTGTCTCCTTGGTATATTTTTGGATTCTCCTTACTGTTGCAAGAGTAGTTCCAACTTCCCCTTCCTGAAGACAGCAGTGTCTGGTCCAAATGGGCCCTGCTTCGGTCTGCTTCTCATCATATTTTCCACTTTGCATAATCGAAAACTTGTCCAGGGTGTGTTCTTGACATTGGCCAAGTACCCTCCCCGAAGTTCCACTAGCCAGTGAACTTAGCACGCTGAGGGTGCAGCACGCTGTGCTAAGTTGTTCTGATGGGTTGGCATGGGATTTGGAGACTCTGGTGCTAGGCCAAGTCTGGTTTCTGTGGGAGCCGTGAAAACGCACCACTCAGGTCTGCTGCTGCAGGGAGCGGGTTTGACCAACAGCTGCAGCTGCTGCCCCTTGGGACATGCCTCTTTGTTTCTGTTGAGCCCTACTTCCTGTGGGCTGCTCTCAGCCACTGACAGAGCAAGGCAGGAGTACTGAAGCAGGACACCCTGCAGAGATGCAGAGCCTCTCTGATTATGCCTTTGCTCAAGGATGCCCCACCAACATAGTGGAACCTTTCTTGGAGTTGTGCTGTAGTCTAAGATTCTTGACTATGCAACCTGCCTTCTCTCCCTTCCCCCTTCCCAAGTGTCAGACCTGCATCATTCCAGTCTGAAGACTCTCCCCATCTTGTCTATCTCAAAGTCTCTAGCCTATCTCATCCAGTCTTGACATCTCACACGCAGACCCCGCTCACACAGTCATCTGCTGGTTGAAGGTACTCACAGCAAGTGATAAGAACAATTTATCTAATCCCTACTGCCGCCTCATGGAGGAAGAAGCTCAGAGAAGGAAGTAACTTACTATAACCCGCAATAAGAAAATAGCTGTAGAGTCTCCAAAATTTTTTGTTCATATCTGCCTCACCCTCTATACTATGGGAGCCAGCGAGTACAGGCACTAAGTCACTTTTTGTTTACGGTTGTGACCTTCTCATCAGAGCCTCACAGAATCCTTGGCAATCAAATATTTGCTGAAAGTGCAAACGAATAAAAGAGCAGCCAAAGAGCTGTGAACAGCGGTCAAGTGGCTTATCAACATTGCAAAAACGATGTACTTTCGGCTGTAAAATGAAGGAGTTTTTGTTTGAAAGTCCGCAGCCCCAGCTAAATATGAGGTGTGACTTTGAGTTTCTATATTTATTAAAACATATTTAGCTTCCCTTTCTTTTTCACTCCTGTTCTCTCCATACTTATGAAGCAACAACAAAGAAATTAGTCAAATTTAGTTTCAAATTCCTTGTTCTGCCACCTACCACCTTCTGGGCCTCAGTTCCCTTATCAATAAAATGGGGGTAGAAATGTCTACTTCACCAAAAGAGGGGATGGGGTGGTCACACAGCAGGTTGTGTTCTCCTGCCGGCCCACAGAGGTTGGGCTCAGTCCCAGTACCAAGCCTGGGCCGGGTGGAAAGCTACGGTGGCCGCAGTGGTTGGAGCATCAGTCCTCAGAGGAAGCCTGGTGCTGGCAGCCTGCTTCTTCCCCCAGCTGTGTGGTGGCATCCTGCCAGCCTTTCCAGGCCTGCAGGCGAGTCTCAGGCCCCTGGCTGTCCCAGTTTCTGCTGACAGCAGAGGCACCAAGCGTGAGTCACTGCATCAACACCAGGTTTCCGCAGCTGCCCTTGGGCCAACGAGGCCTGACTGGATTAGTAACTGGATCACAGTCCCCGCCTCTGAGAGCGTCAGGGGCTCAGGAACCCCTAGGCCGGCTGTCCCTGCTGCAAGAGACCTTGGCCTCTGTTTTTCCAGCCTCCTTGGACCTTACTTCCTAGATGGGGAAACTGAGGCTTGGGAGAAGGCTTGGCCCGGGTCACACTGGAATTCAGTGGCAGAATAGGAAGTAGAACCTACATTTCCCAGCCCCCACTCTAAAAGTATGCCTCCGTTTTCTCCACTCTCCCCTCACTGCCGTCACCCTCGTGAGCCCAGCCACGATAGTTGTCCCCTGATGGCCGCAGCAGGCTCTATCCGATCAGTTCTTACACAGCACAGGGGTGGTGGGGGAGAACATAAAAATAAGGATTAGCTCATGTTACCCTCTGGCAAACCCATCTCACCCAGAATAAAAATCCAAGGGTGTAACTAGGAACCTCCCAGTCTCGTGGTCTGTCCTGCCCCTGGATTCTTCCTTACCACTCTCCTCCCAGGCAGGTGATTCCAATCATGCTGGCCTTCTCTGTGCATCTGGAAGATAACAGGTCAGTCCACCTCAGAGCCTCCATGTGTGCTGTTCCCTCTGACTTGTCCCCCAGCCTCCCCATGGCTGGTTCTTTCCATCATCCAACCACAGGCAAACGTACCCTCCTCAGGGAGCCTGGGCCAAAGCGGCTCTTCCCCCGTGCTAGCCACTCTCTAGCCACCCTGTCTTATTCCTCACAGCTCATAGCTCCAGCTCAATGATTCTGTTATCACATTAATGCATTTGCTTACTTGTCGGTCCAGTAGCCCCCCCCAGAGTGGGTGCCTCCTGAAGACAGGGGTCTCATCCTCCACTATGGTTCCAGGGCCTGAAAGAGTCTCTGGCACAGAGTAGAGGCTCAACAAGTTTCTTGAATGAAAGAATGACTGAGTGAATGAAAAGACTGAACAATAGAATTGGTAGATGTGGAGGGAGAGGACTGATTTCAGGGGAAAACTACCAAAGAAAAAGTCTACTTATATTTCTTCACTCACTTAATCCCCTTCTATCTGAGTAGTACCCTCCTCCTTCCTTCTGGGTTCCTAGTCATCCCCCTTCTACTGCTTCTTCTCTCTTACTACTGACTCACCTTTATTCTCAGGAAAAATAATTCACATTCAGATGTGATAACAGAGCAGTCTCATTGAAATGAAGTTTTTATTTTCTTTTTTTAGCTACTTTCAAAGGTTGAAGCCAAATAAATGAATTGCTAATAGTGGAATCACTGCACTAGTGAGATTGGGGGACTGTCCTGACAGCACATTCAGTGTGCAGCTCTCCCCCTGTCTCACACCCCTCTGGGTGTCCACCCTCAATTCAGGTTGGATTATATGGCCTTCTGGATTGCGCTGGTCTCTATCACCTCACTCCCCTCCCTCATCCACCACTTTCCCAAGATAAATCAACCAGGTCAGTCAACACGTTTTGATGAAAAAGAAACAAGTTAGTCTTTTGACTCGACAAAGTGGGCCTTTCTCGAGGCAGAGGGGCTGGGGCAGTCGGGAGCATGTGGAATAAGCACTGCCGGGCCAAGACAAGGCCTCTTTTGTACCCCAAGACAAAGATAGAGTGTCCCGGCAAGATGGGGCCAGCGCCTTTCCAACACCAGCTCCGGTAGTTCGGATTGGCTGGCGGTCAGACAAGCCCACCCCGTGACTGGGCAGCCCCGGCTCCTAGCCACCAGCCACCCCCTACCCCCCACTCCTTCTTTTGGCAAACAATTGGATGGGAGTGAAACAAATCATGAAACCAGACTGTCTGCTCTGTCCTGACCACCTGGTACTCATGGAGTTGGAAATTCTCAAATCTTAGAGACCTGGTACTTGTGAGGTCAAAAGACTCTGAGGCTTCCATGGCCTTTGGAGATGAACAGATATTTTGGGTTTTGGTTCCAGGTTGGATGGCCTTGGATAAGTCTCACACTTTTCAGAGTTTTGGTTTCCCCATCTGCGAAATGGCACGACGGTTCACCTACAGCTGTTGAATAGATTCAGTGAGGTGGCATTTCTGAAAAACAAGGCCCATGCCTGGCACAGAGAGGGTTCTCAGTCATTATGATGCAGTCCTTTACATTGAGATAACATCTGTTATCTCAATACATGCTCAGAATACCACCACCACTCTTTCAGACTAGGAGGCTATGGGGATAATCATCCCCATTGACTGAAGAAGACACTGAGGCTTGGAGAAGCAGAACTCCTAGGGAAGCTTTCTGGAAGGGCACCCACAAGGTCATGAGTTGCACAGGCCAACAGATCCTGAGAGGGTAAAAGAATCTCCAAGGCAGAAATGTTGAGACACTCAGAGACGAATGCTCAGGGCCTTTGCACATGCTGTGCCTTCTGTAGGGAATGCACTTCCCTTTCCTTTTTGGGTGGAATAGGGACAGGTTAATGCTGCCATACCTTTTGAGACTCAACTTAGTCTAGGGAAGGAGAATATTCACTTTTCCCTGGGAAACTTTTTGGTACTATTTAAATTTATTTTCTTCTGTGGAAAAGATTTAAAACGGAAGTATTTTGTTGAATGTGTTTATTTACTTAACAGATATTTACTGAGCACCTACTATTCATCAGATACTGTTGATAAGGATGAGGTCCTTGCCACCAGGAGCTGACATTCTAACTTGGGCTCTCAGGCTTGGCTGCCCATTGAAATCATCTGGGGAGCTTTAAAAAAAATCCTTGATGCCTGGGCCTCACGCCAGTGATCTGGTTTCAACTGGTCTGCAGTGGGTGATCAGGGTTTTAAAGAGCTCCCAGGTGACTCCAGTGTACATTGATGTTTAAAGAACCACAGGTTTGGGCGAGGAGATGAATGAAGAAATCACCAGAAATACATCAGGCAGGGATAGGTACTGAAGGAGAACTCTTCAAGGAAGGGGGCCCAGCAAGAGGGGCTCGCTGTTTAGACTCTTGGTCATAGAGGGCTGTTCAGGGAGGTGACACTGGAGGAGGAGGGACCCAAAGAAAGTGAAGGAATGAAACATGGGAAATCTGAGGGTGGGGAGCAGCCAGGGTACAATTCTAGGTGAACAGTTGGATCCTTGGCCAGAAAAAGTTCTGTAACTCTTGCTCTCACCGATCCTTAAGCTCCAACATTCTGGTTTCCTCAGACTCAAAGAAGATAATGCTGTTCTGAGGTCTTGATTCTCCTCTTCCTTCCTGGCTATTCCTTCCAGGCACATCCTCCTATTGTAGCCCTAGTAACCCAAGTAGAAAAATAAGGAAAACCTGATCCAAATAGTGGGATTGTCTTCACCTCTCCCTGCTGCTGCTGCTAAGTCACTTCAGTCGTGTCCGACTCTGTGTGACCCCATAGATGGCAGCCCACCAGGCTCCCCTGTCCCTGGGATTCTCCAGGCAAGAACACTGGAGCGGGTTGCCATTTCCTTCTCCAATGCATGAAAGTGAAAAGTGAAAGTGAAGTCGCTCAGTCGTGTCCGACCCTCAGTGACCCCCATGGACTGCAGCCTTCCAGGCTCCTCTATCCATGGGATTTTCCAGGCAGGCATGCTGGAGTGGGGTGCCATTGCCTTCACTTCTCCCAGGGTGCTCCAATTGAGATCTCCAAATGAGTCTCTTTCTCCTTCTCCCTCACTGAGTCCTCACTCTATCCCAGCCCATAGAAACATGGGGCTCAGAGGAGTGAGGGGAGAGGTGGCCACCAGAGGTCAAGGAGTCCCACATTGTGCCTTGGGGAAGGTGGGCCCTCTATGAGGGGGCCATCTGGGTCCATTTGACCTGGATTCTGGGGTCCCCAGAGCTAAGGGGTGCTCTGGCTTCACAGATCAGAAGCAGACTGGGCATGGCCAGATGTGCAATAAGTAGCCTGGTCTGTTTCAAAGTCATGAGCATGTCAGCCTAACTGAGCTTTCTGTGTCACCTTGTCCAGTGAAATTCAGAGGCTTAGGCTTTCAGAGTCCTCAGTATTAATTACTTAGAAAGTTACTTTAGAGTGTTGCCTTAGAATTGTATTCAAATAATACAGAAATATCATATCCTTAGGTTAGAATATTGTCCTATAATATCATAGCAGGACATTCGGAGAAGGCAATGGCACCCCACTCCAGCACTCTTGCCTGGAAAATCCTGTGGATGGAGGAGCCTGGTAGACTGCGGTCCATGGGGTCGCTAAAAGTCAGACACGACTGAGCGACTTCACTCTCACTTCTCACTTTCATGCATTGGAGAAGGAAATGGCAACCCACTCCAGTGCTCTTTCCTGGAGAATCCCAGGGACAGGGGAGCCTGGTGGGCTGCCATCTATGGGGTCACACGGAGTCAGACACGACTGAAGTGACTTAGCAGCAGCAGCAGGACATTACGTAATGTTGTGTGTTATAACAGTATGTGCTTCAGAGTGTTAGATTAGAATGTGGGTTAGAACTGTGCTAAAATGTTGAAGTAGAATATTAAGCTGTGTCAGAATGTAGTATTTGAATGTTATGTTATTGTAGTATATTAGAGTGTTACACAAAATATTGTTGAAATGTTCTGTTAGTGTGTTTTCTAAGGATGGCAAGTGGCATCTTTAGCCAAAAGCCAGCACAGGGAATTTCAGGGTGCTTTGATAGGGTGCAGAGCAAGAGGGGGCCTGGCCATTTCAGGAGGGCTGGACTTGGGTTCAGCTTTGCCGCTGACTCTTTCCCCAACTCTCCCTTTCTCTGGACCTCGGTTTCCCCACTTTGGAGACAGGGGCTGTTGAACAGTGTTTTGTAGAGCGTCTCTCACACTGACTGTCTATGGGGCTCCAAGTGCTGGAATTTTGCCTTTTGCCTCCTCCCGGACAGGAAGTGAAAATTCTCTCTAACAATGAGGTTGATCTTATCAGGGGATAAATGACTTTCTGGGAGTAAACAGCTTCCTCATTGACAGGAAAAGTAAGAGGATCGAGCAACTGCAGCCAGAACATGGGACCTCCAGCCAATTGCCTCCCTAAAGGTAAAACAATCCCCCCCCCAAACTGGGGAAGAACTGCAGCCAGAACATGGGACCTCCAGCCAATTGCCTCCCTAAAGGTAAAACAATCCCCCCCCCAAACTGGGGAAGAACCAGGGTCCCCTGCCTTCCCCCAGGAACACTCTCTATCCCACCTTCAACACCGCTTGGTCCTCTCCTGACTGTAGTCCTGGAATTCCCACCACTGATGAAAGGAAGGAATTGCTGAGTTCTGAGATACCCCCATCCCCACCCCCAGGCCTCGGCCAGACACCCAGCATCTCATGTCTGTCCCTTTCTTCATGTGGGTCAGGCCCCTTCAGAAGTAGGTTTTGAACAGAGTTTGAGCAAAAATACCCTGGGATTCCTCAGCCCCAGCCCTCAATGCTCCTTACTCCTGAGAAGAAAAAAACGAGTGATGCCAAGGTGACCTGGGAGAAGCCACATGCTCACACATACTGTTCTGTACATTTTCAGGGTTTTTATCCACTGCCACCCACCCACAGACCTCAGGGGTCTATGATCTAAGACATTAAAAGCATGTCTGGCCAGCCAGCTAATGACCATGAGTGTGCTTGTGCAAGTGACTTCTCTTCTGTGTCCTCAGCAGCAAAATGGGGTGGAGGTTTTGATCTTGTTGGGCATGGTGGGCATGAACTTGATATAATACCTGCAAAGCATTTAGCTCATCACCTATCAAGTGGCAGGTGCACTGAGCTAGTTGAGGTTGAGGATGTCCAGATCTGGGAGACCCCACATCCACACTATGCCTCCAATCTGGAGTCTGGGCCCCAACTTCTCTGCATGCTTCTGTTTGGAGAGTACTTGGTCATCCAAGGTCATCCTGAGATGAAAGGGGATATCCATAGGAGAACGGGAGCCAGGAATCTTTGTGGTTGGAAGAAGCTTAGCAAGTTGACAATGAGTGTGATGGGTTTTGCTGAAACAAATTCTTGATATGTGCAAGGATCTAATAAAGCAGACCAGACCTTGAAACCTAGAGTCAAAAACTGGGCAAGTTTCTAGCCCCTTATTTCTTCACTGGCTGACCTCTTCCTATTTTAGCTACTCAGTTATATTATCTGTAAAATGGGACTTAAAAAGGCTCTTTCACAAGGCCATTGTGAGAGTCAAATAAGAAGCTTGTGTGGTATGAGGATGGAGAGCAAATAGTGTCATGCAGAAATGGAGCAGGCAGGGAGGAGTGAAAGTGAAGGACTTAAGGAAGTGCAAGCTATGGCCAGTGCCTTGGGCAGTCCCCTGGGCAACTTTATAGAAGTAGCATGGGGTGGGCAGTCAGCTGAATTGAGTCTGAGTGCCAGCTCTGCCATTAGCTTCCTGTGTGAACTTTAGCTGGTCCCCTGACATCTCTAAGCCTCAGTATCCTCATAGGTAACAGCCAATCAGACTGGATGCCCTCCAATGATTCACCCTCCCTTGGTTCCTCACATTTCCTATTATGCAGCTTGGCTGAGGATCCTCAAATTACCCACAATTCTTAAAAACCTTCATTCTCATCTTCATGATTTGCCCGAGGATGGCAAAGAAAAGATCTCAAACTTTTGGAGAGGGTAGTTGGGAGAGTTGAGGACAACCAGTGGCCAGTGCTCCCTGACTGAAGCTTGGTGGCAATCCCCAGAATCTGTCTGCCTGCTTCCTTGTAGTCACTTGCTGGGAATAGTGGGAAGTGAGCTAGACACAGTACCTAACACTGGAGCAAAGCAGTGAGTAATACAGATCCAGTTCTTGCTCTCATGGAACTAACATTCAGGAAGTAGGATGGATAATACATTAGAGCACTGATATTTGGTACATATATGTTTATTATTGCTATTAATTTTTTGTTCAATTGACACTGACTAATATATAATGTCCTTCTTTGTCTCTTATATGTTTGGCTTAAAGTCTATTTTGTCTGATATTAGTATAGACAAATGGCAACCCACTCCAGTGTTCTTGCCTGTAGAATCACAGGGACGGGGGAGCCTGATGGGCTGCCGTCTATGGGGTCACACAGAGTTGGACACGACTGAGGTGACTTAGCAGCAGTAGCAGCAGTAGTATAGACACAAGAGAATGCACTGGGGATATAAAACACCCTCTTCCAACAACACAAGAGATAACTCTACACATGGACATCACCAGATGGTCAATACCGAAATCAAATTGATTATATTCTTTGCAGCTGAAGATGGAGACGCTTTCTACAGTCAGCAAAAACAAGACTGGGAGCTGACTGTGGCTCAGATCATGAACTCCTTATTGTCAAATTCAGACTTAAATTGAAGAAAGTAAGGAAAACCACTAGACCATTTAGGTATGACCTAAATCAAATCCCTCATGATTAAACAGTGGCAGTGACAAATAGATTCAAGGGATTAGATCTGATAGAGTGCCTAAGAACTATGGACAGAGGCTTGTGCCATTACACAGGAGGTGGTGATCAAAATTATCTCCAAGAAAAAGAAATGCAAAAAGGCAAAATGGTTGCCTGTGTAGGCCTTAAAAATAGCTGGGAAATGAAGGGAAGAGAAAGGCAAAGGAGAAAAGGAAAGATATATCCATCTAAATGCAGAGTTCCAAAGAATAGCAAGGAGAGATAAGAAAGCCTTTCTAAGGGATCAATGCAAAGAAATAGAGGAAAACAATAGAATGGAAAAGACTGGAGATCTCTTCAAGAAAATTAGAGATACCAATGGGAACATTTCATGCAAAGATGGGCACAATAAAGGACAGAAACTGTATGGACCTAACAGAAGCAGAAGATATTAAGAAGAGGTGGCAAGAATACACAGAAGAACCATACAAAAAAGATATTAGTGACCCAGATAACCATGATGGTGTGATCACTCACCTAGAGCCAGGCATCCTGGAATGCAAACTCAAGTAGGTCTTAGGAAGCATCACTCCAAACAAAGCTAGTGGAGGTGATGGAATTCTAGCTGGGCTATTTCAAATCCTAAAAGATGATGCTATAAAGCACTGCACTCAATATGCCAGCAAATTTGGAAAACTCAGCAGTGACCATAGGACTGGAAAAGGCCAGTTTTCATTCCAATCCCAGAGAAAGGCAATGCCAAAGAATGTTAGAAGTACTACACAATTGCAGTCATCTCACATGCTAGTAAAGTGATGCTCAAAATTCTCCAAGCTAGGCATCAACGGTACATGAACCATGAAATTCCAGATGTTCAAGCTGGATTTAGAAAAGGCAGAGGAACCAGAGATCAAATTGCCGACATCTGTTGGATCATAGAACAAGCAAGAGAATTCCAGAAAAAGCATCTGCTTTACTGACTATGCCAAAGCCTTTGACTGTGTGGATCACAACAAACTGTGGAAAATTCTTCAAGAGATGGGAATACCAGATCACCTGATCTGCCTCCTGTAAAACCTGTATGCAGGTCAAGAAGCAACAATTAGAACCAGACATGGAACAACAGACTGGTTTCAAATAGGAAAGAGTATGACAAGGCTGTATCCTGTCAGCCTGCTTATTTAACTTATATGCAGAGTACATCATGCGAAATGCCAGGCTGGATGCAGCACTAGCTGGAATCAAGATTGCTGGGAGAAATATCAATAACCTCAGATATGCAGATGACACCACCCTTATGGCAGAAGGCAAAGAGGAACTAAAGAGCCTCTTGATGAAACTGAAAGAGGAGAGTGAAAAAGCTGACTTAAAACTCAACATGCAAAAAACAAAGATCATGGCATCTGGTCTCATCACTTCATGGCAAGTAGACGGGGAAACAATGGAAACAGTGGCAGATTTTATTTTCTTAGGCTTCAAAATCACCGTGGATGGTGATTTCAGCCATGATATGAAAAGACACTCCTTGGAAGAAAAGCCATGGCAAACCTAGACAGCATATTAAAAAGCAGAGACATTACTTTTCCAAAAAAGATCCATATATTCAAAGCTATGGCTTTTCCTTTAGTCATGTATGGATGTTAGAGTTGGACCATGAAGAAAGCTGAGCACGGAAGAATTCATGCTTTTGAACTGTGGTGCCAGAGAAGACTTTTGAGAGTCCCTTGGACTGCAAGGAGACCCAACCAGTCCATCCTAAAGGAAATCAGTCCTGGGTATTGATTGGAAGGACTGACGTTGAAGCTGAAACTCCAGTACTTTGGCCACCTGATGCAAAGAGCTGACTCATTTGAAAAGACCCTGATGTTGGGAAAGATTGAGGGCAGGAGGAGAAGGGGACGACAGAAGATGAGATGGTTGGATGGCATCACCGACTCAATGGAAATGAGTTTGAACTAGCTCCAGGAAATAGTGAAAGACAGGGAAGACTGGGGTGCTGCAGTCCATGGGGTTGCAAAGAGCTGGACAAGACTGAGCAACTGAACAACAACAACATGAGGATTACATATACCATCCAAAAGTTATAAAAATTTAATTTGAATGGATACCAACTTAATTTCAATTGCATACAAAAATTCCAATCTTTTATTGTTCTGTTCATTCTCCCATTTTAGTTACTGATGTCACAAATTATATCTTTAAACACTGAGTACCTACTAACATAGAATTATAATTAATTTTTATTCTTTTGCCTTTTAAATCTTATAAAAAATAAAAGGTAGAGTTGCAAACCAAAATTACAATAATATTTGCTTTTACATTTGCCCAAGTACTTACTTTTATCAGATATTCTTATTTCTTCATACAGCTTTGAGTTACTATCTGCTGCTGCTGCTGCTAAGTTGCTTCAGTCATGTCTGACTCTGTGAGACCCAACAGATTGCAGCCCACCAGGCTCCACCGTCACTGGGACTCTCCAGGCAAGAACACTGGAGTGGGTTGCCATTTCCTTCTCCAATGCATGAAAGTGAAAAGTGAAAGTGAAGTCGCTTAGTCGTGTCCGACTCTTAGCGACCCCATGGGCTGCAGCCTACCAGGCTCCTCCATCCATGGGATTTTCCAGGCAAGAGTACTGGAGTGGGGTGCCATTGCCTTCTCCGGAGTTACTATCTAATATCTTTTTATTTTAACCTGAAGGATTCCCTTAGAATTTCTCATAGGTTAGGTCTAGTGGTAATGAATTACCTCAGTTTTTGTTTATCTTGATGTGTTTTAATTCTTCCCTCATTTTTTGGAAGGATATAGTTTTTCTATATCCTTTTTTCTTTGGTTGAAATCTTTTTTTTTCGACACAAATATATTCTCCCACTTCCTTCTAGTCTTCAAGGTTTCTGCTGCGAAGTAGGCTAATAATCACATTAAAACTCCATTGTCCATAATGAGTCACCTCTCTCTTGCTGTTTTTCAAGTTTTTTCTTTGGCTTGGGCATTTTACAATTTGATTATAATGCAGCTCAGAGTGGGTTGGTTAGAGTGCAACCAATTTCCTACTTGGAAATTATTCAGCTTCTTGGATTTGTAGATACATGTACTTCATCAAGTTTGGGAATTTTAAGCCATTTTCTTCTTCAAATAGTTTCTCTGCCTCTTTTTATCCTCTTCTTTGGGGACTCCCATGATACATATATAGGTCCTTTGTTGCTGTCCTACAAGTCCCCTAGATTTTATTCACTTTTCTTCTTTCTTTTTTTTTCGCCCTGCTCTCCAGGCTCAAACATTTCAGTTGTTCTTTCTTCAGGTTTACCGCATCTTTCTTTGGCCTGTTCAGTATTGCCCATCATAGGCAGCAGACTAGAAGACTAGGAAGCTCCAAACTCTCATCCCTCCCATGAAAGCATCAAGAACAAACTCAAAAACTAGAAACTGCACTGACCTAATATAGGAGCCCTGGAAAACAGTACAAGATTTATAGCAACCAAGTGAATATCCAATCAAGATGTCTGAGGCAAGTGATTATGGGTGGACACTTACAACAAAACATCTATGGACCCAGGCGTCTTGGTTCTATCTTCTCCCTGACGCTTTCACGCGTGGTGCCTGCTGCTTCTCCCTACCTGAGATCCAAATTAGATGAAACAAGGACCAGTTCTTCAGGGAGTTCTCATCAGGTCAGAACGTTGCAAACAAGATCTGCCTTGCAACTTCTGGTTTGAGCGAGGGAACTAGGAACTGGGCTGCTGTCTCCCCCAGACCAAGATCACTGTTACGCCTGGGAGAGGATGGAATAAGAGCTAATAAAATCACCACAAAACATTTCCTACTGTTTTGAAGGTGGATTTTTCTTGATTGTGTGTTCATTTAGTTGCTATAAATTTCTGATTGTTTTTCAGAGCTCCTATATTAGTTCGGCCCAGTTTCTGGGTCTTTATTTTTGTTTTTGGTGCTTCCGTGGGAGGAATGAGAGTTTGGAGTATCCTCATCTGCCATTTTGCTGCCTCTGATGGACAATATGTTAGAAACACTGAAATATTTAACTGCATGATAAGAGAAAGGAGCAGCATCACTGGTGTGAACATATATACAGCAGAAGCTACTATAAATGGTTGGGATCAGGCTTTGGGGAAAAGATGATTTTTGAACTGAGGGAGAAGAAAGAAGAGACTAGGAAAAGAACTGAGGAAAGAGAAAAAGAACAAAGTTCCCAAGATGGGAAAGAAGCTGGTTTATCCTGAGCCCGTTGAAAGGTTGATTCTGAAGCTCAGGGAGTCTGGGGGCCAAAGCACACAGGACCTGAGAGCCAGGAGGAACAGTCTGGGCTTTATTCTATCTAACATGGAGGGTTTCAAGAATTAAAGAGGCCTCGTGATTTTTGTTTAAGGTCACTGCGTAGGTAAGGCCTAGGATGGAAGCAGGGAGACCACTGAGGAGGGTGATAAAGATGCCCTGGCCAGAGGTGGAGCCAGAGTCTGATAATTAGGGGCCAGCCTTTGGCAGGAGTCACAGTGAGGCTGAGTTTTGTGGAAAAGGGCTGGCAGCATCCCTGAGGGCTTTCAGAGGTAGACCAGGGAATAATCTCGGCCAAGTCTGGTACTGGGGCAAGAGGGGAAATGGACCACTTTTGCTCCTGTGGATGTCTTTTGAAGTTCGATGCTCTGCCTCTCCCATCTGTGCCTTTCTCATTGGGGAGGTGGGGGGAAAGAAGACAAGCTGTGCTCCTGGGGTTTGCAGAATCAGTACCTAAAAGGTCCATGCTTTTGACAGGAACTGGCTTATTGAAGAGATGGGGAAGCTGGGCCCAAGGGAGGGGCTGTGGCTGTGGGCTCACAGCCTGTGGGCCCCCTTCAGTGGGAATGAGTCAGGGACCTCATCACTCAGTTCCTGCTAATACTGAGGTGTCAGCATTTTCAGTGTGTCTGAGGTTAAACGCAAGGATTCCAAAGTTGATCTGGCCTGGCCAGAATCCTGAACCTCTGACTCACAGTGTGATGTTGTGCCAGCTGCTGGGCCTCAGTTTCGTCCCCTGTACCACTGAGGTGATAACAGTTCCCACAATACTGATTTATGGTGAACTACATGAGATAATGTGGACAAAGCCCATAGCAGGGGCCTGGCTTATAGTAGGTGCTCAATATTTGATCTTTGCAATGATATTGCTAATTACTTTGATAACTGTAATTATTAGCCAAGTATCCTGCCAACAATTTCAGGCACTCATCAGAACCATAGAATCCAGCTTGGTCTGGTTTGGGAGCATGTCAGAAGGACAGATTCCTTCTTCTTGTTCCCTCTGTCTTAGCCACAGAGCTTGCCTGCTCACAGGCCCTGCCACCTATTTCATGTTCAAAGTGAAATGTCAAAGAGAGGGAAAGAGGACCTGAAGAAAGAAGAACAATGAGCCATTACATCCGTTCCTCATAGATGGTGGGTGGCATTTGAGATGGGCCTTGAGTTTGGGTTGGAGATACACAAGCCAAGATGGTAGGCTGGCATTCCAAGAGAAGCGAGGAGCCTCTGCCAAGGTTTGGATATACAAAGTGTTTCTCATTGCTTTTGGGTAGACAGAGAAAAGACTGGCTCATTTTAGCCATATGAAGAGTTTGTGATAAGAGGGTGAGTATAAAGAAATAAAGTTGTTAGATTGTGGCTATTTGTGGATGCCAGGGTAGAGGAATTTGGTGTCCACCATGCAAGCGACAGATGTGATTGTTTCTGAAGAAGGGAAGATCATTCTTAGAGCTGGGCTCTGGAGAGCTCCATACACAGACCAGAGGCCCTGATCCCTGTTCAGAGCCTTTACAGTGGTCTAGGCCAGGGATGCTGAGGTCCATCTTTAGGAGTGTGGATGGAGGGATTTTCCAGGGGAGGTGTATAGTCAACAAGGCTTGACAACTAATTAGAAGTGACAGAGGAGAGGGAGGACCCAAGACAGACTCACATGGCTGGATGGTTGAGATGAAGGCCAAGGACAGAAGAGGTCTAGGGAGGAAGATGGTGATGGCAGCTCTGGATGCTTCTTGCTTGAGGAGCCTGTGAGCCCTTCACAGGGCCAGTTGGCTCTGCAGCTCTGGACTTAGAGGTCTCAGGATTGGAGATGGGTATTTGGTGATGGTTATGCCTGAGTTTGTCTGATCTGTTGAGGGACGTGGGCAGTGGGGAGGGTCTGGCAGGGCTGTTGGCTGTGCTGCCCCTTGGCCCATGTGTGGCCTCAGAGTCTGTTTCTTCTCTCTGCCACCTTCCCTTCCTTCTCATCTTACACTTCCTTTCCGGCCCTCACTCAGCTGCGTCATTTTAGGGAACTTGGAAACCAGGCCTCATGTCTTTAACTTACAAAATTATATACTCCAATGAGCCGGAAAGGGGCTTTCTGGAATAATTCTATTGAAAATATGTGGGTTTTCGCCTTGAAATGATCTTCCTGAAATTATCCCCTTTCTCTCTTTATAAATATTAAAAAGAAGGAATCAGAGCTTAGTGCTTTAAATCCCTATTCAGGGATTTCTCGTCTGCCTCCCAGGAAAGCAACCAGTCATTGCTGAGGAAGAAAAGGAAGAGGCTGGCTTGGGTCCATCTAATGCGAGCACCCCAACCCCAGCTTTTGGAGTGTCCCTGACCCATCCCTCCTTGTGTCCCTACAGCTAAGCTGGGTTGTGTCGGAATGTGGGGGTGTGAGGGGGAAGGAGCAGGCTGGGAGGGGTGGGGGGAGAGGGAAGGTGAGTAAGGCTGCGGAGACAGAAGTAAGAGAGATGGAGAGCTGGAGTGAGAATGAGAGAGACAGAGACAGAGAGAGACATCAGGAAGAGAGAGAAGAGAGCTGGAGTGAGAGAGAAAAGTGGCTTTAGAGAGAAAGAGACATAAAAAGCAGAGACGGGGGGCTGGGTAAGAGAAGTAGTAACACAGAACCAGAGCCCGAGGATTAAAGGAGACACAGAATACAGAGAGAGAACAGCACAAGATGCCGAGAGAGAAAGAGAAGATACGGGGATGGGGGACTGGGAGCATGTGACAGGGAGCCAGAGGCAGACAAAGATGCAGAGAAAGGCCCACAGAAGGGAGGCAACACAGGCTGACAAGCAGGGTAGGGAAGAGCCATGGGACAGAGACACCGTGAGACAGTGACAGAGGAGGGATGACAAGGAGGCTGGAAGGGCTGGTGCCACGCCCAGGCTGGGGGCTGGCTCGGGCTGGGAATGAATGTGTGACTTCTGTGCAGGGTGGCATCAGATGGAGGGAAACTCCTCATTCCTAGCCTGACCCCTCGGGGCCTTCCTCAGTTTCGTGACTTGGGTGAAACACTGTTGATTTTAATACGCAAGGGAGGGGTTGGGGAACAGGAAGCTGGCTTAGGAGATGGTGGGTCCGAGTGTCAGGTCTGCCAAACCATTGCTGTGTCACCTTAGGCACTTTTTCCAGTTTTTGGAGCCTTGGTTTTCTCATCTGAAAAGCGGGGATAATGGAGCCTATATCAGGACTGTTTGCCACCCACATGGGGCACCACCTGTAAGGGGCTTGTCACAGAACCTGGTGGTATGTGCCCACCTTACAAGAATGTCTGGGACTCAACTACAATTCTTCTGTGATCTCAGAACTAACCAGTGCGCATGCTGAAGACCTAGAGGGCAGAACTTGTACCCTACAGGCCCCTCGAAAAAAGAAGTCTGTGGGAGGAAGAGAACAGGAAACTTCATGGTTGGGAGAGTTCCTGAGAAGGCTTTCCAAGGCAGTCATGATGCGTACAAGAGGTAAAGGGGGAGATAGGAACATTTAACTAGTCTCCATCCTCCTGAAATGGGCCCTGGTGAGGAGAGAAGTGCCCTGGCCCATGGCTCCCTCTGTGACCATGAGCCCTCCAGGGCTTCTGCCTGCCTGTCTGACCAAGAGGATATCAGCCTTCAGGCTGTGTAGGGCTTTGAGGCCCTAACATTCAGGGGTTCTCCAGGTCTATGATTGTAGCAGCCTGATCTGGAGTGGGGGTGGGGGTGTCCACAGGGCAAGGATGTCCCCTGTGCCTTCCCGCCACCCCCAGAGCTGCAGCAGGAACAGAGCCCTCTGCCTTCTAAAGGATCTGTCACAAAGCACGGTGGTGGGTTACTGGTTACCACATAAGCCAAGCCCTTGATCTGCCGTGTTTGAGGAAACCCTTTGTTCCTTTCAAGTCTCTATTCTCTCAGCCAGGGTTGGCGCAGAGACCGAAGCACTGTTTTCTCTTTCTTCCTTTTCTTTTTGGATTTTTAAAAATAACTGGCTTGTGCATTCAGGCAGTGTTCCAGAATTAGGTTCCCAGGCTTGGGTTCAGGGCCAGGGACTTCAGCTGCCCCTTACTCCTGGGAGCACCTGGGAGGAGTGAACCCTGGAAGACTGGGGGGATGGGGAGGGCATTAAAACCATGCCCTCGAGATAGACTCAAGCTGAGGCAGCAGCCCTGTGAGGTGAGGCTAGAGTACAGACAGAATGATGGGGGGGTTCCAATCCTGGCTGCAGTAGCCACAAGCTGGCTGACTCTAGTGTACTTCCATTCTCTTCTGGACCTCAGTTTTGTTAAGTTAGAGGTCAGAGCAGAGATGGCACCTCTCTCCATTGCTGGGTCCATGCCAGACATTTCTAATCAATCTCCCCCTCCCCCAACCCTCAAGCTTGGATGAGACCTGAGAATTCTTTTCAACACAGTGCCCTGTGTATTTACCACCAATTGAATCTGAGCAGTGCAAAATGAGACCTACTTCCCATTCTGGGACATCTCACGCGGCCAACATGAAGTGGGTACTCAAAAAATATTTATTAGATGAACAGAAAAAAAATTTTTTTTAGTCCCTACTACATCTCATGCGAAGAGTTGACTCATTGGAAAAGACCCTGATGCTGGGAGGGATTGGGGGCAGGAGGAGAAGGGGACGACAGAGGATGAGATGGCTGGATGGCATCACCAACTCGATGGACGTGAGTTTGAGTGAACTCCGGGAGTTGGTGATGGACAGGGAGGCCTGGTGTGCTGAGATTCATGGGGTCGCAAAGAGTCAGACACAACTGAGCAACTGAACTGAACTGAACATGCCAGATAGTGTTGTAAGTACTTCTAAGCAGTGAACAAAACAGAGCTCCTGACCTCAATTCAACGTGTGGGGGAGACAGGCAATAAGCAAATAAACAGAGAAATAAATATCAAACATCAGGTGGTAATCAGTGCTGCGAATAAAAATGAACCAGAATAAAACAATGGAGAGTGACAGAGGATGGGTGTGGTGGCGGGGTTTAGGGGTGCATATTGTAGATAAGATCATTAAAGAAGGTCTTCTGAGGAGTTGATAGCACAGTAGAGAACGCAACAGAGTGAGAAATCTCTTAAGATTCCATCACTCTAAGACTATGAGTGGATTTGACACTAAGATTCTAATTTTTGTTGTATAAGATTCTAGAATCCCAGGAACTTAGGAACCTGTAACTAAAATTGCAGATTTTTACTGCTTTTACATTCTCTGACAATAATTCTAGAATTTTGTGACTCTGAAATGCTAGGATTCACTGAAACATCTTTTTTGCTTGAATAGACCAGGATTCATTGCCTACCCTCTCCTGCTACCCTTAGGAAACGAAGCTGAAAATAGAAACATCAAAACAACAAGCCATTCCAGCTCTAAGTGCCATAGTAAACAAATGGTCCAATGTTGCTCCGATGGTTTAATTGCAGCAGCGCCAGACAAGCTCATTCATGAAGCATCTTCAGTTGATGAAGAGGAGGAGTGAGGCTTTGGGGGAAGGGGTGGCTTGTGGCTATCTCTGAGGAGGGATCTGAACTGCCATCCCAGGTGAGGGTGATGCTCTGGGAAGCTGGCTGGGTTTTAGCAGTCAAAGCCCACTTTGGCTGGATCAGACACCCTTTGCTTTGGGGATCAAGATGGTGGATATTTCCTAGGAGATTAAGAAAGGCCGCTCTGAGGAGGTGGCATTAGAGCTGGATCTGAAGGACTAGACAATGCCAGGTTGACAGACTGCCAGGGGAAGTGAATTACAGGTGGAGGGAATAGCAGATGCAAAGGTTCTGAGGTGAGAGGGAGCTTGGCTGGTTCCCAAAGCTGTTGGAACACATAAAAACAAGGAGATAAGATTAGAAGGGTAGGAAGGGTCTGGATCCTATATGGGTTTGTAGGCCAGGACTAGGAATGTGGAAGCTCCTGAAAGGTTTTAAACAGAGGAGTGACATAATGTTAATTCTGTAATTAAAATATTCCTAAGCACTCTGAGTAGAATGAACTACTGTGGGGAAAAGTAGATACTAGAAGATCAGTAAGAAACTGGTGTTCGTCCCACTGAGAAATAATGGTGGCTTAGACTTAAATGGTGGCAGTAAATCCAGCTGTTCATCTCTCCCTTCTTCCTTCTCTCTTCCTTCCATCCTTCCCTCTATCCATCCATTTGTTAACCAAACACATATTAAGTGTCCGTGGGGAGTTAGGCATAATGCTGGAATCACAAAGATGAATTCAACATGGTTCCTAACCACGAGGAGCTCATAGACCGGCAGGGTGAATGACGTTGCCGTACAAGGGTATGAATGCTCCAGGTAAGAAATTCACCAAGTATGGCGCAAGCTCACGGGAGGAAATGTGTTCAGCCTGGGAAGCCGGAAAAGGCCTCATGCAGGAGGAGTTGATGTTTGACTTGGACCTTTTGGAAGACACAGGGGAAGTGGGCAGCCAGGAGAGTGTCCCTGGCAGGGGGGCAGCATGAGTAAAGGCAAGGGGGTAGCCTGAGAGAGCATGGTGTGTATTGAAATGTGGAGATGTCCAGGTTGGTGGAATCAACAGGTGTGTGGCGGCACACTCTGGGAGAGGTGGAAGGCATGCTTGTGATGGGCCTGCCCCTTGCTGCTCAGTTCTGCCTGCCCCAACCAGAGCTGAGTAATTTAATTAAGTGCCAACTCTCAAATAAGATGCAGCTGTTAAGCAGATGTCGCCTTTCACCCCAGATGGAGGTGCATCTTGGCGACAGGCACAGCATTTCTAGGGCATCTAATTTGTGAAGCTGCAGAGAGGAAGGAAATTCAAGACACTGCCATTATTATCTAACGACCATCACTCGCTTGGCCCCCACCCCCAGTACCACTGCCACCTGTCAGACATTCCTGTTGGTTTCAGACTAGAGACAGGGAGGTAGGCTTGCAGGTGGACTAGGAACTTGACTTGCTGGTTCTCGCTCAGTAAAGGAGAAGAAAAGTAAATGAAAAAGCTGTCAATCCACAGAGAATCCCCAAGAACTTTTATGATAGTGGAAAGTGACCTATTGCCCCAGTTTTCATGAAAGGGGCACAGACAATAACCGCTATCTACTGAACTGCTACTTAGAGTCACACGCTGTGTGCAGTTCTTCATGCACCTGGTCCCTGGTTCTCTAGGCCCCCCCATCTCCATGCACCCTTGTACCCCACGCACGGTGCTGCCTCAAGGCCTCTGCCCTTGCTTCCTCCCCTGGGAATGCTCTTCCTCCCCTGGGAATGCTCTTCCTCCCCTGGGAATGCTCTGTCCATGTGGCTCATTCCCTCCTGTTTTTCAATGTCACCTCCTCACAGAGGCCTTCCCTGACCCCCCTACTTACAATAGCAGCCTCTCCATCATTCTCTATCCCCTTACCTTGCTTTATTTTCCTTCATCACCCGATACGTGTATGTTTACTCGGTGTCTGTTTCTCTCCTCTAGAGCTTAAACTCCTAAGCACAAAGATTTCTGTCTCTTTTATTCATTGTGGTCCCTCCAGCACTCAAAAGAATGCTTGACGCAAGGCAGAACTCTAAATATTTGTTCAGTGGGTGGATGAATGATCAATGGATCTCATTGAACTTCAGGGAGATAAAATCACTTTCCCAGGAGTAACATAGCTTCGAGGGGCAAGCTTGGATTTGAATTTGGGTCTGTCTATTCCAAAACTCTTTCCTTAAGGGTCTCTCCTCTACTCTTTCTCCATAGCACTTAAAACCACTTACTTGTTAACGATCTGTTCTTGTGTTTGGTATCTGTCTCCCCACTAGCATGGCAACTCCACTGTAATAACAGAGTTCACCTGTTTTATTCACAACTGACTCCTCTCACACACATACTTCTTTAATCCTGGAAGCAAGCCATTTTACAGATGGGAAAATTGAGACTCAGACAGAGGAACAGTTTGCCTTGCCCAGGCTCCTCCACCTAGTGAGTGGAGAGCAGGTTTTCATTTGTCATATGAAAGGGTCCCCCATTTAACACTTGCTGGTTCAGTCCACCCAAGGGACTGCCCAGCCTGGCCAGAAGCTCCACTCGCAGCCTGCACTTTCCCCTCAAGGTCAGCAGTGTCAGGGCCAACGTCAAGCTAACCCTTAATTCATAACTCCCCAGTTTTGTCCATTCAAGTAAAAACTTTGATGTTATTTTAACTCAAATCCCCCATTGACTTCAATGGAAGCTTTGAATCCATGAGGAAGTTCTGACAGCGATTTTGGAGGTAGCACAAGCACCCAGTGGAAATCACATTAGCATACTCATTATCTCAGGATTCTTTGAATGTGTTTTTCAGCTGTTCCCTTAAAGTGACTGGCAACAATGGATCCTTTCTATTCGCAAATTCCCGGGCCTGTATTGGGGCTGTGGTGGGCTCCTAGGTGCTTCTCTGCGCTTTCCAAATGGTGACAATCATGTGAACCCCTGAGGTATAAGGTAAGGTAAAGAATGCCGTCCAGGCAGACACTCTGCGGTGAAAGAAGCACGTGGTCTGGATTTGGAAGAAACAACTCCTCAAGTCACTTAGGGCGGGTGTGGTGGGACCCCCAGGAGTGAGAGTGGGGGCTCAGGTATCAAAAACTGTTGCTAACCGGCCGGATGGCTCTGGGTTGTCAAGATGGCTGCTCAACTCCGGAAAGTGCCAGAACCAGCTGGGGAGCATCTGCCAACCCTCAGCATCCAGAACCTCCACAGAAGACCATTTAGCTCTGAATCTTGGGACTTGGGGGGACAACTGGGCCTCAAAGGCTTTTGAGTGTTCCCGGATGACTCCAGTACACGAACAGGCAGCTAGTGAGTGGGGCTGAACTGCTCTCTCGGTCAAACCAGAGGGGAGGGGAAGCCGGAAATTATGCCGTGGGTGATGGTGGCAGAGAGGGGCAATAGGAAGTCCTCTGAGGATGTGTGGGGAAGAAGGCACATCAGAGAAAACATCCCCCTTTTTTTTTCTTTTTAAGAAAAATTTCAAGTACAGAAAAGTAGAGAGACTAGTACAATGACCCCCTTATCTGTTACCAGTCTCATCAATTACCAACGTGATGCCCCCCGTTGCGGGGGGAGGCTGAGGTGTATGTGGGAGGCAAAGCACCCCAGCTTCCCTGGGAGCTTCCTGGAAAGCCAGCGCTGTTCACCAGTGGTTCTGTGACAGTGGATCCCTGGTGGGAATGCAAAGTGCCAGCACCAAGCTCTCAGGCTAGGACAAGTTTTGGCAGGAGAGCCAACAACTGGGACACAAAGACTTCTGTAGTAAGGAAAAAAAGTTATACTTAAGAAATTCCCAACTATTTGAAATAATTCCTCCTTGACTAGTTCCTTGGTCCTCGTGTTTTGGGACAGGGCTGTAAGCATCCCCTTTTAGTGGGACCTCTCTGGCTGCTGAGTACAGACACCTGCAGAAGGCGAGCACAGAGCAGAAGGTGTTGCAGTCTCCCCAGACCCACTGACAGTTTAGCCACTTGCAAATCATTCAGCTGCCAGTGCTCCAGGGACTGAGTTAGTTCAGGGCCCCTTTCTTGTCTTCACTTATGTGCCTTCACATAAGAGTCTCTGCGTCTTCACACTGTCTTTGTAATATCTGATCCTATGGGGTCTTTCGGTTTTTATGCATTTCTCCAACTCTGAGATCCGGATTCAAACACAGTACCAATACTAGACCAATTGGTACTGATCGGTTTAGCTAACTGCGCTCAGCCCTGCTGGGTGGAGATTTTGCACCAGGCCAAACCAGTGGCTGCCGGCTGGCCTATATTTTGGCAGCCTTTGGCTCAGGTGACACCTCCTGCTCCAATCAGGGGCTGTGGTGGCTATGGAGGCACTATTGGGTATGAATATAAAGTCCACATGGAATAGCGCATGGATTAAGGTGGACTCTGGGGCAGACTGCCTGTGCTCAGGTTCAAACCCAGCCTTTGCCACTTATTGTGACCTTGGGTTGGGTATTCAACCTTACACTGGTGAAGAGTATGTAAGCTGATCAATGAAACACATAGTACAGTATTTAATTAGAGCTCAAAAAGTGTTCATCGCCGTTGTTCCTACTATCAGGGGACAGTTTATCTGCACTAAGTTAGATGCTTTAAAGGCAAGTTCTCATTCAGTTCTTTAAAAACCTGCAGTTGAGATAGGCTGTCTTTTCTATCCCATCACATAGGTGTGAATATAGAGGGACAGGGAAGTTACCTTCTGGTTCTAGGGTCCCTCAGCTAGTAAGGATGGAGCTGGGATTCAAACACAGGTTTGTCTGGATCCAAAACCATTGCTCTGATTCACTGTGCCCCTGACAGGGCACCTATGTATAAACGCCCACCATTGGCCACTTCTGCAAGGCTTAGGCAGGAGCCCTCCCACGCCCCAGAAGGTTCAGCACTGCCCCTGACCCCACCCCACCTCAGCTGGCCCTGCCCTCCAAGGATGTAATCTGCTAAAGTGGAGACTGCATCCTGTCTGGCTCTGGTCTACAAAAGCCGTTCCTATCCCTCGTCCTACGTGGTCCTCAACAAGTGCCAACAAGTTAGTAGACTGGGAATTATCCCTCCCATTTGAGAGATGCAGAAACTGAGGGTCACCAAAAAGACAGAATCAGAATTTGAACCCAGGTCTGTCCCTTTCCCCTTCTCCGTCCCCTTTGCAGGGCAAAGATGAATCCAAGGGGATCGGGAGCCACTGTAGATTCTCAAACAGGGTAAATTAAAGGCAAGAAGAACTTGGGGTCAAAACGGAGAACCTCAGAGCTGGAAGGTACCTCATGTAATTGGGCTCAGAGAAGCTAGAGGGTTGCTGGATTTGTGCCCTGATCACTGCTTAACAATTAAACAGTTGTGTAAACTTTCCTACTCATGACCTGGGGTTCTTTCAGGGTGTAGAGGAAATGGAGTGAAATGAATTCCAGGTGCCAGTTTAATTCCATGAAGTTCAGTATGCCTGCCAAACACGGGGATTTGATGCAGGTTCCCTGACTGAAGGACTGCAGGGAGGAAGGGGTATCTGCAGGCTCTTGGCTCAGGTTTTCCTCTTCTGACACTCACACACAAAGCAGGGCCTTGCTTATCCTCCAGGGTGATTATCGCTCAGCAGTCCCTGGGCTTCATATATGTAGGCTTTTCAGCACACCCATGGAATCAAACAGACAAGGATTTGAATTCTTATCTTGCACCTACTCACTGTGTGACCTGGGGCAAGTCGCTTAACCTCTCTGGGATTCCATTTCCTCATGTATCAATACAGTCCTCTCCTATTTGGTTACCATGAGGATCGAGTAAGATATGTTCATGCAGTGCTTGCTGTAGTGCCTGGTGTGTGGTGAAAGCTGTTATTGTTATTTTAGGCATTAAAATCCCATGGCCCCCACACAAAAAACTTCAGACACTTGCTGTTGGCATGCGGAAGATTAAGAGATTTACCTTTTAGAAACATAAAAGAATGATTAAAAAGGAAGGGTTATTTTGGTGACAGGGTGGAGGATGCATTAGGAGGAACAAGACTGAAAATGAAATATGTCCATTAGGAATGTGTTTGGCTGTTGGTAGCAAAAAAATCCAACAACGAAACAGATTTCCAGTCTTTTCTCAATCTTCACTCTCCCTCTCTTCCTTAGTCAATAGAATTCCTAATTTTATCTGGGCACGTGGCAGCCTGGCATGAAGATTACAGTTCCTAGCTTCTTTTTCATATTTTAGGTATGGCCATGAATTTCTCTTGCCAATGGGAAATGTTTTATGTGATTTCTAGAGAATGTCTTAAAAGAGAGAGTATACACATTACTCCTGTCTTCCTCCTTGCTGGCTGGAATTTGAGATGTGAGGACTGGATCTTAAGCAGCTATTTTGTAAATTAAAGATGGTTGATAATTCTTTGACCCTCTTTCCTTCGAGAGGAAGAGTCAATTTGAGACAATTTTTCACTTCACTAAACCTAGGCTGTCCTGTGACTTCTTGGACCAAAAGACTAGAGTGGAAATGATGTTCTGCAAATTCTAGGTGTTGCCCTTAAGAGAACTGACAGCTTCTGCCATGGCTTTTTGGATCCAGAAGCTGCTATTGGCAAGGTCAAACCACTCTGCTGGAGAGATCACCTGGAAAGGCCCTAGGACTACATAGAAAAAGAGAGGGACCCAGCTGAGCTTAACACTGTAGTCATCCCAGGAAAGCACCAGCATCCCAGTAAAATCTTCAGCTGATGAAAAGTGACTAGTTGATGCTTACAGATGAGAAGGATCACCCAATTATTGTTGTTCAGTTGCTGAGTCACTTCTCACTTTGCAACCTCAGGGACTGCAGCACGCCAGGTTTCCCTGTCCGTCACTGTCTCCTGCAGTTTTCTCAGGCTCATGTCCGTTGAGTTGGTGATGATATCTAAGCATCTCATCCTCTGTTGCCCTCTTCTCATTTCCCTTCAGTCTTTCTCAGCATCAGGGTCTCTTCCAATGAGTCAGCTCTTTACATCACGTAGCCAAAGGATTAGAGCTTCAGCTTCAGCATCAGTCCTCCAATGAATATTTAGGGTTGATTTCCTTTAGGATTGACTGGTCTGATCTCCTTGCAGTCCAAGGGATTCTCAAGAGTCTTTACCAACACCACAGTTCAAGAACATCAATTGTTTGGTGCTCAGCCTTCTTTACGGTCCAACTCACATCTGTACATGACTACTGGAAAAATCATAGCTTTGACTATATGAACCTTTGTTGGCAAAGTGATATCTTTGTTTTTTAATATGCTGTCTAGGTTTGTCATAACTTTCCTTCCAAGGAGCAAGTATCTTTTTATTTCATGGCTGCAGTCACTGCCCCCAGTGATTTTGGAGCCCAAGAAAATAAAATCTGTTACTGCTTCCACTTTTTCCCCTTCTATTTGCTATGAAATGATGGGACTGGATGCCATGATCTTTGTTTTTTGAATGTTGAGTTTTAAGCCAGCTTTTTCACTCTCCGCTTTCACCCTCATCAAGAGACTCTTTAGTTCCTCTTCACTTTCTGCCATTATAGGGAAATCATCTGCATATCTGAGGTTGTTGATATTTCTCACCCAATAGAGCACTGCCCAAATTTTTGACCCACAAAGCTGTAGAAAAATAATAGAATGGTTACTGTTTGGGAGTTGTTTATTATAAAACCAGAAATAACCAGAACAGAGGATGAGATGGAAGCCGTTTGCTGAGGATGGTGCACCAATTACATTAGCCCTGGTCTGGCGACCTCCCGATTGCTTGTTACACAAGAAAAGTCAACTCTGTTTGTTAAAGCCTTGATGATACCTTGGGTTATTGCTCAAGGTCTCAGTTTCCCCAAAACTGTTCAATTGGACTTTAGCTCCTGCCTTTACCTCCCAAGTGCCTGAAAGGATAAAGCAATAATCAAGAGGAGGGGGTCCTTTTTCATGTATATAAACAGTACTTCTATCCAACAAGATCAATAGGTGTTCATGATGGGTGTGAACTCATCATGAACCAATTACAAAGGATTTTGGAATCAGACATACTAGGGCTTGAGGCTCAACTCTTCTCTTTTCTAATGTGATGGATTGGGGCAGTCACTAAATCTCTCCAAGCCTAGTTTCCTCATCAATAAAACACAGATGATGCTATTTCCCTTGTAGAGTCTGTGTGAGGATTAAATGAGATTAATCCATCTACTTGATAAATAGTGAATTTCTCTTATATTCTAGGCCAGACCCACTCCTGATATTGGTGGGGCCTGGGGCCCACTCACTCCCAAAATTTAAATATTTAAATATTATATATTAAGCTAATACATTGTTTTGAAAATGTTCTATCCTTCTCCTCAAGAAATATAACTTCATAACTACCTGGAAGGCCAGGTTCAATTTGGAAACTTTGGACTCCTCAGACTGAGATGTTGAGTGGTGGTGGGCATAGCTGGGCCCTAGCCCCTAGCTCCCCAGATGCCTTCTCCCTTCTCTCTTCTCATTCCTGGCTCCATGCCACTCTGTGCAGACCCACATGCACTCCAGGCTGCCTGTCCAAGCTCCCTTCACCCATGCTCCATCCTGTTGGTTGATTGACCTATTGGTTACATCCTGGGCCTAGTGTTTTGCTTGCAGACAACAAATCAGAAGAGGCCTGCAGAGGCCCTGGAATCAGCTTGGACCCTTGGGAAGGGAGCTTAAGAATCCTGGGACCCCAGAGTGTATCTAGAAAGGGAGTAGAGTCTTGGGCGGGCATGTCCCCTTGGCCCTGTGGGGACATATGCAGCTGGAGGAGCCAGAGAGAGGCTCTTTAAAGTATGAGAACCAGGGACAAGGGCAGGGTCCCCTGCCTGGATCTGAGGCCTGCTAGTAGCTGTGCAACAGTGTATGAAACAGATACTGCCCCTGCCCTGTTCCTTCCATTTGGGCCTCAGTCTCACCTCTACTTGTAAAATGAGGGTTTAGCTGATCTGACATCTCCAAGTTTGTGTTGGAGACCAAGGGCTAGGGAATTGGTGAATGCCAACACGAATCTCCTAGACACCAGGAGATCAGATGCAAGAAGTGTGTGTTTAAGACCTGAGTGATCAACCTTCTCCTCCAGCCCGAGCCTGGCAGAGCAGGAGGGGCCTCCACTGGCTAGTCCAACCCATTATCCACACAAAACTTTAGCAGCCATAATAGCAATGTGACTTCCTGTCAAACCTGGAATAAAATCCCGGCTCTTTGCCAAGACCTGCAAAGTTTCTTCCACTTGGCCTCTGGCTACCTGCAGTCTGCTCACCCACCACTCTTGCCCTTCCTCACTGAGCTGTAGCCCCCTTGACCTTCCTTATATTTATGAAATGTAAAGAGTCCACTCCTCCCACCCCCAGGCCTTGGCCCTGGCTGTTCCCTCTGCCTGGACCACCCAGCTCTTTGCACAGCTGTATCCACTCCTTCAGGCCTCAGCTTAGTTGCCCTGGGATATAGAGAGGTTCACTGACACCTTTCCAAGAATAGCTCTCCTTTAGCCCAGTGCTCTCTTTATAATTTTGCATCTTCCTTAACATGACCAGAAGTGGCAGATGGAGTGATTAAAAGGTCACCCTTGAAGCAGGACTGAGTCTCCACCATCTACTGGACTCTTGAGTACATTTTTCAGCCTATTTTGCCATGAATATATTATTCAACCTCTCATTTTCCTTGAATAGTTGATTCAACCTCCATTTTCCCATCCGTGAAAGGGGGTAATAATCTGTCTCTTAGGTCTGTTGTGAGATTGCAGGAGCAAATACACATATTTATAGCATTTAGAACAGAAGTCTGGCACTCGCACTTTATTTGTTTTTGCCCTTTTATTAGCACTTGTTATTTGAAATTATCTTGTCTGTTTATTTCTTTACTTATTGCCTCGCTTCTCTTTCTGAAAGGCAAACGCCTCCTTGTGCCTGGATAAAAGGATTCCAGCAAGGAGCAGGCACTTTGCCCAGCCCTTCTGAACATCCCCCGGTGCAGATGGGGAAGCTGAGGCCGGGATAGAGCGTCGGGAGCGAGGGCCTGCGAGGGAGAGCCCACCAAGCTGCTGGGCTCTCTCGGCGGTCCCTCTTGCAGGCTGGCACTGAGACGCCCCCAGCGCGGCGCGGCGCGGAGTTCGGCGGCGCCGGCGCTTTGGTTTCCAGCGCTTAGGTCTTTCAAGGCCCCACAGAAGGGAATGCGGGAAAGCCGCCTACAGCCCGCATCAGCTGCGGGCCCATCCTCTTGCTCCTGGTGCACGAACGCAGGCATTTGCATGAGATCTAGCGCTCTGTTTGCTGAGACGGCCTGTTTGCGCTCCCGCGCCCAGAGGACACCCCTCCTCAGACCTCGCGGGACAGGCTCCTGTCAACTCGTTTGTACTCTGCGGAGGCGTGGGAACCCTGGGGCACACGAACTGCCCCTGGGGTATCTACCCCAGGGTCTCCCTTCTGGTCTTGGCCTCCGCTGGCTCCTTCTTGCGAAGGAGCACAAGCGTGAACAAGGCCTAACCACAGGAGAACACAGTCTACCCGAAGGATGCGCTCAGTGAATATGGGCTCGGATGTCCCTCCCCACGCTGTTTCTCACCCAGCTCTTTGCAAATCCCACCCAGCCGCTGCTCTCCGAGGCAAGTCATTAAGAGCAGGGGCTCGGGAACCAGGGAAACCTGGCTTCAAATCTTACTCCGGCCCACACTGCCATCTGTGTAGTCAGAAGCAAGTTATTTTGTCTTTTGAGGCCACAACTTCCTCATCTGTAAAATGGGGATGGAATAGTCTGGAGGGTGCTTAGTTCAGTCACTGTCATAAATTAAGTGCTTAACTCATTCTTACCGTCACCACTTCCAGTTTACAGGAAGTCAGTGGCAAACCCTCCAGATCTCCTTAGAGTCAGTTTTTAGCAACCTAAAGGTCCAGATCCCCGCAGGGTTTTACAGAGCCAGTAAAGATGCGCTCTTCCCTCGTGCTCCCTCCCCACCCCCAAACCCCAGAAGATGAACAGGCTTTCTGTGAACTGAAGAGTAATGGCTGGCTGGTCCGGTGCCTGGGGTGAGGTTCTCGGACGCTTTTTGCCTAGTTGAAACTCATTATTATTGTTATAATTCTTTAATTTAATACAGAAAGCCTCCTTTGGAGACAGCGCGCTATTCAGAGCAGCCCATGATCCCTCCACGGTTCCCTGCCAGGAAGGAAGCCTCAGGCTGCCCTCTAGTGGCAGGAAGGGTTGTGCAGACCCAGTGAAACGCAAACAAGGGAACCAGAGAAGCAAGCTTCACTTAGCACGTGGTGGAGGCTCTCTGGAAGACGGAGGGAGAAAATACAGCCTGGTTCTCTCTCTGCTGTTTGTAGTCCTGCTGGATCTCTCAGAAATCTTGGGAAAAGAGAATAAAAGACTGAATTTGAAACGCACGGGAGTTTTTTTCATTCTGCTTTTATTTATTTTTGAATAGAAAACACATTTACATGATTCCAAAGATAAATAAAGACTGTAGAGTGAAAAGGAATTCTTACCTTCCACTCTTGTTCCCCTGCCGTCCAGTTCCTCTTCCTAAAGGGAGCTGTTGTCATGTTTCTTGTGTAACTTCCAGCAGAAAGTCTATGCAAATACAAATATTTTACAGGATCAGTAGCTACTTTCATATATTCTTTTGTATGTTGCTGTTTCATGTAAAAATGTATCATGGGATTTGTTCTGTATTGATTCATGTAGAACTGCCTGATTCTTTTGAACAGCTGCATAATATTCCATTGTCTGATCTTATTATTTGATCAGTCTTCTATTGACAAGCCTTTAAATTGTTCCCAATCTTTAGTAATCATGTTACAACAATAATCTTGTATAAACACTGTTGTGCATGAGTGAATCACTCAGCTATTGATGCATAACAAACAGCTTTAAACAAAAAGCTTTTGTTATTGGTCATATGGATCACTGGTGGCTAGGTCAGGCTGGGCTAATTTTGTGTTGGCTCTTCTGTCTGGATCAGAGGGTGGGTCTTGCTGGGGGCTGGCTAATCTAGGAAGAATGAGCCTAGTCACATGTCTGGTAGTTGGCTGGTTATCAGCTGGGGTAAAAGGGCGCCTGGGACATGTCTCTCATCATTCAGCAGCATGTAAGTCCTCTGGAAACTCCGTGACTGGCATTATGTTCCATCATATGCTATTGGTCCAAGCAAGTCACAGGCCAGATTTAAGAAGTGGGGAAATTAAAAACACTTCTCCAAGGGAGGAGCAGCAAAGTCACATTGTAAAGAGTATGATGCAGGGACATGAACTATTGCGGTTATTAAAAATTATTTTTTAATTTTAAATTAGTATTTTTATTTTGTAATGGTTAGATTTACAGAGAGTTGTAAAGATAGTAGAGAGTTCCTATATACTCCTACACACAGCTTCCCCTATTGTTAACATCTTGTATTACTGTGATACATTTGTCACAGCTAATACTGATACCAATATTGACACATTATTATTAGCTCAACTCCATGCTTTATTCAGATCTCATTAGTTTTTCCTTAGTACTTTTTTCTGTTCCAGGATCCCATCCAGAATGTCATATTACAATTAATCATCATGCCGTCTTAGGTTCCTCTTGGCTACGACTGTTTCTCAAATTTTCTTTGTTTTTGATGAGTTTTATGGTTTTGAGAAGCGCTGGTCAGGCTCTCTGTAGATTATCCCTCAGTTTAGGTGTTAGGTATTTTCCCCATGATTAGAATGGAGCTATGAGGTGTCAAGAAGAGAACCTCAGAGGTGGAGCATCATTCTAAGCACAGTATATCAAGAGAACATGCCATCAGCGTCGCTAATCATTAATGATGTTAATTTTAGTCACCTGTCTGAGATAGCGTTTGCCAGCTTTCTCCACTGGGACATCACTCTTTTTCCCTTTCCATGTTATTCTCTGTGAGAAGTCACTACGCACAGCCCACACTTAAGAGAGGGAGAGCTATTTTCTATCTCTTTGAGGGGGCAGAATCTACATAAGTCATTTGGAATTCTTCTGCTATTTGTTTATTCCATTGTATATTATATCCGTGTAGTTTCTCCAAGGAATCCAGTTCCTTTTATTAAGAATGGTATTAGAAGCTAAGATCTGAGTGCTGAGCATTCTTGTTGCTACCTGTGGCCACTCTCAGTGGACAGAGCAGGTGGTGGGAGCCTGTATGTGCCCATAACTATAGTTATTTCTACATCTATCCATTAGCATTGTGTTAAGCTAAACATTCATGCTAATGTTCATGAGTTCATGCTAATGTCTCCAACATGAATTCATTCATACAGTTCATTCTATTCTTCCCTCCTTGCTTATCTGTAAGCTCCCCATCCCCACTTCAGCAGTAAGAAACCTGGCTCTCACCATCTGCCATCTATTTACTTCATTGTTCAATTCTAGTGCACATGAACAGGAGTTTAAGAATTGCCAACCCACGCTCTCATGAAGTGTAACTTTACCAATATAAGTACAATGCTGTGGACAGTTCTTTTGGTCTTTAGTGTTCTTGTTTTCAGTTATTCCTAGAGTTATTTATGTCGGTACGTCTGTTCCCCACACCCTTCAGTGAGTCATGCATTTGTAATGTAGTTAGATTCTTTTATAAAATTTGCATACATTCAGATTCACTCTTTGTGCTGTGAACTCCTATGAGTTTTGACAAATAGATGGTCATGTACCTATCACTACAATGTCATGCAGAATAGTTTCACAGCTCTAAAATATCCACGTACTTCACCTGGTCAATCATCTCCCACTCTCCAGTCCCTGGAAGCCACTGATCTGTTTTTCATCTCTATAGTTTTGCCCTTTTCTTAACCATATAAATGGAATCAAACATTAGGTAATGTTTTGAGTCTGACTTCTTTCACTTAGCAACATGCATTTAAGATTCATCCATACTGCTGTGTGGATTAACAGCTTGTTCCTTTTCTTTTTAATTGAAGTATTGTTGATTTACAATGTTGTGTTAATTTCTGCTTTACATGAAAGTACAGCAAAGAGATTCATTTATACATATATTTTTTTAAATATTCTTTTCCATTATGCTTTACCTCAGGATATTGAATATAGTTCCCAGTGCTATACAGTAGGACTTTGCTGTTTATCCATTCTATAAGTAACAGTTTGCATCTACTAACCTCCAATTCCCAGTCTATCCCTCCCCCAACTCTCTTCCCCCTTGGCCACCACAGGTCTATTCTCTGTCTAATAGCTTGTTCCTTTAGATTGCTAAGGAGGGTTCCAAAGTGTGGATGTACCACTGTTTATCCATCCACTTATTAAAGAACTTCTTAGTTGCTTCCAGCTTTTTTAGGAATATAAATTTGCTATATAAATATTTGTATGAAGGCTTTTGTGTGGACATAACATTTCTAATCAGTTGGGTAAATATTTAGGAGTGCAATTGCTGCATCATATGGTACATATATGATTAGATTTACAAGAAATTGCCAAACTGTCTTCTGAAGTGCTTGTACCATTTTTCATTCCCACCAGTGTGGGTAAGGGTCCCTGCTCTTCTGCATGTTCCTCAGCACATCAGCACAAAAATGATACTGCCAGATTTTTTTTTGGAATGTGATCATTTTAGTAGGTATGTAATAGTTGTTTCAATTTACCTTTTATTTTAGCTGGCATTTCCTTAATGACAAGTGATGCTAAGAATCTTTTTATATGTTTATTTGCCACTTGTATATCTTCCTTGGTGAGGTATTTGTTCATATCTGTTTCCCATTTTTAAGTCAGGTTGCTGTTTTCTTATTGTTGAGTTCTAGAAGTTCTTTGCATTTTGTGGACATGATTCTTTTATCAGATATGTGATTAGCCAATATTTACTCTCAGTCTGTGGCCTGTCTTTTCATCTTCTTCACTTTGTCTTTTATAGAAAAAAAAGTTAATAAAGTCCATCTTGTCAATTTTTTTCTTTTGTAGATTGCATTTTTGGTATTGTGTCTAAAAACTTATCATCAAACTCAAAGTAAATCAGATTTTCTCCTATCTTTTCTTTCAGAGTTTTGTTGTTTTGTGCTCTACATTTAGATCTATGATCTATTTTGAGTTCATTTTAGTTTTCATGTAAGGTATAAGATATATGTTGGGAATCTTTTTCTTTTTTGCATATGGACATCTAATTGTTCCAGCAGGAGTTTTAAAGAACCATATTTTCTCCAAATAAGTTCAATCTTTTAAAATGTGTTGACTTCTTTTGTGGTCTAATACATGGTATCTTGGGCTTCCCCAGTGGCTCAGATGGTAAGGAATCCACCTGTAATGCATGAGACTGGGTTTGATCCCTGGGTCAAGAAGATACCCTGGAGAAGGGAATGGTTACCCACTTCAATATTCTTGTCTGGAGAATCCTCAGGATGGAGGAGCCTGGCAGGCTACAGTCCATGGGGCTGCAAAGAGTCTGACGCAACCAAGCAACTAAGCACATATGATATATTGGAAAAGGTCTTTCCATTAGAATCTTTAACATATTAGTTGTAGTTGTTTTAAATTCCTTGCCTGATAATTTCAACGTGGGTTAATCTGAGTCTGCTTCTAGTGATTGTTTTGTCTCTTCAACCTATAATTTTTTCTTGCCTTTTGGCATATGTGATAGGCTAAATAATGGATCTTGAGGTGCAAAGATTATTCTGGATTATCCAGGTGGACTTTAAGTGCAACCACATGTATCCTTTTCAGACAGGCAGAGGAAAATCTGATACAGAGAGAGAAGAAGAGGAGAGGGTGATGTGACCATGCAGAAAGTGATTAGAGCCATTCAGCCACAAGCCAAGGAATCCTGGAAACTGCTGGAAGCTGAGAAAGGCAAAGAAGGAAGCTCAGTCCTGTGACATTTTTATTTCAGCCCTGTAATGCTGATTTTGAGTCTCTGGCTTCCAGAAGAGTAAGAGAATACATTTCTGTTGTTTTAAGCCACCAAGCTTGTGGTAATTTGTTATAGCAATCCTGTCTTGTACATTTTTGTTGACAGTTGCACATATTGTCAGATCAGATCAGATCAGTCGCTCAGTCGTGTCTGACTCTTTGTGACCCCATGAATCGCAGCACGCCAGGCCTCCCTGTCCATCACCAACTCCCGGAGTTCACTCAGACTCACGTCCATCAAGTCAGTGATGCCATCCAGCCATCTCATCCTCTGTCGTCTCCTTCTCCTCCTGCCCCCAATCCCTCCCAGCATCAGAGTCTTTTCCAATGAGTCAACTCTTCGCATGAGGTGGCCAAAGTACTGGAGTTTCAGCTTCAGCATCATTTCTTCCAAAGAAATCCCAGGGCTGATCTCCTTCAGAATGGACTGGTTGGATCTCCTTGCAGTCCAAAGGACTCTCAAGAGTCTTCTCCAACACCACAGTTCAAAAGCATCAACTCTTCGGTGCTCAGCCTTCTTCACAGTCCAACTCTCACATCCATACATGACCACAGGAAAAACCATGGCCTTGACTAGATGAACCTTTGTTGGCAAAGTAATGTCTCTGCTTTTGAATATGCTATCTAGGTTGGTCATAACTTTCCTTCCAAGGTGTAAGCGTCTTTTAATTTCATGGCTGCAGTCACCATCTGCAGTGATTTTGGAGCCCAGAAAAATAAAGTCTGACACTGTTTCCACTGTTTCCCCATCTATTTCCCATGAAGTGGTGGGACCGGATGCCATGATCTTCGTTTTCTGAATGTTGAGCTTTAAGCCAACTTTTTCACTCTCCACTTTCACTTTCATCAAGAGGCTTTTGAGTTCCTCTTCACTTTCTGCCATAAGGGTTGTGTCATCTGAGGTTATTGATATTTCTCCAGGCAATCTTGATTCCAGATTGTGTTTCTTCCAGTCCAGCATTTCTCATGATGTACTCTGCATATAAGTTAAATAAACAGGGTGACAATATACAGCCTTGACGAACTCCTTTTCCTATTTGGAACCAGTCTGTTGTTCCATGTCCAGTTCTAACTGTTGCTTCCTGACCTGCATACAAATTTCTCAAGAGGCAGATCTGTAGAGGATAATAAATACAGACCTTTAGTGTGAGGATTGATGTTAATTATTGCTAGGACTTGGGCCACATTTAATGCTGATTGTAGCTCTATGTACCTGGGGCTTCACGGTCCTCTGTGTCCTTGTTTTCTCCTCCCTTTTGGCTCTGGAGCATCTCTTTGAATGTCTCCTCAGAGAATCTGTGTTTTGCAGCTCTTTGTAGCACTCTTTGAGCTGTAATCCGCTGTGCTTATTTATACTGGGGCCTTACTGGTGTAGTGGTAGTAGAGCAGGGTGGAGGGAAGGCATTCCCTAATCTTCCAAGTAAGCCTCAGTCTTTTTGTGGGCTTACATCTCATCTCAGGGGTGCAGTCTTTATAAGTGTTGCTGTTCCTCTTCTAGAGGTAAAGCTCCTGCCATCCTGCTGCTTCTGGTCCCTTCCCCACCCAGGTGCAACATCCCAGCCTACCGCCTATGTTGTGTATACACACATACATTTTCTCCCTTAGGTGAAACAGGAAGGCTGGAGAGGGCTAAAGCGCTGCAGAGTTCCTTTTGCCTGAGCAGGGGTGAAATCTCAGAATTGTTCTCTGGCATAATCCTCTACTCTGGAGATTAGGGAGAAGGATCCAGAAGGGCATCACCATGACTGCTCTTTGCATTCTCCTACCAGAGTTACTTGGGAAATTCTCTCGGATCCTTTCCATTAGAGCCTGGAGATGTTCCTGGAGGAAAAATCTACAAAAATACTAGGTCTTCCCCACTCCCATGACTGGAGTCTTCAGAAGCTTCTCACTCTTATGTTAGCCCTCACTCAGCCTTCAGCAGTTCATCACAATTACTCCTTAAGTGTTCCACCAACTTGTAATGTGGCTTGGGTAAGCCAGTCTTGGGTGCCATATCCCATTGAGTACACTTGACTCCCCATATTTTTGGGTGGTGTTTGCCCTGCAGGCTCATGTCTGTGATGGATTCAAGAAAAGCCATTGATTTTCAGCCTCTCTCTTTCTTGTTGTAAAGACAGAAGTAATGACTCTCAAGTTCTTTACATGTTGGCATTGAAACCAGAAGTCCTTATTGTGACCATTTTTTTATATTAATCTACCACAGCAAGTGAAATATATTAAGGGTCACAAAATTCAGAGGACTATAATCTTGGAATCATAAAGACTTTGGCATAGACTCAGAGTTTTGCAACTAGGGAAGCATAAATTCTAAGAATAAAAATTTCCCAGATTGAAAATCTCCACGGGCTCTCAACTGCTTACAGGATGACATGACATAAAACACTTTTCGTTACCTGGCCCTTTCCACACCTCCAGCCCCATTTCTCACCCCTATCACACCTCCCATCCAGATCTTATTCCTCCTCCCACTCCCTGCAGAAAACAAACTCTGGGTCCAGCCATGTGGTAAACTAATTGAGATTCCCTGGTACACTTTGAGCATTGCCTGAAACATGGCAGCACTTCAACAATCATTTGTTAATCTAATTAATGAATAAAATTATAAAGGTCTTAGCACATGTGTAGCATATGGGAGTGTTAACAGTAGCCAGTTCCTACCATGCACCTGGTTTGTGCCTGATACTCTTCTAAGCACTTCACATGTATTGATTTATTTTCATAAACTTATGTGGTATTATTCCCGTTTTAAGGATGAAGGAACTGGGTTATGAAGGGGTTAGCAACTTGACCACGGTAACCCAGAGGGTAAGTGCAGGGCTAGGTTTCAAACTCTAGGAAATTTCATCAATGGGTTGTAATCAACACAAAGCTCCTGTTGTGCTAATGCTTAGACGCATCATGTCTGTTCACGCTAAGTCGCTCTGTCGTGTCCAACTTTTTGCGACCCTATGGACTGTACCCCGTCGGGCTCCTCTGTCCATGAGATTCTCCAGGCAAGAATACTGGAGTGGGTTGCCATGCCCTCCTCCTGGGGATTTTCCCAACCCAGGGATCGAACCTGCATCTCCTACACTGCAGGCGGCTTCTTTACCACTGAGCCAGTGGGAAGCCCAGATGCATCAGGTACATGATAACCTTGATTTAGAAGAAATGAGGCCAGAGAGGTTAAGTGACTTGCCTAGTGTCACACAGCTAGCAAACACTGTAATGAAAATTCAAACTCAGTGTGCCTGCTCTAAATCCCACACTCTTCCCTGTTCTCAGCATGGTTTCTGGGTTGTCTCTTGAGAAAATGAATGCACTTTTTCTCACCTCATTAAGCTATCAAACTCCTATTCTTCCTTCAAAACATAACTTAAGTGTCTCCTGTGCTATGGCACTTGTCCTGGCCTCTCCCTCATGCCACCCCAGCTGCTCCAGTCCCTTCCTCCCTGAGCCTTCACACCCCCACTCCTGCCCTCTCCACTACAGACCAGTGGTTAAAAATACAGCTCTGCACACAAGGGGTCTTGAGTTCAAATTATGGCTCTGTTGGGGGACCTTGATGAGCTTTTCATATAACCATCTGACCTTGACTTTTTCCTTATCTGCAAAATGGTGCTGAGAAAAGCACCTCCCTCATAGGACTGGGTGAAATATGTATGTACCAACCTTAGCTAAGTGCTTGCCGAGACACTTACCATGCTGCACTATAAGTATCTGTTTAAATGTCTCCATCACTTGACTTGAGGGCAGAAGCTGATTATAATCTATCTCTTTCTCCCTAGCACCCAGCATGGCGTAGAAGAGGTATTAAATAAATGTGAAGTAAATGGATGAAAAAGAAATAAATGAATCTTAGAATCCTAGTCTCATAATTTCATCCATAAAATCTAAAAACCTTGCCTTACATAACTACAAAGTAGAAAGGATCTTAGAGATCAACTTCCTGAGGCTTTCAATCTTTTTGACGACCACCCACAGTTAGTAATACTGCCATCCAGAGCTCATGTGCGTGCGCGCGCACACACACACACTCTAAATTTTAAGAAAGAATACTTTCCCTAACTATGTAGGATAAACCCCGATATTTATTTCTTCTCCCTTCCCGTCCACTCCCCATCATCTTCTTCCTTCTTCTCTTCCATTAAAAAATGCTGGATTATGTTCACAACATTAATTTCATGACCTATGAATTCTTTATGGTTGATGGTTTGAAAATCCTTCAACTTTGGTTTCAACAGTACATGAACTGAGAACTTCCAGATGTACAAGCTGGATTTAGAAAAAGCAGAGGAACCAGAGATCAAATTGCCAACATCCATTGGATCATAGCAAAAGCAAGAAAATTCCAGAAAAACATGTACTTCTTCTTCATTGACTACACTAAAGCTTCTGACTGTGTGGATCACAACAATATGTGGAAAATTCTTCAAGAGATGTGAATACCAGACCACCTTACCTGCCTCCTGAGAAACCTGTATGCAAGTCAAGAAGCAACAGGTAGAACCAGACATGGAAGAACGGACTGGTTCCAAATTGGGAAAGGAGTACATCAAGGCTATATATTGCCACCCTGCTTATTTAACTTACATGCAAAATACATCATGGGAAATGCCAGGCTGGATGAAGCACAAGCTGGAATCAAGATTGCTGGGAGAAGTATCAATAAAAGATATGCAGATGACACCATCCTTATGGCAGAAAGTGAAGAAAAACTAAAGGACCTCTTGTTGAAGGTGAAAGAGGAGAGTGAAAGCTGGCTTAAAACTCAACATTCAGTTAACTAAGATCATGGCATCTGGTCCCATCACTTCATGGCAAATAGATGGGGAAATGATGGAAACAGTGAGAGACCTTATCTTCTTGGGCTCCCAAATCACTGCAGATGGTGACTGCAGCCGTGAAATTAAAAGACGCTTGCTCTTTGGGAGAAAAGCTGTGATCAACCTAGACAGCATATTAAAAAGCAGAGGCATTACTTTGCCTACAAATATCCCTATAGTCCAAGTTATGGTTTTTCCAGTAGTCATGTGCAGATGTGAGAGGAGGGCCATAAAGAAGGCTAAGGGCCAAAGAATTGATGCTTTTGAACTGTGGTGTTGGTGAAGACTCCTGAGATTCCCTTGGAAAGCAAGGAGATCAAACTAGTCAATCCTAGAGGAAATCAACCCTGAATATTCATTGGAAGGGCTGATGCTGAAGCTGAAGCTCCAATACTTTGGCCACCTGATGGGAAGAACTGGCTCATTTGAAAAGACCCTGATGCTGGGAAAGATTGAAGGCAGGAGGAGAAGGGGACAACAGAGGACGAGATGGTTGGGTGGCATCACAGACTCAATGGACTTGAGTTTGCACAAGCTCTGGAAAATGGTGATGGACAGGGAAACCTGGCTGCAGTTCACGTGGTCACAAAGAGTCGATTGAACAACTGAACAACATTGTTTGAATTTCTCCAATCGAGCTGCTCAACCGGAATCTTCATCCCTGACATGAGTTCTATACTTAAACCTCTGGGAAGGGAAGTGGCCACCTGAAGTTGAGGCTTCATTGCTGAACAGCATTATTGTTAGAAAGTCCTTCTTTTTCTCAAGTGAAATGAGCCCCAATCACTTCCTCTTTGGTTCCCTTCCGCTTGCTGGTATCAAGCAGTCACCTCACATCACTGGGTTTCACTTACTTCCCCTGCTCCCACACATGTGCCCTGACTAAGTGCATGGAGCCTAAAAGTCTATCATCAAAGCCACTTTTGGGGGTTAAGGCCTTGGTCTTCACCTATCATCTCCCATTATTGTGTTTGTTTGCTTTCATAGGGCTGGGGGTCACTAGAGTCAATCCATCTGAGTGGCTGAATTCTTCAGTTCCTGGAACAGAGAAGTTGTTGGGATTTGTGGGATGTCAATGAGCCTGGAGAGGTGGTGGGAAGATGGCGGTAGTGATGTCAGGGACTGGATGATACAGAGGGGCCCGGGGGGGCCCTCAGTTGGTCCTGATACACAGCAACTTGAGACGCCTGCTACCCTCTGCATCATGCCTGAAACCTCTGGGATGTGTGCCTCCCCTCACCCCAGGAGGCCAAGGGCATGTGGCTGCACAGGCCACATAATCAGCAGAGCCCTGTGCAAACTGAGAATGCAGGGCCCCATGTTCCAAAAGTATTAAGTGTTTCAAGACGGCGACAGCAGAGCAGTAAATCAAGTATGAGCCCTGTGAGCACAGGCCCTGGGCAATTGCAGAGTTTGGACACCCACCATTACCAGCCCTGGCGCTTTGCCTGGGAGGCAGTCTCAGCAGATGCGGTATGAATGAGGCCTGGGCCTGGGCTGGGACTTCAGAGTGCAGGAAGTGAAACCAGGCCCATGGTTTTCACGGAACCTGAAACCTATTCAAGGAACAAGGTCCTTAGAGATCACTTGGCCCAAACCCATCCATGCCCAGCTATAGAATCTGAGAGCGCAGAGAGCTGGCCCAAGGTCACCCTGGGAATTGGTGGCAGAGCCAGATCACAACCTCAGCCCTGCGACCCTCTCCCACTTTCCTCTCAGTCCTTTCTGAAGTTGCTCTCATCCTATGCAATGTTGGTGACTATTTATTTACAACTTGCCAGTTTCTATCCCCCATCCCCACATCCTTCTTTCTCCCCCAGGCTCCAGACTCCTGTGTCTGACTGTCCCCAACTGCAGTGGCCTCTTGCTTCCTGTCCCCCTCTTGCCTCCTCCCTGACCCTCTCCTCTCCATCCTCACCATGGCCACCAGAGTGTGCTTTTAATTTACAAATTGGATCCTCCCACACCTCTGCTCTCAGCCCACCAGTGTGCTGCACACGGATTGCAATCCCACCTCTTTACCGTGACTTACAAGGTCAGGCCCTGTGGTTTCTCTCATGATTGCCTGCCCCTCCCTCTGCCAGTGACCTTATTGTTGATCAGAAGCCCCACTCACGCCTGCCATGCAGCATGCATCCTTCTATTCCCCCGGGTCCCCTCAAGGCCCCTCCTCCCTATGACCAGGTCTCAGCATACATGCCCCTTCCCCTGGATCCTGGTCTTCCTCTGCACTGTCCCAAACACACGCCCTCACTCTCTCTCCCCACCACCGTCTTTACTTTGCTTCATAGTGCTGAGGGCTCCCCTGATAGCTCAGTTTGTAAAGAATCCGCCTGCAATGGGGGAGACCTGGGTTCCATCCCTGGGTTGGGAAGATCCCCTAGAGAAGGAAAAGGCTATGCTGTCCAGCATTCTGGCCTGGAGAATTCCATGGACTGTAGAGTCCATGGAGTCGCAAAGAGTTGGACATGACTTAGCGACTTTCACTCACATAGTGCTAACTTTCCTGACATCACACTGCACATTGGCTCCTTTGTTTTCAGCCTTCCCTCTAGAATGTAGCTTCCTTGAAGGTGGAGACCTGACCTGCTCGGTTGCTTGGTGCCTTGCAGGGCACTTGGCACAGTTGGCACTCTGCTGAGTTATGGGAATGAACAAACTGCTAAGGGAATGAATTGATTCAGCCAACACGTGTTCTCATAGGCCATTCTGTATCAGGTGCTGTGCTGGACACTGAACACTCAGACAGGGCGTCAGTGGACAAGAAAGTGTCCCTGCTCTCAAGGAGTCAGGTGACTGTCTTCAGGAGAGACAGAGCAGTGTCCGGAGAGGTGGCAGTGTGACATGAGTGGCTGTTTACACTCTGAGCCCCTCCTACCTGTGTTGAGAGCGAAAGATTGTGGGTCCTTGAAGCAAGAGGTTGGATTTTATGAACCACACATTCCCCTTTTGGAGGAGCTAGGGCATCTCTGTCTCTGGTCCCCCAGCCCATTAGGCCAGGACTGGGACCCACACTCACAACGAGGCCCCTAGGAGGACCCCCTAGGTAGTGGAGCTTGCAGCCTGGGGGACAGCCATGTCCTGGGCACTGGAATCAGGAAGAAGACTGACTTGGCTCCACTCAGAGGAAACTGAGCCTCCCCCAGTGGGCATGTGGTCCAGCCAGGGTGAGCCCTGTGGGTACCTTGGCACTCCTCAGACCATCTCCCAGAGGACTCCAACCTCCCCACTTCTCTTTAAGCCTCACAAAGCAGGAGACCCATGGCTACCCAGACCCTGAAGCCCAGCCCTGGTGTCCCCAGTCTCCTCCTGCCATGCAGATGGCATGACTAAAGCTGAAGGGCAGATGCAGGGGCCCTTGAAAGCAAAGTCACTTCCTCCAGGAAGCCGTCTCTGCTTTCTCTGTGGTGGTGCTTCTGCCTTTTCCTTATCCCCATGGTTCACATTCCCTCTTTGTTTATTTATTCAAACATCCACTCATCCCTCCATCCATCCTTTGATGCAACCAACATTCATTGAGCACCTACTATGCTCTTGTCACTTACAGTAGTGAACAAGAACAAGGCCCCTGCCCTTGCAGAGCTTACTGTCTAATGGGGAAATTATGTAACTGGTTGCCAATTAAAAATTGAATCAGAGCTGATAAATGCTATGCCAGGAAAGTACCTCAGCTTCATGGTAGGAGGGCTTTCCAGAGGAAAGAACATTTCACCCAAGACTATGCTGTCCAATGTGGCAACTGATCCCAGCCAATGCCAGGAGAAACTGAAGTTTTAATTGTATTTACTGTTAATTATTTTAAGTGTAAAAACAGTATAATACATACGGCTTTTGTTAATCACAACTTTATTGTTTAGGAAGGACTTGGGGGTGTGTGTGTGTGTGTGTGTGTGTGTGTGTGTGTGTTAGTTGCTCAATGGTGTTTGACTCCACGATCCTATGGACTATAGACTGCCAGACTCTTTTATCCATGGAATTCTCCAGGCAAGAATTCTGGAGTGGGTTGTCATTCCCTTTACCAGGGAATCCTCCCAACCCAAGAATTGAACCCAGGTCTCCTGAATTGCAGACAGATTCTTTACTGTCTCAGCTACTAGGGAAGCTTAGACTACTGTAACTAACAAAAATTTCTAAGACTAAAGGAAAAAACAAGGTAATAATACCACAGTATTTTTATATTATTACATGTTGAAATGGTACAATTATAGACGTTGAGTTAAATAAAATGTATTTGTTAAAATTAATTTCACCAGTTTCTTTTTACTTTTTGAATGTGAAGACTAGAAAGTCTAAAGCTCCCTACCTGGATCACACAGTGTGTCTGGGGACAGAACTGAGCTGAGAGCAGAAAGGCATGTGGAGGTGTAAAGAGCAGAACAAGCGTGAAGAGTGTGGAGATGATGGGATCATATTTCTTAGGATGGAAATTCACATTTAGCTTCTATTACATGACCAGCATTTTAGACCTTATATGCATTAGACTCAGTGCCAGGTAGACTGAGTGCCTCCTGCTATAGGTGAGGAAACGGAGGCCCAGGTTTGACCGAGGTCCAGGGGCTGGTGTGACCACTCCACCGAACTGTCTGAACTATGCATGGGTGTCACCCTGAACTGGTTTTGTTTAAGTCTGAGTGCTGCTCTCACATCGGCTCGGTCACATTTCTTCTGCCTGTCTCCCTCTGTCTCTTTGGCAGAGCCTGCTGTTTTTGGGCACTTGCTCTGTAATTGTTGAATGAATGGGTGATGAGGGATGAATAACTTCATGATGCTTTTAAGAAAAAATTATTGTGTCAGACCCTGTAGAAAGCCCAGTTCAAACTAGGCCGCTTCCAAATGCCAGCCCTCCAACCAGTGTACTCTCAATACCACACTCACCATGGATGGTGCTGCCCCCAGTCCCTGCCGAGCCATCTGGAAGGGGTGCAGCAAAGAGTTCTTTTCTTCCTCCTCCTAGCTCCGAATGGGGTCCCAGGTGGCTCCTTTCGTGGGTCCTGTGTGCGTGCATAAGACAGTCAGCGCCCAGGCCAGAGATAGCACACGCCTCCCACTGGAGACCTCAGGCTTCCCTGAGGCTTTGGGGTTTGGAAGGGGATATGGGCCACAGTGACCACTTCTCTCACTGTGGCTTAAACCACTGCTCCAGGCCTGGGGGTGGGTGGGTGGTCAGGAACTGTGAGGCCCACCCCAGGCTGTCAGGAGACCAGGCAGTGGCTCATCCAGGGCTCGGAGCCACATCCAGCACTTGGAGCCAGCACATTCTAGGGACGCTGGGCACCTCCTGCCATGACTGCTACCCCTGGGCAGGTGGTGAGTGCCCTCCTGCTCACGCTCCTGCTGGGACTCACAGGTGAGCCTGAGCACTGCCCACAGAGACCCTCAGAGTGGGTGGGGATTACCCAACCCAGCCACTCTGCTGCAGGGGAGGTGTAGCTGAGCTGTTTGCCTGCCTGCCAGGGTGCTCTTCCTATCTTTTCCTTAGTGTGGACCTTGTGGGTAATGGCGGTGAGGGGAGCTTTGCAGGGGGCAGGAGGAGAAAGATGTAAAGGGAGGTGAAGGGCCTGGGGTCAGGTCAGGGGATGAAAGAGAAGCCCCGCACTACCCAGTATCCCTGATGTCAACTCTGGTCTGAGTGGCTATCGGATCTAGCTTAGAGAGGGTGTGGGGGTGCAAAGATGGACGGACAGAGAGCCCCCGAATGATGGAGCCTCTGGTATCATGAAGAGAGTGCTGGACCCGCAGTCAGATGGACATGCTTATATCCCTCCTTAGTCATTCAGAGGCATTGTGACCTTGTGCAATTCACTAGGCTTCTCTGAATCTCAGTTTCTTCTTCTGGAAAGTGGGGGTGAGAATACCAGCCTCCCACAGCTGGGATGCAGTTGAAAATGAGCACACAGCCCTGGAAATGTTTTATAATCCACGGGGTGCAGTGTGCAGGAGGGAAGATGATTATCAGTAGGATCTACTCAAAGGAGAGCACGATGCAGAGCTGAGTGCCAAGGGGACGGGCTCCCACAGCCTCCTGAGCTGCCCTCCACCCCCTGTGCTGTCACTGCTGGTTTATTTGCCCTGCCCTCCAACACATACCTGCCCATTTGTTCCTCCAGGGCAGGAGTCCTGTCTGACACATCTCTGTGTCCCCTCAGCATCCAAGTCACATCCTCACTCAAAGTAGAGGCTCGGGGAATGTAGCAAAGACTCCAAGAGGTCCCTGTGCTCAGATCTCTGTAGGCTGTCCTGATGGGGAAGGAAGAGTCTAGTCCTGCAGTTGTCAGGATGACTCCAGGAGATAGATCCTGGTTGAGGAGCAGGAGTACTCTGCCATCCTCCTAGCTTGTGAGGATGGATGAAGCTGCCTCCAGTGGAGAGAGTCCCCCTGTCCCTGGAGGTGAACAAGCAGAGGATGGAGGCTTAGGGGGTGTTAACAGGAATGATCTGAGGAGGAGAGCCAGCCATGCCTTGCAGTGATTCTTGGCTTCTCGGTTATGTCCAAAGTGGAAATCTTGATTCCTCACCAAACCTCTCAGTTTCAACTTAAAATGTCACCTCCTCCAGGAATCCTTTTCTGACCGCCTTTCCAGAAGAAGTCCTCCAGGCATTTTCTATGTCAGCATTCTTTGGGTTTCCCTGAAATCACTTAAGTGAGAAATAGATTTAAGTGACTAGATCTGATAGACAGAGTGCCTGATGAACTATGGACAGAGGTTCGTGACATGGTACAGGAGACAGGGATCAAGACCATCCTCAAGAAAAAGAAATGCAAAAAAGCAAAATGGTTGTCTGAGGAAGCCTTACAAATAGCTGTGAAAAGAAGAGAGGTGAAAGGCAAAGGAGAAAAAGAAAGATATACCCATTTGAATGCAGAGTTCTAAAGAATAGCAAGGAGACATAAGAAAGCCTTCCTCAATGATCAATGCAAAGAAATAGAGGAAAACAATAGAGTGGGAAAGACTAGAGATCTCTTCAAGAAAATTAGAGATACCAAGGGAGCATTTCATGCTAATATAGGTACAATAAAGTACAGAAATGGTATGGACCTAACAGAAGCAGAAGATATTAAGAAGAGGTGGCAAGAATACACAGAAGAACTGTACAAAAAAGATATTCACGACCCAGATAATCACGAAGGTGTGATCACTCACACTCACCTAGAGCCGGACATCCTGGAATGTGAAGTCCATTCACATGGTGGGCTTTAGGAAGCATCATTACGAACAAAGCTAGTGGAGGTGATGAAATTCCAGTGGAGCTATTTCAAATCCTAAAAGATGATGCTGTGAAAGTGCTGCACTCAATATGCCAGCAAATTTGGAAAACTCAGCAGTGGCCAAAGGACTGGAAAAGGTAAGTTTTCATTCCAATCCCACAGAAGGGCAATGCCAAAGAATGCTCAAACTACCACACAATTGCACTCATCTCACACACTAGTAAAGTAATTCTCAAAATTCTCCAAACCAGGCTTCAGCAATACGTGAACCGTGAACTTCCAGATGTTCAAGCTGGTTTTAGAAAAGGCAGAGGAACCAGAGATCAAATTGCCAACATCTGCTGGATCACTGAAAAAGCAAGAGAGTTCCAGAAAAACATCTATTCTGTTTTATTGACTATGCCAAAGCCTTTGACTGTGTGGATCACAAGAAACTGTGGAAAATCCCGAAAGAGATGGGAATACCAGACCACCTGACCTGCCTCTTGAGAAACCTGTATGCAGGTCAGGAAGCAACAGTTACTACTGGACATGGAACAACAGACTGGTTCCAAATAGGAAAAGGAGTACGTCAAGGCTGTATATAGTCACCCTGCTTTTTTAACTTCTATGCAGAGTACATCATGAGAAACGCTGGGCTGGAAGAAGCACAAGCTGGAATCAAGATTGCTGGAAGAATTATCAATAACCTCAGATATGTAGATGTCATCACCCTTATGGCAAAAAGTAAAGAAGAACTAAAGAACCTCTTGATGAAAGTGAAAGAGGAGAGTGAAAAAGTTGGCTTAAAGCTCAACATTCAGAAAACTAAGATCATGGCATCTGGTCCCATCACTTGATGGCAAATAAATGGGGAAACAGTGGAAACAGTGTCAAACTTTATTTTTTGGGCTCCAAAATTACTGCAGATGGTGACTGCAGCCATGAAATTAAGACGCTTACTCCTTGGAAGGAAAGCTATGACCAACCTAGACAGCATATTAAAAAGCAGAGACATTACTTTGCCAATAAAGGTCCATCTAGTCAAGGCTATGGTTTTTCCAGTGGTCATGTATGGATGTGCGAGTTGGACTATAAAGAAAGCTGAGCACCGAAGAATTAATGCTTTTGAACTGTGGTGTTGGAGAAGACTCTTGAGAGTCCCTTGGACTGCAAGGAGTTCCAACCAGTCCATCCTAAAGGAGATCAGTCTCGGGTGTTTATTAGAGGGACTGATGTTGGAGCAGAAACTCCAATACTTTGGCCACCTGATACAGAGAGCTGACTCATTGGAAAAGACCCTGATGCTGGGAAAGAATGAAGGCAGGAGGAGAAGGGGACGACAGAGGGTGAGATGGTTGGATGGCATCACTGACACAATGGACATGGGTTTGGGTGGACTCCGGTAGTTGGTGATGGACAGGGAAGCCTGGCGTGCTGCAGTTCATGGGGTCGCAAAGACTTAGACATGACTGAGCGACTGAACTGAACTGAAATCACTGAGGCCTGGTTGTAATTCTATATTTGTTTGTTTACTTTTTAGCATCTGTTGGTTCCCTGAGCTGGAACCAGACAGGATACATCGTTAGTCCCCATGGCCACACACACCACAGCGGCAGTGGGATGTGCTGGCTCTCTGCATGCAGTCACGGCCATCTCTTTCCTAGGTGGGCAGCCCTCCGTCTCTCTGGTGGGCCCGACTCGCAGGACAACCCCTGAGAATTCAGTGCCTTTCAACTGCACCGCTGGTCCCTTCAGCTCCTCAGACTTCAATGTTACCTGGATGAAGGACAGAGATGAGCATCCAGCCTCGGCTCAGCGCCTAGTGACCGACAACAAAGGCAATTACTCCGTCACCAGTAAGGTGCGGGTGACCCTGTCCCGCCATGATATCTTGTCGGTGATGACCTGCGAAGTCACGCACCGGGCCCTGGCCAAGCCCCTGCGGAGGAGCATGAACCTCTCCCGGGTGCTCCAAGGTGCGAGGGCAGGAGGCTGGGTAGGGGCATGGCTTTCCTGGCAGAACTGGGTTTCTCAGTGTTTTATACAAAGCCCCATTTCACAGTTGGGAAATTGGATTTCTGCCTCACAATGTCTGATCCCAGGGTCAGTTCAGTTCAGTTCAGTTCAGTCACTCAGTCATGTCCGACTCTTTGCAACCCCATGAATTGCAGCACGCCAGGCTTCCCTGTCCATCACCAACTCCCGGAGTTCACTCAAACTCATGTCCATTGAGCCGGTGATGCCATCCAGCCATCTCATCCTCTGTCGTCCCCTTGTCCTCCAGCCCCCAATCCCTCCCAGCATCAGAGTCTTTTCCAATGAGTCAACTCTTCACATGAGGTAGCATTATTAAAGACACAGGTTTCAGGGGCCAGCTGTCTGGGTTTAGTCCTGTGTGTACCACTTCATGATCTGTGTGCTCCTCTGGAAGTTACTGAGCCTCCTTGTGCCTCAGTTTCCCCTTAGAATGAGAATAAATTGTCATCTACCTTGTAGGTTTCATGTGAGGATTAAATGAACAATTTCTTGTGAAGCACCTAGAACGCTGCTTGTCACAAGGAAAATTGTTTATATATATTTGATTTTATTATTACTGTCTGGACTAAGCTTCCATCCCAAATATCTTTTTTCTATTAATACCATTACTATTTTTTAACTTTAAATATGTATTATTTATTCAACACAAATGAATTAATTCATCCATGAATATCTACTGTGTGGCAGGCACTGTTCTGGGTGGCCTGGATACAGAAATGAATAAAATTAAGTCCTGGTTCTCATGAAAATCATAGTTTATAATTCTTAAAATAGTGCATGATATGAAATGTTTTAAATGCACAGGGAGTAACATAGCAAATGCCCACGTACTATTAGCCATATTTAGTGAATGTTAGCACTTAGCTCTATTTGCCTTACATTGAGCATACAAGAAAAATTTCTTTTTTAAAAAAAAAGGTAAGGGATTTAAGAATGAGAGTTCTAGGGTTGGTTCCTGGGAGAGAAAGACATAGAGGGCAGGGGGCAGGGATAATTTCAGAAGGTGTTCCTTTCTGTTTCTGTGTTTAGTTGTCCCCACCCTGAAGATCACCACCAAGCCCTCTGCGATGCAAATCCGTGTGCATCAGAGAGTGAATCTCACGTGACATGTGAGCCACTTCTATCCTTCCCACCTGCACCTCACCTGGATGGAGAATAGGCACAAGGTGCAGACCGTGGAGTCCCTCCAGGTCACCAGAAACCCAGATGGGACCTACTCTCTGCAGCACACCTGGCAAGTAGAGGCTACGCTGGATGGGAGAGAGTTTGCCTGCTGGGTGGTCCAGGATGAGCAGCCCCCAGTCCAGGCCAACATCACCCTGCGGGCTCAGGCATCCAGACGGGGGAAAGGTGGGTGCAGCCTCTTGCCAGCCCCTCTGAGCAGCCAGGCTGGGAAAGTCAGGTACGAAAACACTTGCCGTCTGCCTGGAATGCAGACAGCAGTAGGTCAGGGACTCAAGGCAGCAAGGGATGAAGGTGAAGGAAGAGAAGATGCCCTGGGATTGTGATAAAACTCTCGAGAATTCATCCCCAAACTCCACTCCTCCTTCCTCTATTAGTCTCTCAGTCGTGCCCGACTCTTTGTGACGCTATGGACTGTAGTCTACCAGGCTCCTCTGTCCATAGGATTTCCCAGGCAAGAAAACTGAAGTGGGTTGCCATTTCCTTCTCCAGGGGATCTTCCTGACCCAGGGAGTGAACCCCGGGTCTCCTGCATTGCAGGCAGATTCTTTATCATCTGAGCCACCAGGGAAGCCCTCCAACCCCTACATCCTTTTTAAGAAGGAGGAGTGGGACTTCCTTCTTCAATTCCATGCACTCTTCAGGTTGAATGTTCTCTGTTTTAACGCTTAGGTACAGGAAACAGTAGATACTAAGGACAGCTAGAAATCAAAATCCCTTCCAGAAAGGTGATAATCAAGACTGGTTCATCTGACAGTTTCTAGGAGTTGATTTTAAAGAGCGGCCAGAATTCTTGACAGGATTACCTGGGAAGTTGGAGGATGCAGGGGCAGGATTCTCATTCTCTCTTTTTTTGCTATCTCTTTTGCTCATTTGTTTGCTCTCTATCACTTCTGTTTCAGGCTATTTTTTCTCTCTTCTTCCCTCCTCTGTCCCTCATTTTTCTTCTCCTTCCCTTTTCCCTTTCTCTCCCTTGTTGTTGTTTTAGTTGCTAAGTCATGTCTGACACTTTTTCGACCACGTGGACTATAGCCTTGCAGGCTCCTCTGTCCATGGGATTTCCCAGGCAGGAATACTGGAGTGGGTTGTCATCTCCTTCTCCAAAGAATCTTCCCCACCAGGGATTGAACCCACATCTCCTGCATTGGTAGGTGAATTCTTTATTACTGGGGCACAAGGGAAGCCCCTTTCTCTCTGTGTATGCTTGCTAAGTCACTTCAGTTGTGTCTGACTCTTTGCGACCCTGTAGACTTTGCCCACCAGGCTCCTCAGTCCATGGGAATTCTCCAAGCAAGAATACTGGAGTTGGTTGCCACGTCCTTCTCCAGGGGATCTTCCCAACCCAAGAACTGAATCCATATCTCTAATGTCTACCTGCACTGGCAGGCGGGCTCTTTAACACTAGGTCCACTTGTGACTCTTCTCTTCTAAATCTAAATCTATCTTCTCCTCTGTACCTTTTGTGTGCTAGATGACATTCTCCACTAGAGGGAGCTGCCCACCAGCCCTTCAAACCCTGGGGCTAGATCTGCTTTCCCTGGTCCTGGTGAATCAGCTTGGGAGAATGAGTGACTGGGCCAGAGAGGCTGTGTTGGGGACGAGAGGAGAGACAGGAATATTGGAAATGGCCAGACATGGACCGGCCAAGGGTGAACCAGAATCCACCGACTGCTCTCCAGAACAACAGGAAGTGGGATAAGATAACTCCCTACAGGCAGTGTGAGCTACTTGGTCTCTAGCACCAGCAAAAGGGCAGACAGGTTGCTGGGCTGCAAAACCACACATCTTCACAACAGGAGCACTGACCCTGCATTCGATCTCTCCCTGAAAGAACTGGCCTTTTCTGCTAACTCCAAGAATTCTCAGGGGCAGCGCACCTATTACCTTTCGACTTCTCCATGGCCTTTTTTTTCTTGTCTAGAGGAAATAAGAAAAATGTCCACCCAGCGGGATATACAGATCTATGTGAAAAACTCTAAACTGCTCCTTTCTGACCAGAAGCAAGTTACATTATTTTGTTTTTTACTCATGCTGAGGTTTTTCCCTCTGTCTTATTTTTCTCCTTCACCAGCACACATGTATCTGACTCACTACTGCAAGGTTAGCACCCTGAGAACACCACTTTGATTCTACCACCCCTCTGTGCAGCTGTTTGATGTGCCCTCTGGTCTGCAGTGGGGAAAGGGCAGCTTCCTGTTCTGGCATCAGGCCCTCTTCTGTTTGGCGTTCAGGTGCTTTTGCTGCACCACCTCCTCAGCCTGACCCCTAAACCCCTTCTTCAGCTCCCACCCCTTACACACTCCCAGTCCGTGCATCTGGTCATGTTCACTGACTCCTGTAGAGCACTTACTGTGTGCCAGTAAGTGCCTCTCACATATGTTGTCTGACATAATACAGTTGGGACAGGCAGGAGAGGAGCAGGTCTCAGGGGTCTCAAATAGTAGAACTTGGATTCAAAGGCAGGGCTGTCTGCTCACCAGTTCAATGTGTCAGAAATTTTTTTCCCCTCCATCCTGCCTAGGCATACAAATATTAGTGTATCTCAAGTCTTTTGTAAATTTCCCTCTTAAATACTCTGTATCATATTTATTTCCTTCTGAACTGTCATATCTGCCCACATCATTCCATTCTCACAGTTGGCCCTGAAGCTATGGGACCTCTTCCAAGTTCTGACCAGGGTTCTGTCCATTTAGGCCTCTCCTCCGTGCTGAGACTCTCTCAGCCCTGAAGCAGACACAGGCTCTTATTTTCGGAGTGGCCAGATTTCGGAGTCAAATGGATCGGTATCATCTGGCAGGGTTGCCACGGGCATTCTGCGACCTCAGGCAAAGCACTGCCCTTCCTGAGCTCTGTTTCCTCCTCTGAGCGAGAACAGTTATGCCCTCCAGGTGGGAACCAACTAGGGCTCCTTCCTTTGACCCATGCTTGGCATCTAGATATTGGGGTGCACAGAGAGTGCTCTATGATGATCGTGATGGCAGTCTCTCTGATACCCAGACCATGCTGGGTTGAAAGCAGGAAAATGCTGAAGTTCACTATTATTATGCGGAAGCTATGGAGAAACAGAGGCACTTCAGTGTAACAGAAAGAGCCCTTGATTTGGAGTCTGTGACGGGAATGTAAGTTCTGTTTGCTGTGAGGCCCTTGGGTGAGTTACTAACCTTCTCAGCCTTTTTCCCTTTAACATTAGGAATACAATTAAAAATAATTCTTTAGGTGACTGTCGTGAGTATTTGATGATAATAATTATTATCTGGGGCTTTCCTGGTGTCTCAAATGGTAAAAAAATCTGCCTGCAATGTGGGAGACCCAGGTTCAATCCCTGGGTTGGGAAGATACCCTGGAGAAGGAAATGGCAACCCACTCCAGTATTCTTGCCTGGAAAATCCCATGGACAGAGGAGCCTGGAGAGCTCCACAGGGTCGCAAAGAGTCGGACATGACTGAGCAGCTAACACTCACATTCACACAATTGTGTTTATAGAGTGATTATAAATGATAATTATTTATAATTATCTCATATGCTTTACTAGTTATTGTATATTATTTTTAAACTAACACTGGGCATTAAGAATCATCCCCATGTCACAGATGAGGAAACTGAGTTAAGTAGTCATGCAGTGGAAGGACTGGGAATGCAAACTTGGGCTGAGTGTGACCCCAAAGCCTATTCTCCTACCCCTTCTCTGTGCTGTTGTTGTTATTGTTGTTCAGTCACCAAGTTGTGTCCAACTCTTGCAACCCCATGAACTGCAGCCACCAGGCCTCCCTGTCCCTCACCATTCCCCGGAATTTGCCCAAGTTCATGTCCATTAAATTTTCCGTGCTGCCTGCCTTCATATGACCTATCCTGAGAAAAGTGATACACCCTTCCCTGTCCCAGGACTGAGAGAAGAGCTGAGTCTGGCCACTGAGCACAGACCCTGAGTCCTTACTTTCTGGCTAGGAACCCTGGCTCTACTGGCCAGTTTTGGAACTTAGACAAGGTACTTAGGCTCTGGACCTCAGTGTCTTCATCAGCAAAACGAGAATAGGAGCAGCTCCCTCCTCCTAGGTTTGCAGTGAGAACTAGGGTTAGGTCTCAGAGTCAGCAAGCAGAGTTGTGAGGTATGGGTGGGAGTCAGATCTCTTTGCAAACTGCTGTTGTCCCTGTAGCTTCATTTTGTCTGGCCTCTGATATCAGCTTCATAGTTGAACTCCTGTCAGAATGCAACCTACAAACACTGTGGAAGACGAGACGGTGAGGCTTGTCAGTGGAGATGCTGAGGGTTTGTTTGTACTGGGTTTGGGCTCCTCTGTATCTTCTCACAGGCTGGGTCTCCTCTACAGGCATGAGCAGCTACTCTTCTGCCCTGCAAGGCCCCTTTCAGCGCTCTGAGCCAGGCACAAACATCCAACTGACCTTCAGGTCCTCTGGATTCTCCACGGATCAGGTTACTGTGACCTGGCTTAAAAATTCCCACCAGCTGTTAAAGTCCCAGACCAGCGTCCACCCTCGTGGAGACACCTACAATGTGACCAGCAGTGTGGTCATCCTTCTGCAGGCTGACGATGTGCATTCCCTTGTCCACTGCCAAGTCAAGCACATGTCCATACTGGTTTCCCAGAAAACCATCAGACTGGAGCAGTACCTCCGTGGTAAGGATGTTCTCTTTGTCCAGATGGCTTAGTGCCAAGTCGGGCTGGAAGTTTTCTGAGTCTTGGTTTCCTTGACTGATACATGGGACATCCCCTCACTTTGTTGTGGCAAGAATTCAGCATAATGAAACGGGTAAAGTAATTAACACATCTCTTGCTCGTATCAATCACAGAGAAGTGGCAATTGTTATTATTCACATCTACTATTCATATCACCTCTCAGAACTCAGTTTATTCAGCTGTAAAATGGAGACAAAATATCTTCTGGAAATTGAATTTTATTATATTAATTAATATATATTAATTTTATTTATATATAAATTTATAATTTTTATATGAAGAGAATTTAAAGGCCTTTGTGAACTTCTAAATTTTAGGTAGAATGATGACTGTTTTTATCTTTACTCATACGTAGGGAAGTGCCTAATTTTCTTTGTTTTTTTAGACCATTCACATTTTTTGATATAAATTTATGTATTTTAATTGAAGGCTAATTACTTTACACTATTGTATTGGTTTTGCCATACATCAACATGAATCTGTGACGGGTATACACATGTTCCCCATCCTGAACCCCCCTCCCACCTCCCTCCCCATACCACCCCTCTGGGACATCCCAGTGCACCAGCCCCAAACAACCAGTATCATGTGTTGAACCTGGACTGGTGATTCATTTCATATATGATATTATACATGTTTCAATGCCATTCGCCCTAATCATCTCACCCTTGCCCTCTCCCACAGAGTCCAAAAGACTGTTCTATACATCTGTGTCTCTTTGGCTGTCTTGCATACAGGATTATCATTACCATCTTTCTAAATTCCATATATAGGCATTAGTATACTGTGTTGGTATTTTTCTTTCTGGCTTACTGCACTCTGTATAATAGGCTCCAGTTTCATCCACCTCATTAGAACTGATTCAAATGTATTCTTTTTAATGGCTGAGTAATACTCCATTGTGTATATGTACCACTGCTTTCTTATCCATTCATCTGCTGATGGACCTCTAGGTTGCTTCCATGTCCTGGCTATTATAAACAGTGCTGCGATAAACATTGGGGTACACGTGTCTCTTTCCCTTCTGGTTTCCTCAGTGTGTATGCCTAGCAGTGGGATTGCTAGGTCATATGGCAGTTCTATTCTAGTTTTTTAAGGAATCTCCACACTGTTCTCCATAGTGGCTGTACTAGTTTGCATTCCCACCAACAGTGTAAGTGGGTTCCCTTTTCCACACACCCTCTCCAGCATTTATTGCTTGTAGACTTTTGGATAGCATCCATTCTGACTGGCATGAAATGGTACCTCATTGTGGTTTTGATTTACATTTCTCTGATAATGAATGATGTTGAGCATCTTTTCATGTGTTTGTTAGCCATCTGTAAGTCTTCTTTGGAGAAGTGTCTGTTTAGTTCTTTGGCCCATTTTTTGATTGGGTCATTTATTTTTCTGGAATTGAGCTGCAGGAGTTGCTTGTATATTTTTGAGATTAATTCTTTGTCAGTTGCTTCATTTGCTATCATTTTCTCCCATTCTGAAGGCTGTCTTTTCACCTTGCTTATAGTTTCCTTTGTTGTGCAGAAGCTTTTAACTTTAATTAGGTCCCATTTGTTTATCTTTGCTTTTATTTCCAATATTCTGGGAGGTGGGTCATAGAGGATCCTGCTGTGATTTATGTCGGGGAGTGTTTTGCCTATGTTCTCCTCTAGGAGTTTTATAGTTTTGGTCTTATGCTTAGATCTTTAATCCATTTTATTTTTGTGTATGGTGTTAGAAAGTGTTCTAGTTTCATTCTTTTACAAGTGGTTGGCCAGTTTCTCCAGCACCATTTGTTAAAGAGATTGTCTTTTCTCCATTGTATATTCTTGCCTCCTTTGTCAAAGATAAGGTGTCCATAGGTGCGTGGATTTATCTCTGGGCTTTCAATTTGTTCCATTGATCTATATTTCTGTCTTTGTGCCAGTACCATACTGTCTTGATGACTGTGGCTTTGTAGTAGAGCCTGAAGTCAGGCAGGTTGATTCCTCCAGTTCCATTCTTCTTTCTCAAGATTGCTTTGGCTATTCAAGGTTTTTTTATATTTCCATACAAATTGTGAAATTATTTGTTCTAGCTCTGTGAAAAATACCATTGGTAGCTTGATAGGGATTGCTTTGGGTTGTATACTCATTTTCACTATATTGATTCTTCTGATCCATGAACACAGTATATTTCTCCATCTATTAGTGTCCTCTGATTTCTTTCACCAGTGTTTTACAGTTTTCTATATATAGGTCTTTTGTTTCTTTAGATAGACATATTCCTAAGTATTTTATTCTTTTCATTGCAATGCTGAATGAAATTGTTTCCTTAATTTCTCTTTCTGTTTTCTCATTATTAGTGTATAGGAATGCAAGGGATTTCTGTGTGTTGATTTTATATCCTGCAACTTTACTATATTCATTGATTAGCTCTAGTAATTTTCTGGTGGAGTCTTTAGGGTTTTCTATGTAGAGGATGATATCATCTGCAAACAGTGAAAGTTTTACTTCTTCTTTTCCAATTTGGATACCTTTTATTTCTTTTTCTGCTCTGATTGCTGTGGCCAAAACTTCCAATTTTCATCTGTATTTTTTAGAGAAGGTTAATTTTGATTTTCTTGGCCTGGATCAAGCCTCACTGCTGCTGCTGCTGCTGCTGCTGCTGCTGTTGCTAAGTCACTTCAGTCGTGTCCGACTCTTAGCGACCCCATGGACTGCAGCCTCCCTCCATGGGATTTTCCAGAAAAGAATACTGGAGTGGGTTGCCATTGCCTTCTCTATGATCAGGCCTTGACTGGTCTGCAAATAACATGATTTGAAATTCTTTCATATCATGCCTAATAGGAGCTTAGTGATCATCTCATTATTTGCAACAATTCTAAAGCCCAGAGGAGGTAAGTGAGATGTCTAAGTTTGCATGCACAACAGTAAAATTAATTTCTTAAATATTTATAGGACTTTAAAGTTTACAAAATATTTTCCTCATTTTATGCTATTCTTGTGGAATAAGATACATCATTTTACATGGATAAAATATTGATATTAATGACATTGTCAATATACACACTTGTGTGGATTGACTTATTTAATGTGTACAACCACCCTGTACTGCTTATCCCATTCATGGTTTTATAGAAGGAAACTGAGTTTGTAACAAGTGAAGGTTGCCTGAGGATATGAAGCTGCTGAGTGAGAGAACTTGGATGTGAATTCAGGCTTTTCGGACTCCACTATTCACCAGCTGTGGGACCTCCTGCTGGTTGTTTAAGTTCTCTGAGTGTTGGGATCGCTGACTGTAAAATAGGAAAATGATACTGCAGGGACTCCCCCTTATCTGAAAATTTTTATATAATTCCCTGGAGTTAGAACAATTGTATAGAGAAGCAAATAGATAATAAGAATATTCACCATAAATTGATTATTTATAAATTATATTAATCAAACTAACAAAAATTAAACACAGAAAAAAATATTAAAAGCGGCAAGGAAAAAGCAACAAGAAGCATACAGGAGAATCCCCATAAAGTTAACAGCTGATCTTTCTGCAGAAACTCTGCAGGCCAGAAGGAAGTGGCAGGATATATTTAAAGTAATGACAGATTACTACAGCCAAGATTACTCTACACAGCAAGGGTCTCATTCAGCTTCAGTGGAGAAATCAAAAGCTTTTCAGACAAGCAAAAGTTAAGAGAATGCAGCACCACCAAACCAGATTTACAACAAATGCTAAAGGAACTTCTCTAGCCAGGAACACAAGAGAAGAAAAAGACCTATAAAAACAAACCTAAAACAATTAAGAAAATGCTAATAGGAACATATATATTAATAATTACTTTAAATGTAAATGGATTAAATGCTCCAACTAAAAGACACAGACTGACTGAATGGATAAAAAAGAAGATCCATATATATGCTGTATGCAAGAGACCCACTTCAGACCTTGGGACACATGCAGACTGAAAGTGAGGAGATAGAAATATAGATTAACCTCCTCTTTAAATCCTCACTGCTCATCACTGCCTGCATCAGGTTGGGCTTGCAACTACAGAAATAATTTTGTGTTGTTGTCTGGATTTCCTTGGAGGCAAAGCCTGAAATGAGGTGTTAGGTACAGGTGGTTAGGAGATGATTCAGTGAGACTGGGATAAGAGATGGAGTGAGTGACACAAGGAAGAAGGGACACCCCAGAAAAGGTGAGTTATTGACCTGGGGGCCCCTGTGGATGACTGAGGCTCACTGCCACTGGGATCCCTCTGAGAAACTCTGTAGACTATTCCTCAGGAGTGTCCATAGAGGAGGGAGGCTGGAATGTGCCTTCAGGGGCTGCTGGATGGCATTTCATGGTTGTGGAGAAATTCAGATGCAGAGCATTGAGGAAGAGCTTCAGGAATCTGAAATAGAATGTGGCACCACCCAGCACCACTGGGCTGAGGTCAGGTGGCTACAAGAGGTGGTGTGGAGCCCAGAAACCCTCTGCTTTAGGAGGAGGGTCTTTCCTTGACTGAAGTATGGCAAGCATCAGACCACACCGTGCAATTAGAACCCTAATTCACTGTTGCTAAGTGAAATCAGAGATTTGGCAAAGTGTATTTCAAGTAATTGATGTAAATGATGTGTTAGAACTGCTGGGGTCTCAGATGAATTTTCTGGCCTTAAAAGATGAAAGAAGAAGGAAAATTTCTATGATCCTAATGATTCTGTGGGCACTTTGAAAGATAACATTTTGATTTAAAAATGCGTGCCCCTTAAAATTGACAGAATAGTCAAATGATTTCAAATAATTTTTAAAAATTAACTTTTAGGCTGTGAGTGTGAAATTTGAAATGTAGGGTTTGATGGTATTGGCATACGTTTTTTAGGAAAACATTACGCCAACTTCCTTACACTCCCAACACTTGTTTCTTCTAAAAGTTGGTGCATAGTTGTCATTATATGCTGCTGTGCTCAGTCGCTTCCATTGTGTCCAACTCTTTGTGACTCCACGGACTGCAACTTGCCGGGCTCCTCTGTCCATAGAATTCTCCAGGCAAGAATACTGGAGTGGGTTGCCATGCCCTCCTCCAGGGGATCTTCCCAACCCAGGGACTGAACCTCTGTCTCCTGCATTGCAGGCAGATTCTTTATCATTGAGCCTCTGGGGAAGCCCAGTTGTCATTATATTCTATGTTTAATTAAAAGGTAAATTAAATAAAATTACTTGTATAATTGAAATGTTGTTCATGTTCAAGTTTGAATCAATTCCTTTTTGACAATTTCATTGAAATGGAGGCCTGAGTTGTGTAGGGTCCTTCTATTGGCTTTTTGTTGTCTTCTCTGATACCAAGTAGCACTTTGTGTTTATACCATTTGGTTGTGAAGAATAAACAGCACATGCACAGTGACTCAAGCTCTGTTCTCAGCACATGGGAGCAAATATCATCAGCTGGGTTTTGGTCTCTGTCCTCCTGACATTGTCCTGAATATCTTGCAGCCCAGAGAACTCACTGGTGGCTAGAATGGTCTATCTGAGACCCTCCATGCTCTTATTGGTCCTTGTCAGACCCATGACACTTGCTTGGTGGTACCTTGTTCTGGCCTGTCCTCCACAGGCACTGCCTAGTTACCAAGCCATCACAATCCCTTCTCTGGATTTTGTTCTTTGCTTGGTAGGAATCCCTGCCCATGGGCTGAAGGGGAAAGATTGACAAGAGATAGGGACATTCTAGGGATAGTGACAGGGACATTCTGGGGATGGTATCTTGCTTGGCTGTCCCACCTATGAGCAACATCATAGATGCAAGCATATAGGTCGAGGTGAATAGAGTATAAAAGAAATAATATTGGGGGAACAAACATACTCTTAGTTCTTTCAGATTGTACTACATGAGGAGTCATTTTCTCTACCCTAGACCAAGAGCCAAAGTCTGTATAACTAGACCCCTCAAGCTTAGACAATTTCGAATAAGAGTATGGGAAACAAAGAGGTGACAGGCACAAGGTCTTGCATTTGGCAATGGTGTCAGTGCAGAGACCAGAATCTGATTCTCACATCCCTTACTTTAATTTAGTGCTGTGTATTCCTATGAATTCTACTGAAACCCTTAATGTCTTTTTTAGCATTTTAAAATTTCTCCAATTTTCTTTAGTATGCATACATTTTCTTCACAGCTGAAAAGTCTGGTTGAAAAAATTCTAGAAGTTGTTAGGTCATAATTCCCAGGAGCCTGCAATCATAAATGATTATAGCCTTATAGTTTGGGTGTCAGCATAGCGAATGTTAGAACATACTGTCTCTAGTGGAACCCCTGCTTTGCCACTTGTGACCTTGGGTAAATACTTAACTTCTCCAAAAGTAAGCTCCTTTCTGTGTCAAATATTAGTGTCCTGCAGTCATGAAGATTAGAGGCTAGGAATCTTCATCAAGTCATAGAGTAAGTCAACTGATTCATAGGTTCTTAAATGAAATTCAGCTTCCTATTGAATGTCCACAGTGGAAAAGAAAGGAAAGATTAAGATGGATTCATCATTCCATGCTTCCGTCCAAGCATGCATTCACTCATGCACTTACTTATGCATGCATCTGTTAACCAATACCTAACTCCTCTATGGTAGGCCCTGGGCAGAGGACCTCTATCTTTAGGGAGCTTGCCAGTTCCCATGGTGAACTTCCTATAGTAATTGTCTGCTTTCTTTGGGCTGTGACAGTCCCCCCTACAGTGACTGTGTCCCAGTCTTCACACTCCTTGGACATGGTGGCAGTTATCTGCCATGTGCAGAGATTCCATCCACAGAATGTGCATCTCAGCTGGTTGGAGAACTGCCATACACTCAAGGGAGCTGTGCAACCCTCATCCAAGCAGAATAGTGATGGTACCTACACCTTGGAAAGCTTGCATTTGGTGAATGCCTCAGTGTGGGAGTCTGAACGTGTACTTACGTGTAAAGTGCAGCATGAGACCCAGCCTCCCATCCAGGCCAGCCTCATACTGTCCACAGCAGTGCAGGACACATACAAATTCCTTGGGAGCGCAGGTAAGCTTACCCCTACAACTGTGAGCAACTGGGTGACCTCTGTCTCCACGTGGAATGAGGTATTAACTCACAGAATCCTGTTTGATATCTCCTCTGCCCCTTGTCACTTAGGTCCAGAGATGCCTGCCTTTATCTTGATGGCTTTCCTCCTGGGCTTCAAAGTGGTGCTGGTGATCAGCTTCATAGCCACCTATTTCCACAGGTGGTGGAACCTGTAACAGGTGAGGTGGTGGCAGTTTTATTCTTTAGGGAAGGAGATCAGAGCCACCTTCCTGGGGTGGCAAGAGGAGTCAGGGCAAGCTCAAACATCTTATGGCAATCCAGCTTCAAGGGAGAGATGGGAACAGACTTATTTTCTCCAAATGTGTCTTGGAATTTCAGAAGCTTCCAACTCTCATTATTTTGTGCCTGGGAATTTGAAGTTTTTACAATTAAGTTAGTTGGGACCCGGCAGGTCAGAGTCCAAGGTATGTAGGACTCTGGAGGTGAGAATCCACAGTCAAAAAAGTTTTGAGACCCAAACTCCAAAGAGCCCTTCCATAGACTGTTGTATATTCAATTATCACATGGTGTATCCTTGGAATGAATAAGGAAAGTATTACTAAAATCAACTTATGGAACCTATCTTGGGGACTTGGATGTGCTATGTAATAATACAGATGGATGTGGGATGGGAGAGACTTCAGAACTCAGAAAGAGGTATTTGGGGCTTCATTTCTGGTCAGCACCATGAACCCAGGCCAAACAAAGTGCCTCCCATACAGTATGTGCTCAAAAACACTTGTGGAAACAATGAATGAGTGTTTTTCCCTACAGGTCCTGCATACTCTGTGATACACTGCCTCCCTCCCTGTGCAAGGGGCTCAAGTGGAAAGAAGCTATAAAGACTGGGGATGACTCAAGATTTCCCACACTTCACTCTGCTTTCCTCACCTCCAACATGAACACACTCCCTTCCACACACCTTCCTATGTGCCTTCTCTCTGACCTTTGGAACTGAGTCAAGGATGGACATTGGTCATGTTGATCCAGAATGTCTGGACCCTGATGCACTGAGCTTCAAATTGGCCCTGCCTCCACCCCAAAGAGAATCAAGTATATCAAGAAAACAGGTTTCCATTGTGCCCCTGCTCATGAACACTTAATTTTCAGAGCACTTTTTACTTTTATCCAGAGCTTTTGCAAGTGTGATTTCATTTTAACACACAAGTATTTTAAATCACTAAGTTGAATAAGATTTTTCCATTCTGAAATTTATAAGATAAAAATATCCACGTAACTACCTACCATGCTATGTTTGCAGACTGTTAACATTTGGCTATTGCGATCTGTTGTTCCTTTGAAAATTACTGTACTAGATTTGGTATTCATAATCTCAATCATGATTTTATACTTCTACAACATATGTATAAATCCTTAAGCAATATATAACATTACTTGCATGTTTTAACTTTTATATAAATGTTATTATACTGTATAGAGCCTGATGGAAATTTTATTTTTTATACTCAACAAGTTTTTTCTCTTTATTCATAAATTCATAAATGAATTTATATGTTCATTTATGTAGCTTAATTTTATTAATTACCACTGCTGTATAAGTTCTACTGTGACAGTATGCCACAATGTATTGATTTTCCTTGTGATGGATATTAAATATTTATGTAATGTCTTGCTAGTAGAATTTTGCACAAAAATTTTTGTCTTTGTTTCTTGGGCACATATGGGAGAGTTCCTCTTAGTCTGGTGTGTCCATAAAGTGGACTGTTGGTATCATTTGAAGCTTTTTGTTATACATTAAAAAAAAGATTTTCAAATCTTGATCAAGTTTTGCTCTATTTATGCCTTTGATCTCATTTTGTGTGTGTGTGCCTTTGATCTCATTTTGTGTGTGTGTGTGTGTGTGTATGTGTGTATTACAGGTGGGGATATTATTGGGATCTTATATATATATATTTTTGATCTGCACTGCCCCTTTTCCATATATCAAGTTCCCGTAAATTTCTGGTTCTTTTACTGATTTTATTTTGTTCCATTGTGCTACTTGTCTATTTCTCTGACCAAACTACCTTATCTTAGAATAGCTTCATAAGCTTTAATGCCTTGGCTGGGCACATCTTCCCTCCTTCCCTTTCCTTTCTTTCTTTCTTTCTTTGGCTGCACTGGGTCTTAGCTGTGGTACGTGGGGTCTTCACTGCGGCATGTAGGCTTTCTCTGCTTGTGAGGCATGGGCTCCAGAGTGGGCAGGCTCAGTAGTTGTGGCATCTGACCTTAGTTGCCCTCTGGCATATGGGATCTTAGTTCTCTGACCAGGGATTGAACCTACATCCCCTATATTGCAAGCAGGTTCTTAACCAGTGGACCACCAGGGAAGTCCCTTCCCACCTTTTCTTGTTATTCAAAACTGTCATGGCTATTTTTGGCCCAAACACATTTTCTTTTACTTTATTTTCTGCTTTTTAGAGATTGAAGTATACTTGATTTAAAATATTATGTTAGTTTTAAGTGTACAACATATGATTCAAGATTTTTGTAGCTTATACTCCATTTAAAATTACAAAAATGGCTATATTTTCTCATGCCGTGCAATATATCCTTCTTACTTTTTAATCGTTTACATAGTAGTTCGCAACTCTTCATCCCCTTTCCCCTCCCCACTTGTAATTACTATTTGTTCTCTATATCTGTGAGTCTGTTTCTGTTATGTCATATACATTCATTTGTTTTATTTTTTAGACTCCATGTATGAGTATTTGTCCTTCTCTGTCTGACTTACTTCACTAAGCACAATACCCTGCAGGTCCACTCACATTGTTGCAAATGGCAGAATTTCAATTTTTTTTTAAATGGCTCAGTAATATTCCATTCCAGGAATATTCCACATATATGTATAGTGCATATATTCTATTCCATACATATATATACATATATATGTATATATATATGTGCATATATACCACATCTTTCTTATCCATTCATCTGTTGATAAGTTACTTCCATATATCAGATTTTATAAACAATGCTGCTATGAACATTGGGGGTGCATGTATCTTTCCCAATTAGTATTTTTTTTTCCATTCAGATAGAATGGAAGTGTTGGGTTATATTGTAGTTCTATTTTTATTTTTTTGAGGAATCTTCATACTGGTTTTCATAATGGCTGCATCAATTTACAATCCTACCAAGAGTGTATTATGATTCCCTTTTCTCCACATCCTCACCAGCATTTGTTATTTGTAGAATTTTTGGTGATGGACATTTTGACAGGTATAAGTAGGCATTTGCAGTTTTAATTTGCATTTCTCTCTGGTGATTAGCAAAGTTGAGCATCTTTTCATGTACCTGTTGGCCATCTGTATGTCTTCTTTGGAAAAATGTCTGCTCGGATTTTCTGTCCATCTTTTAATTAGGTTGTTTGTTTTTTTATATTGAGCTGTATGATCTCATATTTTGGATACTGTGCATATGTTCGTCACTCAGTCATGTCCTACTTTTTGCAACCCATGGACTGTAGCCTGCCAGGCTCCTCTATCGATGGAATTCTCCAGACCAGAACACTGGAATGGGTAGCCTTTCCCTTCTCCAGGGGATCTTTCCAACCTAGGAATCGAACCCAGGTCTCTGGCATTGCAGGTGGATTCTTTACTAGCTGAGCCACCAGGGAAGCCCATATTTTGGATATTAACTATGTATTAAATACAGATTAAAAACTCCTATTGGTCTTATTATTTGCAAATATTTTGCTCCATTTTAGGTTATCCTTTTGTTTTGTCAATAATTTCCTTTGCTGTGAAAAAGCTTTTAATTTTATTTAGGACTCAATTTTTTTTAATTTTTGCTTTTGTTTCTTTTCCTTAAGGATACAGATCCATAAGATATTGCTTCAATTTATGTCAAAGAGAGTACTATATTCTCCTCTAGGAATTTTATTATTTCAGATTTTACATTTAGTTCTTTAATCCATTTTGAGTTTATTTGTGTATGTGGTATGAAGGAATGTTCTAATTTCATTCTTTCATATGTAGCTATCCAATTTTCCCAGTACCATCTATTGAAGAGACTGTCTTTTCTCTACTGTGTATTCTTGCATTCTTTGTCATAGATTACTTGACCACAGTGCGTAGTTTTATCTCTAGTCTCTCTATTCCATTTCGTTGATCTATGCATTTGTTTTATGCCATTACCACGCTGCTTTGCTTATTGTCAATTTGTAATATAGTCTGAAGAGGAAAAGCATGATACCTCCAGCTTTGTTCTTTTTTCTCAAGATTGCTTTGGAAATTCAGGATCTATTTGGTTCCATATAAATTTTAGGACAATTTTTCTATGTCTGTGAAAAATGTCATAGATATTTTGATAAGGATTGCATTAAATCTGTAGATTGTATTGGGTAGTATGGACATTTTAACAATATTAATTCTTATAATATAAGAACATGGGATATCTTTCCATTTCTTTGCATCATCTTCAATTTCCTTCCTCAGTGTTTTATAGATTTCAGAGTGAAGATCTTTCATCTCCTTGTATAAGTTTATTCCTAGGTATTACATTCTTTTTGATGATATTTTAAATGAGATTGTTTTCTTCTTTTCTCTTTCTGATAGTTCATTGTTGGTGTCTAGAAAAGCAAAAATATTTCTGCATGTTAATCCTGTATCCTGAAACTTTACTGGTACCTTTTTTAGTTCTAATAGTTTCTTTGTGGAGTCTTTAGGGTTTTGTCTATATAGTATTATGTCATTTGAAAATAATGACAATTTTTCTTTCTTTCCTTCTCATTTTAATGCCTTTTATTTCTTTTTCTTCTCCAATTGCTGTGGCTAGGACTTCCAATATTATGTTAAATAGAACTGGTAAGAATGGGAATCCTTGTCTTGTTCCTGAATTTAGTGGGAAGACTTTCAGCTTTTCACCATTGAGTATGATGTTAGCTGTGGGTTTGTCATAAATGGCCTTTATTTTGTTGAGATGTATTACCTCTATGCCAACTTTGATAAGAGCTTTTATCATAAATGGATGTTAAATTTTGTCAAAGGCTTTTTCTCTTCTGTTGAGATGATCATGGGATTTTTATCCTTTTTTTTATGTGGTATATTACATTGATAGACTTGTGAATATTAAGCTATCCTCATATCCCTGGCATAAATACCACTTGATCATGGTATATGATCTTTCTAATATATTGTTGAATCATTTGCTAATATTTTGTTGAATATTTTTGTCTCTATATTTATCATGGATGTGGGACTGTAATTTTCTTTTATGTACTGTGTTTGTTGCGTTTTGCTGTCAAGGGTATTGTGCCACATAGAATGAATTTAAAAGTATTCCATCCTCTTTTATCTTTGGAATAGTTTGAGAAGGATAGCATTAGCTCTTCTTTATATTTTTGATGGAAATCCCACTTGAAGCCATCTGGTCTTGGACTTTAGGTATGCTGTGAGTTTTAAAATTACAAAGCCAATTTCACTACCCATGATCAGTGCTCAGATTATCTATTTCTTCCTGATTCAGTCTTGGAAGGTTGTATGCCTCTAGAAATTTGTCACTTTCTTCTAGATTGTCTAATTTGTTGGCATATAACTGTTCATAATATTACCATGATGCCGGGGTCCAGCCCGAGCAGGATCCAGGGGTACCCTCGGGAAGGATGGCGTTGGTGATAGAGATGACACGGGTCTTATAATGGATTGGGACCTGGTGGTCTGGGGTCAAAATGAAAATAAAAATAAAAAGAAAGAATAAGGGAGAGAGAAAGAAGCTGATGTTCCTTGGTTTACACAGAAAGCCAATAAAGCCCCTGGCATGGGACTTGCTCTGTTCACGGAGGCCACAGGCGCCCTCTTGGTGGGGTGAAGATGCAGGGCGCCTTCTCCCCTGGGTGAAGACACAGGGCGCCTTCCCAATTGGGTCTTAGAAGCCTGGGCAAAAAAGTGAACTCACAGAGCATCTGTGCTCCAAGGAGTCAGTCTGAAAAAAGAAGAGAGAGAGAAAGAAAGAGAAAGAAAGACATAGAGACCAGAGCTCTGGTGAAGTGGGATCCTCAGCTCTATTTTCAAAAGGAACTTTTATACTCTGAGTTACACATTTCTCAAAGTAAAAGATACAGAGTCAGCTCAACATTCCATCAATTTTACCCTTATCGAAACCAGGACATTTTCTGTATACCTTTTCATAAACAAAGGTCTTATGTTATGTCTGGCCCTGTGGCCTGTTAACATTTCATGACTCTTTTCTGATAAAGGTTGATCAGCCAGAAAACTTGTTTTCCCTTAAAGTGTTTTTTCTTTATTTCTCCCAGCCTCAGAAAGTACTAAATAAAGTTACATTCTCATGGAGCAAAGGTGCAGTGGGTCACAACAAAGAAAGAACTTATTAGCTCAAAGGTCTGATGTGGTTAATACCAAGGCTATTACTTGTTTTTCTTACATTCCAACTACATTAACTAATGCACTCCAAGGTGCACAATAGATAAGGGATATGGGAACTTGGCAGCAAGCATTGGCCTAATAATGAAGCCCTTTACCAGTACTATTCTAATAATTTTTCTTCCCTCAAAGGGCTCTATGCTCATTAGGACTTTTAGAATGCTTAGGCTTCCCGTGCCTTTCATGGTTGGGGAGTTGTGAGCAATTATGTACGTTAGTTGCAAGAGTATGGATAAACCTGCCAAGCAAGCTAAAATAGCAACGGAGGGGTTAAAGTAAAAATGCTCCTTTAAAGCCCAGGAGACTCATTAACTAGAGCCCTAAGTTGATTTTCTTCAGAGAAAGGTGGTCAGGGATAGCCCCCTGTAAATGTCAGAAGAGTTGGTGAAAGGCATAATGTAATAAACAACAGACAGATTTTGGTATCGGGGTAGATGCTCGAGCAGGTCCAGGGAATCCCTCGAGTCCTGATCCACCTTAGCCTGTCAGGTCTTCTCTGCATGACCTTTGTCATGGGTGGGATCTCCCGTGGTTGTCCCCAGCACCATGATATTTTGTATCTCTGTGATATCAGTTATTATTTCTCTTTCATCATTTCTTTCTTTTTTCTGCTCCTTTAAGTTTTTTTTCTTTTGTTTTTATTACAAATAGTATTAAAATAAAAGATTTACATGAATTTATCAGGCTTTAGGTGTTTTGAAAATCTTTTTCATCATTTCTTATTTTGTTTATTTCGGTTGTTATCTTTTCTACTTTTAAGCCTGGCTCAAGGTTTATCAATTTCGTTAGTCTTTTCAAAAAATCAACTGTAGTTTTCATTTATCTTTTCTATTGTTTTCTGTCTCTATTTTCTTTATATTCTCTCTGATCTTTATTACTTTTTTCATCCTGCTGAATTTTGCCTTTGTTCTCCTTTTTCTAATTCCTTTAAATGGTAGGTGAGGTTGTTTATTTGAGGTTTTTCTTGTTTCTTGATGTAGGCCTGTATCACTATAAACTTCCCTCTTCAAACTATTTTAGCTACATTCCATAGATTTTGAAAAATTGCATTTTTGTTTTCATTTGTCTCATGAAATTTTTCAATTTCCTCTTTGATTTCTTTATTGACCCATTGACTTTTTTCATTGCATAATATATTTTTTTCAAAATTTTTATTTATTTAATTTTAATTGGAGAATAATTACTTTACAAAATTGTGATGGTTTTTGCTATATATCAACATGAATCAGCCATAGGTATACATGCGTCCCCCCAATCTGAGCCACCCTCCCACCTCCTCCCCACCTTATCCCTCTAGGTTGTGCCAGAGCACCGGCTTTGAGTGCCCTGCTTCATGCATTGAACTTGCATTGGTCATCTATTTTACATATGGTAATACACATGTTTCAATGCTATTCTCTCAAATCATCCCACCCTCGCCTTCTCTCACTAAGTCCAAAAGTCTATTCTTTACATCTGTGTCTCCTTTGCTGCCCTGCATGTAGGATCGTTGGCACCATCTTTCTAAATTCCATATATATGCACTAATATACAGTGTTTGTCTTTTTCTTTCTGACTACTTCACTCTGTATAATAGACTCCAGATTCATCCACCTCATTAGAACTGACTCAAATGCATCCCTTTTATAGCAGAGTAGTATTCCAGTGTGTATAGGTACCACAACTTCCTATCCATTCATCTGCCAATGGGCATTTAGGTTACTTATGTACATGTCCTAGCTATTGTAAATAGTGCTGCAATGAACATTGGGGTACATGTGTCTCTTTCTTTTTTTATTTTTCCAGCTTTACTGAAATATAATTGGCATATAACACTGTATAAATTTAAGATATACAATATGTTGATTTGACACATTTATATTTTTCAAAATTATTACCATTTTAGTGTTAGCTGACATCTCCATCATGTCGCATAATTACCATTTCTTTTTCTGGTCAGAACATTTGATCTATCCTCTATCCTCTTAGCAACTTCCCTGATAGCTTACCTGATAGCTCAGTTGGTAAAGAATCTGCCTGCAATGCAGGGGACCCTATTTGATTCCTGTTTCAAGAAGATCCCCTGGAGAAGGGAAAAGCTAGCTACTCCAGTATTCTGGCCTGGAGAATTCCATGGACTATAGTCCATGGAGTCACAAAGAGTCGGACACGACTGAGTGACTTTCACTTCACTTCTTAGCAACTTTCAGGTACACGGTACAATACCATCAACTATAATCACCTTGCTGTGAAATAGATCCCAAGAATTCTGGTTTCCTCAGGGTATACACCCAGCAGTGGGATTTTGCTGGGTCATATGGCAGTTCTATTTCCAGGGTGTTTTGTGTGTGTGTGTGTGTGTGTGTGTGTGAACCAAAAAATTATTTTTTTTAAAAAAATTTCAAGAGAAAAGCACCAGATTATTGTTTTCTTCTCGGGATGGAAAGAGGAGTGGATCAGAAAGCTCACTGCGTGCTTTTTAAAGTGCTTTCTCACTGAACATTGAGGCTGCAAGTCTGAAAAAAAAAAAAAGTCATTGAAACATGTGCGATTGACTATTCTTTGCCTGACACTTAGTGGTAACTTGGAAGAACTGCAGTTTTGACCTGTGGGAGGGAGCTCCATGGGAAACCACAGGGAAGAGAAAAGGCTTTGGGTTTGTTCTCTGCATTCACAGGAACCTGAATGGATCACCAAGAACTGACCCTGGAAACCTGGAAGGTGGGCTGTGGACACAGAGCCTACCAATAATCTGATTCCCTGTCATGCTTCAAGAGAGACCCAAAAGTAGGAGACAGAAAAATGTGTTTTCATATTTGCTCTTTTAATATCATGTTACTTTCCTCAGCTCATGATTTTGTGAAGAAAATAATGAAAATCAACATAGAGCTTTGCAATGAAAAGAGATATTCAGGGCAAGAACTTAAAGAACAAACAACAGGGACTTTCCTGGTGGTCTAGTGGTTATGACTTCCCCTTCCAGAGCAAGGGGATGCAAATTTGGTCCCTGGTTGGAGAGCTAAGATCCCCCATGCCTCGGGAGCCTGAAAACCAAAACATAAAACAGAAACAATATTGTAACAAATTTAATAAAGATTTTTAAAATGGTCCACATAAAAAAGATCTTTAAAAAAGAAACTAGTTAGGAATATAAGTGGGTATCAACTTTCTGGAATCCTGTTTGGCAAGCTGTATAAAATTGTTTTTTGAAGTATTGCCTCCTTTCTTGTCATGGACTGAATGTTTGTGTCCTCTCCCCACCCCTCATGCTTTAGCCCTTCATCAGATTTACAGGTTGAAGCCTAATCCCCAGTGTAATGATATTTGGGGATGGAGTTATTATATTCCTAGTTTTTTAAAGAACCTCCACATTGTTCTCCATAGTGGCAGTACCAGTTTGCATTCCCACCAACAGTGTAAGAGGGTTTCCTTTTCTCCACACACTGTCTAGCATTTATTGTTTGTAGACTTTTTGATGTTGGCCAGTCTGACTGGTGTGAGATGATACCTCATTATGGTTTTTATTTGCATTTCTCTAATAATGAGCAAGGTTGAGCATCTTTTCATGTGTTTATTAGCCATCTGTATATCTTCTTTGATGAAATATCTGTTTAGGTCTTTTGCCCACTTTTTGTTGTGTTGTTCATTTTTCTGGTATTTAACTGCATGAATATTTTGGAGGTTAATTCTTTGTCAGTTGTTTCATTTGCTGTTATTTTCTCTCATTCTGAGGGCATTCGTTTAACCTTGCTTATAGTTTCCTTCATTGTGCAAAAGCTTTTAAGTTTAATTAGATCCCATTTGTTTATTTTTGTTTTTATTTCCATTACTCTGGGAGGTGGATCACAGAGGATCTTGTTGTGATTTATGTTGGAGGGTGTTTTATGTTTTCCTTTGAAGTGAAGTGAAGTGAAGTCGCTCAGTCGTGTCTGACTCTTTGCGACTCCGTGGACCGTAGCCTACCAGGATTCTCCATCCATGGGATTCTCCAGGCAAGAATACTGGAGTGGGTTACCATTCCCTTCTCCAGGGGATCTTCCCGACCCAGGGATTGAACCCAGGTCTCCTAAATTGGAGGCAGACACTTCAACCTCTGAGCCACCAGGGAGGCCCATGTTTTTCTTTAAGAGTTGGAAATCAGAGAAATTAAGGAAATAATCCCATTCATCATTGCAACAAAAACAATAAAATACTTAGGAACAAATTTACATGAAGAAACAAAAGACCTGTATATACAGAACTGTAAAACATGATGAAAGGATTTTCCAGGCAAGAATACTGGAGTGGGGTGCCACTGCCTTCTCCAGGGGAACTTCCCGACCCAGGGATCGAACCCAGGTCTGCCGCATTGTAGGCAGACGCTTTACCGTCTGAGCCACAAGGGAAGCCCGAAAGAAATCAAAGATGGCACAAATAGATGGAGAAATATACCATTTTCTTGGATTGGAAGAATCAATATAGTGAAAATGAGTATACTACTCAAAACAATCTATAGATTCAGTGCTGCTGCTGCTGCTGCTGCTGCTGCTAAGTCGCTTCAGTCGTGTCTGACTCTGTGCGACCCCATAGATGGCAGCCCACCAGGCTCCCCCGTCCCTGGGAATCTCCAGGCAAGAACACTGGAGTGGGTTGCCACTTCCTTCTCCAGTGTATGAAAGTGAAAAGTGAAAGTGAAGTTGCTCATTCATGTCTGACTCTTAGCAACCCCATGGACCACAGCCTACCAGGCTCCTCTGTCCATGGGATTTTCCAGGCAAGAGTACAATCCCTATCAAACTACCAAATATATTTTTCGCAGAAACTAAAACAAATAATTTCACAATATGTATGGAAACACAAAAGACCCTGAATAGCCAAAGCAATCCTGAGAAAGAAGAATGGAACTGGAGGAATCAACCTGCCTGACTTCAGACTATACTACAAAACTACAGTCATCAAGACAGTATGATATTGTCACAAAGACAGAAATATAGATCAGTGGAGCAAAATAGAAAGCCCAGAGATAAATCCACCCACCTATGGACATCTTATCTTTGACAAAGGCAGCAAAAATATAAAATGGAGAAAAGACAGTCTCTTCAACAAGTGGTGCTGGGAAAACTGGTCAACTAGGTGTAAAAGAATGAAAACTATAATACTTTCTAACACCATTCACAAAAATAAACTCATAATGGGTTTAAGAGGGTTAAATGTAAGACCAGAAAGTCTTGTTCGTGGTATCTTTAAATATTACTAATACTGCTTTCAGTAGTTTTGTCTAATGATTGTAATTGACGTATATCATAAATGTTATTCCAGCAAGCTACAAAACTCTTACCATTGCTAAGAGTTCTTGTTGTTCAGTTGCTGAGTCATGTCGAACAATTTGTGACTCCATGGGCTGCAGCACATCAGGATTCTCTGTTCTTCACTGTCTCCCACAGTTGGCTCAAACTCATATCCATTGAGTCATTGACGCCATCCAACCATCTCATCCTCTGTTGCCCACTTTTCCTCCTGCCCTCTGTCTTTCCCAGTGTTGGCTCTTTGCATCAGATGGCCAAAGGACTGGAGCTTCAGCTTTAGCATCAGTCCTTCCAATGAATATTCAGGGTTGATTTCCTTTAGGATTGACTGATTTGATCTCCTTGCAGTCAAAGGAATTCTCGAAAGTCTTCTCTAGCATCACAGTTCAAAAGCATCGATTCTTCAGTGCTCAGTCTTCTTTATGGTCCAACTCTCATATTCATATGTAACCACAGGAAAAACCATAGCTTTGACTAGAAAGACTTTTGTCAGTAAAGTGATGTCTCTGAACTTTTAATACACTGTCTAGGTTTGTCATAGCTTTTCTTCCAAGGAGCAAGCATCTTTAAGTTTCATGGCTGTGGTCACTGTCTGCTGTGATTTTGGAGCCCCTAAAAATAAAGTCTGTTACTACTTCCATTTTTTCCCCATCTATTTGCCATGAAGTGATGTGATGGGATGCCATTATCTTGGTTTTCTGAATGCTGAGTTTTAAGCCAGGTTTTTCACTTTCCTCTTTCACCTTCATCAAGATGCTCTTTAGTTTCTTTCTTTCTGCCCTTAGGGTGCTATCTTCTGCATATCTGAAGTTGTTGATATTTCTCCCAGCAATCTTGATTCCAGCTTGTGATTCATACAGCCTGACGAACAGCAAAGGCATTAAAAAAAAAAAAAATAGTGTAACTCTGTTAACATTAACCCAATCATCCAGCTTAGTTTTATCTTTCATAATGATTCATATGCAAATTTTTATGTGTCAAACATTTCTAAGTTCTCCATATGAGAACTAGAGCCTCCCTAAGTGAAAGAAAGAAAGTGAAGTCGTTCAGTCGTGCCCGACTCTTTGAGACCCCATGGATAGTAGCCTGCACCAAGTTCCTTTGTCCATGGGATTTTCAAGGCAAGAGTACTGGAGTGGGTTTCCATTTCCTTCTCCAGGGAATCTTCCCAACCCAGGGATCAAACCCAGGTCTCTCACATTGTAGACAGATGCTTTACCATCTGAGCCACCAGGGAAGAGCCTCCCTAACCTCCTGCCAGTTTCCACCTCTGAGAGAAAACCACTTTCAATTCTTTTAACTGATTATTAGATTTTAGTGCCAAATATCATATAGCATGGGTTTCTCAGGTGGTGCTAGTGGTAAGGAATCTGCCTGCTAATGCAGGTGACATAAGAGATATGGGTTCGATCCCTGGGTTGTGAAGATCCCCTGGAGGAGGGCACGGCAACCCACTCCAGTATTCTTGCCTAGAGAATCCCCATGGACAGAGGAGCCAGTCTCAGTCCATAGGGTCGCAGAGAGTTTAACACCACTGAAGTGACTGAGGACGCACACACATGTCATATGGCATGCTTCTATAGCAACTTTTTGTTTTCTCACACTTAGGCATTATTTGGAGATCAGCCCTGGGTGTTCTTTGGAAGGAATGATGCTAAAGCTGAAACTCCAGTACTTTGGCCACCTCATGCGAAGAGTTGACTCATTGGAAAAGACTCTAATGCTGAGAGGGATTGGGGGCAGGAGGAGAAGGGGATGACAGAGGATGAAATGGCTGGATGGCATCACCGACTCGATGGACGTGAGTCTGAGTGAACTTGGGGAGATGGTGATGGACAGAGAGGCCTGGCATGCTGCGATTCATGGGGTCACAAAGAGTCAAACACGACTGAGCAACTGAACTGAACTGAACTGAAGCATTATTTATGGACATGACTCTATGGAAGATGAGTATGTAATGTTTTGTTACTCCTGACTTCATGCCACACAGATGCATCTGATTCCTCATCACAAATCTGTATTAAAGTCAAGAAGCAACAGTTAGAACTGGACATGGAACAACAGACTGGTTCCAAATTGGGAAATGAGTACATCAAGGCTGTATATTGTCACCCTGCTTATTTAACTTATATGCAGAGTACACCATGCAAATGCCAGGCTGGATGAAGCCCAAGCTGGAATCAAGATTGTCAGGAGAAATGTCAAAAACCTCAGATATGCAGATGACATCACCCTTATGGAAGAAAGAAGACCCAAAGAGCCTCTTGATGAAAGTGAAAGAGGAGAGTGAAAAAGTTGGCTTAAAACTCAACATTCATAAAACTAAGATCATGGCATCTGGTCCCATCACTTCATGGCAAATAGATGGGGAAACAATGGAAACAGTGGCTGACTTTATTTTTTGGGGCTCCAAAATCACTGCAGATGGTGATTGCAGCCATGAAATTAAAAGACACTTGCTCCTCGGAAGAAAAGCTATGACCAACCTAGACAGAATATTAAAAAGCAGAGACATGTCTTTGCCAGAAAAGGTCCATCTAGTCAAAGCTATGGTTTTTTCCAGTAGTCATGTATATATGTGAGAGATGGACTACAAAGAAAGCTGAGCCCTGAAGAACTGATGCTTTTGAACTGTGGTGTTGGCGAAGACTCTTGAGAGTCCCTTGGACTGCAAGGAGATCCAACCAGTCCATATTAAAGGAAATCAGTACTGAATATTCATTGGAAGGACTAATGCTGAAGCTGAAACTTCAATACTTTGGCCACCTGATGCAAAGAACTGACTCATTGGAAAAGACCCTGATGCTGGGAAAGATTGAAGGTGGGAGGAAAAGGGGAATGACAGAGGACAAGATGGTTGGATGGCATCACGAACTCGATGGACAAGCTCCAGGAGTTGATGATGGACAGGGAGGCCTGGCGTGCTGCAGTCTCTGGGGTCGCAGAGAGTTGGACATGACTGAGCGACTGAACTGAACTGAACTGAGTATAATTTTGAATAACAGTAGTGTCTATGCTATGTTATTATGACTGAGGTTGCTATTTATAGCTGACTTGGTAACATTCCTGGTTTTGGCTTGTGTTGATCCTCTCATCTGTGTGTTTGTATAACCAGCACCATGATCAGCATCACATGACCACACAGTCTCTCACATGATAGCCCTTTACAATGACATATGTCCCCACCAAACCAAACCTCTGGCAAATGCCATTGTATTTTCTTTCCATATAATTTCAAGTATGCTATATCAGTGGAATTCATATTTTGAGATTGGCTTTATGTACTCAACCTAATACCTTCAAGAAACTTACAATTGTTGCACACACACATATATAAAGCTCATCCTTTGGGCTGTTGAATAGTATTTCCTATTATGGATGCAGTTTGTTAAACTGTACACATATTGGTAGATATTTTTTTTTCCAAGTTTTTGCTTTATAGAAAAATCCTCTATAACATTCATGCACAGGTTTTGTGTGGAGGTAGTTTTCATTTTTCTGAATACATGTCTGGGAGCATAATTTCTGGGTCATATAATGAACTTCCTTTTGTGAAAGAAGTAAGAAGTGATTCCTTTTTTGGAGGCAGGTCATACAAGTTCTGAGGTCCACATTGTGCTGTGAAATTGGCTAAGTTTTACAAATTACATCTTTAAAGGATTGGAGTAGGAAATAATTACAGGAGCAGATCTGCTTCCATTCCACAGGGTTGAGAGGCCCTGGAGAAACTTCTTTTGGTTGAGGCAGGTGTAGAATCAGACTATAAGCCAGCTACATCCTAGGGTCCTGGAGTTGGTACTTTGGGACAAGCCCACAGCCACAGATTCTTCCTGGGGTCTGTGAGTTTGCCTAGGGCTCCCAAACTGGGGTTCACCATGAGTGAGGTCAGGGACCCAATGGAGAGAACAGTGGCCCCAAGTTCTAGCCAAATGAGGAGCAAGTTTATTTCTATTAGGCTTGTTCAATCTCTCTGAAAACATAAGATAGGTAACTCCTCACTCTCCATGAGCCTTCTTTGTCTGAATTCTATTTCACCATCAGAAGCAGAAACTGTCTAGAATGCAGAAGCAGATTACAATTTCACAAACATTTCACATCGTCATAGGCACTTCCTCTTACATCATGGGAGGTGGGGCTTCTCTCCTCTCTACCAAGCATAGATGTTCTGGTTTTCCCTAGGACACATTTGGACACAGCAGGCTCCTCAGGCCTCTATGATGCCCATCCCTGCCTTCTGGGTCCACCCTCCTCCTCTTTGCCTGCTGCTGACTCTGCTGCTGGGACTCACAGGTAAGTATTCCTTTGGGTAGAATCTCCTTTTTCCTGCCCTCTGGACCTTACACTGCCCCAGTACTTTTAGGGTCTCCATGTAAACATGAGTGCTCAATCCATGCTACAGAAGTCCAAGGGGGTAGACATTATCTGAGAGCATAAAATCAGGGATCTGAGTGTTTTCTCTGTGGATCCATCACCTGCAGCCTATTACCAGAGGCTTCCAAACAGATACTTCAAACACCAACCATGACAGATTTGTGCATAGTATCTAATTCTCACAATGTTCCAGTGTGATGACTATTAACAGTGAACTGCAGATGGGGAAATTGAGGCAGAGAGTAACTTGACCAATGTCACAATGTCATCTAAGGCAGTAGAGCACAGGATTAAAATCCAGGATGTTCAGCTGCAGAATTGATTCTTTGAGCCATGTTGTGCTGCTCAGCTTCTCAGAGGAGCCTAATTGCAGAAAAATCAGAAAACAGAGAAGTAAATAATAGGTAAGTCATCACACACCATGCTACTCATTTAAAAATCTTGCAGTGTGTACTCCCAAACTTTTGTCAGTGATGTGTTAGATGGTTCCTATCTGCTAATTTTTTTTTGAAACTGGGCTTTAAACATCTGTTATAATTCTGTTTGATCCTCAAAACAGCCTGTACACTATCATGCTAGGCTACACTTTAATACATGTTTGTGGATGCATGTATTTATATATGTGTATGTTTATGTATGTGAATGAGTGGGTATGAGGAAGTGTTCTCAGAAATGAGATCTCAAAAAGACTTCCTTATTTTTCCCATGAATCATTTTTCACTCTACATGAAATGACATAGACAGATAATTAGTTTCTGCTGTCTTTCAGCAACAACTCTCCTTTTAACTTCTCTATATGTTTATCCCTTGGAAAAGTGAAAGTGTTAGTTGCTCAGTTGCGTCTGACTCTCTGCGACACTATGGATTGTAGCCCACCAGGCTCCTCTGTCCATGGAATTCTCCAGGCAAGAATACTGGAAGGGGTAGCCATGCCCTTCTCCAGGGCATCTTCCCAACCCAGGGATCGAACCCAGGTCTCCTTCATTCCAGGCAGGTTCTTTATCATCTGAGCCACCAGGGCTTACCCTTCCTCAAATTCTTAAGAAAACTTGGTTCTTGGTAAATGGGTAGAATTTTGTGCGTACCCATCTTGGAGTCCCCTCTTTCGTGCTGGATAGGGGTGAGGAAGAAAGGAGGGGATTAAAGACACCAAGACTCTTGCCTATATGATCTATATACTCATATCCATATCTGTAATTATATTTATATCCATATTTATAAGAATCTCTATCATCTAATGCTGGTTGAAGCCTGCAACCTCAGGAAATCTATTGAGTAATAACTATTCATTTTCTTGCACATTTGTCTTGTGCCAGACACTATTGGAAATGTTCACAGTTGTTTACTCATGTGACATCATACCCAAACTAGAGCCTCTGGTCACCCCTACCTTACAGAGAAGAAAACAGAGCAAGGAGAAGTTCAAGGTCACTCAGTGGTAAATGGTAGAGGTATGGTTTAAATTCAAGCAATCTGATACTAGAGCTCATGAGTTTAACCTTTGGTCTTCTTGATGCTGTGGCCCTGCTTCTATCTCACGATCATGAGATTTCAGCCACTTCTGTCAATAAGTTTGCAGAGCGGGGAGTGTGGGGAAGAGGGTTTGTGGTTTTCTTCTTCTGGGCTCTTCTGCTTCTTGCATACATACAAGTCACTTTTGTTTTCCCCAAGTCATATATTCATTCTGGCATTTGGTTGACAATACACTACTGAGGACATAGAAGCAACTAGAACATTTGAGGTTATGATATACATGCAAAAAAGAAGACGTAAAAATGGCTAGCACCTGGACAGTAGCTAGTAGAGATAAGAGGGAAAAAATTCAGGTTCTGGGTGCACGCTGAAGAGGATTTTCTGATGCATAGGATGTGTGGTGGGAGGAAAGACTATAGCTTTGAGATTTGTGCATCTAGAAGAAGTATGGTGGCTCAGCTGAGATACAGAGGGTGGCAGGGGTTGGGAGGAGATTCAGTTTGGTTTCAGATGTTAACTGTGAGATATCTATTTCTATCCAAAGAACATGACAAGTGGATAGTTGGACAAGCAAGTTTAGAGGAAAGACCTGGGCCAAAGATGTAAATTAAAAAATTATTGATTTATGATTGTAGAGATTTTTTTTTCCTATTCCTTGATTCTCTGATCCCTCTTCTCTACTCCCTCCATTTCTCTCTCCAACTTTTTTTCATGTTTCTTCCCATTTTTGTCTTAGCAGTTCACCTTCCCCAACCTCAGTCTTCTTTTTCAGGCTTTAAAAACTAAACCATTTGATGATGTTGGCACATCACAGGACCTTCCCTGTAATAGGATGCACTCTTGTTAGGAGGCATGCTGCTGCTGCTGCTAAGTCACTTCAGTCGTGTCCAACTCTGTGTGACCCCATAGACGGCAGCCCACCAGGCTCCCCCACCAGTCCCTGGGATTCTCCAGGCAAGAACATTGGAGTGGGTTGCCATTTCCTTCTCCAATGCATGAAAGTGAAAAGTGAAAGTGAAGTCGCTCAGTCATGTCTGACTCTTGGCGACCCCATGGACTGCCGCCCTCCAGGCTCCTCCGACCATGGAATTTTCCAGGCAAGAGTACTGGAGTGGGGTGAGTGGGTCATTGCCTTCTCCGATTAGGAGGCATAATTGGTTACAAATAGTGCTTAAGCAAAAGTCACTCAGTTGTGTCCGACTCTTTGCAACCCCATGGACTATACAGTCTATGGAGTTCTCCAGGCCAGAACACTGGAGTGGGTAGCCTTTCCCTTCTTCAGGGAATCTTCCCAACCCAGGTCTCCTGAATTGCAGGCAGATTCTTTACCAGTTGAGCTACGAGGGAAGCCCCAAATAGTGCTTAGTGGGTGGATTTATCAGTTCACACTCTGCTCAGGTGAACCATGCATGTTCTCCCTAAAGAGTAGGGAAGAAATAGAAAAAAAAAAACAAAAAAAAAAACAGGATTTGTTTGTGGCATCAAAACAACTTGTTCTTTTGATTTACATCCCAGCAATTAGGCTTATGCATGTTTAATAGGATATTTCAGATAAGAAAGAATGTGTTTGTATTTCTCCGTATCTCCTGAAACTAGATAGTCAGTGAGGCAATGAAATTAACCTGGAAAATTTGTTCAGTTCAGTTCAGTTCAGTCGCTCAGTCATGACCGACTCTTTGCGACCCCATGAATTGCAGCACGCCAGGCCTCCCTGTCCATCACCAACTCCCGGAGTTCACTCAGACTCACGTCCATTGAGTCAGCAATGCCATCCAGCCATCTCATCCTCTGTCGTCCCCTTCTCCTCCGGTCCCCAATCCCTCCCAGTATCAGAGTCTTTTCCAAAGAGTCAACTCTTCACATGAGGTGGCCAAAGTACTGGAGTTTCAGCTTAAGCATCATTCCCTCCAAAGAAATCCCAGGGCTGATCTCCTTCAGAATGGACTGGTTGGATCTCCTTGCAGTCCAAGGGACTCTCAAGAATCTTCTCCAACACCACAGTTCAAAAGCATCAATTCTTTGGCATGACCCTTATTTTCAGTTTTTTTGTTTGTTTGTTTGTTTCATACATGATATTATACATGTTTCAATGTCATTCTCCCAAATCTTCCCACCCTCTCCCTCTCCAACAGAGTCCATAGGACTGTTCTATACATCAGTGTCTCTTTTGCTGTCTCGTAGCTATCCTAGAGGATATGTAGGGCTAGCCCACTGTGGTTTTAATTTGCATTTCCCAATTAGTAGTGATGTTGAGCACTGTTTTATATGCTTGTTGACTGTCTATATATATTCTTTGAAGAAATGCCTGTTCAATTTTTTTTATCATTTTTAAGTTGAGTTGTTTGTTATTTTGTTGCTAAATAGTAGGATTTCCCTTTACAGTTGCTTTCTGTGCATCTCACATGTATTTATATTATGTGTTTATGTTTTCATTTGTCTCCAGGCATTCTCTAATTCCCCTGGTGATTTCATCTTTTACCTACTGATTTTTTAAGAGAATGTTGTTTGATTTTTATGTATTGGTGAATATCTTATTTCTGTTTCTGTTATTGATCTAGTTTGATTTTTCAAACTGTTTGGTGAGCTGCTTGAATAACCCTCATTCAGATTCCATTAATTTGCCTCTTCATTCATTCTGCGTGACAGTGACACATTCATAGATTTTTGTTATGGCAACTGGTTTCTGTAACTGTCAGGACAGATATGTGTGATAGATAGAAAATAATCCCCCAACATAGGAGGAGCAATCAAAATTGTGAAGTAGGAGAAGCTCACCTTCTCCCACAAATAATTCAAAAATACATTTACAAACAGAACAATATTTACTGAGCACTGGCAGAACTTAGACTTTTGAAATGGCAGGAAAATCTCCATGCAACCGGATAGGACAAAAGAAAAAAAGAAGAAAGTAAGACAGGAATCAGGAGGGGACCTGCACACCTTGGGGGGAACTGTGAAAGAGACAGGTTCCTGCACTCTAGGAAGTCTCCTCACCAGTAGGGATATAAGCTGGGACAGAGGGGGAGCTTCAGAGTCTCAGAGGAGAATACAACACCTAGTTTGCAATAGCTAGACCAGACAGAGACTTGCACAGATGGTCAGTGCCATTGATCAGCACTCCCCAGCCTGAGAAAATAATGGGCCCATTGGGTGGGAGCTGGGTGATTGTAGCTCAGGATTCAGAGATCAGACCCTGGCAAAGGATTGTGTGGAAATAGCCTGAAGGTGCAGGAGCCTGACATGACCTCACCTGAGAGTGTATTGTTTGGGGGGTGTGCAAGGGGAGGGGTAGGACCCACCATTTTCTCTGCTCTCAGGTGGCAAGATGCTGCCTACACAGCTCCAGGAGGTATCACCAGTCACTCCTGCCAACCCCTTGTTTAGAAGCAGTTGCACTCAGGAGGGCACTGTTGTGCCCTGGGGCTACAGGAATGGTCGAGAGCTATGTCCACTCCTATAATGAGCTCCAAAGGCGTGTGTGAGTGACCACCACTACCACGAACCCAAGAACAAGGCACCAGCCACCACATCTACACACTCCCATCAAGGCAATAATGGTGAACATATGCTGAGGGAAGAGGTGGCAGGCATCTACACTAAAAATGGCCTCTGCACCAAAAATATTAAACCCACACAAACTACACAGCGATGCTCCCACAATAAATAGTCCTTCAAGACCACAGTAGATATCTTTTCTACTAAACTTGTAAAATAAGAAAAGTATAGGTAAAATGAAGAAGCAAAGGAATCAATTCCAGTTAAAAGACCAAGAGAATTCCCCTGAAAGAACAAACAATGACAGACATTTTTAGACTAATAGACACTGATTTGAAAATGGAAATAATGAAAATACTAAAAGAATTAAGCAGGCTATCAACAGAAATGCAAAATATTGTAAAAAGGAACTAGAAAAAATCATTTTCTGAGATGAAAAGTGAACTAAAGGCAATGAATAGCAGAAAAAATAATGCAGAAGAACAAAAAAGTGATCTGGAAGATAGCATAATGAAAATCACTGAGTCAGAAAAGTATACAGACATTCAAGCAAAAGGAAACCAAAGCAATAAAAGCAATAAAAAAAATATGAGACTTGTGGGATAACAAAAAGCTTGAAAACCTACATGTAATAGGGATTCCAGAAAGGAAAGAGAGAGAAAGGGGAGTCAGAAATTTGAAGAAATTATGGCTAGAAACTTCCCAAATCTAAAGAAGGAAACTGGTATTCAGGAACAGGAAGCTCAAAGGGTCCCAAATACCATAAACCCAAACAGATCTATACCAAGGCATATTAAAATAAAAATGGCAAAAGTTAGAGAATTCTAAAAGGTAGCAAGAGATAAACAAAGAGTTAACTACAAGGGAACCCTCAAAAGGCTATCAGCAGATTTCTCTACAGAAAGATTGCAGGCCAGAGAGGGTGGCAAGACATTGATTCAAAGTCTTAAAAGGGAAAAATCTGCAACCTAGGATCTTCTACCCACCAAGATATTTATTTAGAGTGGAAGGAGTGATAAAGAATTTTTCAGACAAGCAAAGCTAAAAGAAAACATCAATACTAAACCTATTCTAAAAGAAACATTGAAAAGTCTTCACTACCTAGAAAAGGAGTACAAACATATAGGAAAGAGAAAATCACAATTGAAAAACAGATTACCTAAATAAGCTAATACACATATTTTAAAATAAAAATTCTGTGGAAGTGATGATAAACACAGTGAACAGCAAAAGGATTAACATGAAGATGTAAAAGGGGACATCAGAATCATATTGATGAAATGTAGGGAAGGAGAGTAGGAAAATATACCTTTAAAAAATTTTCTAGAAAGTGTTTGAACCTATATGACTATCAGTCTAAGGCAAGTAGATATATGATGGGGTTAACATACTTGAGAAACATGGTAAACACATATCAAAAACATACAATAGATTCACAAAAACCAAAAACATGTGTATAATATAAAAGAAAATCATCAAACCACAAAAGGGAAAAGAAAGAGACAATATAGAAATATAAAATCGATGGGAAAACAAGGCATAAATTGATAATAAATACATATTTATCAATAATTAATTTAAATATCTATGGAATGAATGCTCCAATCAAAAGACACAGAGTGGCATATTGGATTTTAAAAAGTAAGAGCCTACAGTATGCTGCCTTCAGGAGATTCACTTTAGGGCAAAGGATACACATCAATTGAGAGTAAGGGGATGGAAAAAGATAGTTCATGCAAACAGAAATGGCAAGAAAGCCGAGGTCACAATACTCATATCAGACAAAATAGACTTTTTTTTTCTTTTTTTTCAAAATAGACTTTAAAACAAAGGCCATAAAGATAAATAACAAGGCCACTATACATTGATAAAAGAATCAATATAAGAATAGGTTTTAATACTTATCAAAATATATGCACCTAATATACCAATCCTAAAGAAAGGCAATGCCAAAGAATGCTCAAACTACCGCACTCATCTCACAAGCTAGTAAAGTAATGCTCAAAATTCTTCAAGCCAGGCTTCAGCAATACATGAACCGTGAACTTCCAGATGTTAAAGCTGGTTTTAGAAAAGGCAGAGGAACCAGAAATCAATTTGCCAACATCCGCAGGCCATGTCAAGGCCATGGTTTTTCCTGTGGTCATGTATGGATGTGAGAGTTGGACTGTGAAGAAGGCTGAGGTCCGAAGAATTGATGCTTTTGAACTGTGGTGTTGGAGAAGACTCTTGAGAGTCCCTTGGACTGCAAGGAGATCCAACCAGTCCATTCTGAAGGAGATCAGCCCTGGGATTTCTTTGGAAGGAATGATGCTAAAGCTGAAACTCCAGTACTTTGGCCACCTCATGCGAAGTGTTGACTCTTTGGAAAAGACTCTGATGCTGGGAGGGATTGGGGGCAGGAGGAGAAGGGGATGACAGAGGATGAGGTGGCTGGATGGCATCACTGACCCAATGGACATGAGTCTAAGTGAACTCTGGGAGTTATGATGGACAGGGAGGCCTGGCGTGCTGCAATTCATGGGGTCGCAAAGAGTCAGACACGACTGAGCGACTGAACTGAACTGAACTGAATATAGGAGCATTGAAATACACAAAACACATAGTAACAGAAATAAAGGGAGAAGTTGATAGGAATAAAATAATCATAGGCTACATTAGCTCCCCACTGACATCAATGGATGGATATAGACAGAAAATCAATAAGGCAGCAGAGATCCTAAATGATATAATAGAACAGTTAGACTTCACTGATATTTTCAGGAGATTATAAAACTTTTTTTAAAAAAAACAGAAAACATTTGTTTCAAGTGTATATGAAACATTCTCTTGGACTGAGCACATATTGGGACACGAAACAGGTCTCAACAAATTTAAGAGTATAGAAATCTTTTCTGAGTACAGCAGCATGAAACTAGGAATGAGCCACAGAAAAAGAAGTGAGAAATTACATGGAGAACAAACTACATGCTAGTGACAAACCAACTGGGTAAGTGATTAAATCAAAGAGGAAATCAAAAAACACCTTGAGACAAATGACAATAAGAACACAACCACACAAAATCTGTGGGATGTAGCAAAAGCCATCCTGAGAGGGAAGTTCACAGCAATACAGGGTTTCATCAAAAGAAAAAAAAGAAAAATCTCAAATAAACAAACTGATCTACCACTTGAAAGAATTGGTAAAAGAAGAACAAACAAAACCTAAAGTCAGTTTGTCCCCAAAAAGAAGAATAAACAAAGCCTAAAGGGAGGAGATAATAAATATCAGAGAGGAAATAAATAAAACAGAGATTTTTTTTTAAAAAGTAGTAAAAAAAAAATCAATAAAACCTAGAACTGGCTCTTTGAAAGGGTAAACAAGATGATAAACCTCTGGCCAGAATCACCAAGAAGAAAAGAGAGAGCCCAAATAAACAAAATAAGAAATGAAAATGGAGACATAATATCCAATACCTTAGAAATGCAAAAACCCATAAGAGAATACTATGAACAATTATATGCCAAAACATTTAACAACCTAAAAGAAACAGACAAGTTTCTAGAAACATATACCTACCAAAAATGAATCAAGAAGAAGTTGACAATTTGAACAGACGTGTTACTAGAGGTGACGTAGAATATGTAATTAAGAAAAAAAAAATTCCTTATAAACAAAAGTCTGGAACCAGATGGCTTCACAGGCAAATTCTACCAAACATATGTAGAAGAACTTACATTAATTCTTCTCAAACTCTTCCAAAATATTAAAAAGGAAAGAGCACTCCTAGGGCATTCTATGAAGCCACCATGACTCTGATACCAAAACCAGACACAGATACCACCAAAAAGAAAATTACAGCCTAGTTTTTTGATGAAAATAGATGTAAAAATTCTCAACAAAATATTATCAAGCCAAATCTAACACATAAACAAGATCATACACCACAACCAAGTTGGATTCATGTCAAGTTCACAAGTGTGGTTCAACATATGCAAATCAATCAATGTGATATACTTCATAAACAAAATAATAGACAAAACCACATAATCACTTCAATAGATGCAGAAAAAGCATTTCACAAAATTCAACATCTGTTCATGATAAAAACTAACCAAAGTAGATATACAGGGAACATATCTCAATATAATAAAAGCTATTTATGACAAACCCACAGCTAATATAATATTCAATGATGAAAAGCTGAAAGGTTTTATACTAAAATCAAGAACAAGACAAGGATACTTACTCTTACCTCTTCTATTCAGCATACTTTTGGAAGTCCCAGCCACAGAAATCAAAGCAAGAAATGAAAGATATCCAAATTGGAAAAGAAGAGGTGAAATGTCAATACATGTGGATGGCATGATACTGTATACAGAAAATCTTAAAGATTCCACACAAAACATACTAGAACTGATCAACAAATTCTGCAATTTAGCAGGATAGAAGATTAATACAGAGAAATTCATTGCATTTCCTTATACTAACAACAAAATATCAGAAACGGAATGTTAAAAAAAAAAAGACAATACCTTTTAAAAATTACAACCCCTAAAATAAAATACTTAGAAATAAATCTGAGTAAGAAAGTGAGGATGAACCCTCCCAGATTGAAAGGTGTTCAATACTCTACTGGGAAAGAGTAGAGGGCAATTACTAATAGCTCCAGAAAGAATGAAGTAACTGGGTCAAAGTGGAAACGATGCTCAGTTGTGGATGTGTCTGGTGGTGAAGGGCTTTCCCAGTGGCTCAGTGGTAAAGAATCTGGCTGCAATGCAGGAACCACAGGAGACATGTTTTTGATCCCTGAGTCGGGAAGATCCCCTGGAGGAGGGCATGGCAACCCACTCCAGTGTTCTTGCCTGGAAAATCCCATGGACAGAGGAGCCTGGCAGGCTACAGTCCATAGGATCGCAAAGAATCAGACATGACTGAAGTGACTAAGCAGCAGCAGCTGGTGGTGAAAGTAAAGTTTGATGCTGTAAAGAATACTATTGCATAGAAACCTGGAATGTTAGGTCCATGAATCAAGGTAAACTGGATATGGTCAAGCAGGAGATGGCAAGAGTGAACATCAACATCTTAGGAATCAGTGAACTAAAATGGATGGGAATTGGCAAATTTAATTCAGATGACCATTATATCTCTCACTTAGAAGAAATGGAGTATCTCTCATAGTCAACAAGAGTCTGAAATGCCGTTCAGTTCAGCTCAGTTCAGTCGCTCAGTCGTGTCCAACTCTTTGCGACCCCATGAATTGCAGCACGCCAGGCCTCCCTGTCCATCACCACCTCCCGGAGTCCACCCAAACCCATGTCCATCAACCATGTCGGTAATGCCATCCAACCATCTCATCCTCTGTCATCCCCTTCTCCTCCTGCCCTCAATCTTTCCCAGCATCAAGGTCTTTTCAAAAGAGTCAGCTCTCTGCATCAGGTGGCCAAAGTAGTGGAGTTTCAGCTTCAACATCAGTCCTTCCAATGAACAATCAGGACTGATCTCCTTTAGGATGGACTGGTTGGATCTCCTTGCAGTCCAAGGGACTCTCCTGAGTCTTCTCCAACACCACAGTTCAAAAACATCAATTCTTTGGTGCTCAGCTTTCTTTATAGTCCAACTCTCACATCCATACATGACCACTGGAAAAACCATAGCCTTGACTAGACGGACCTTTGTTGGCAAAGTAAGTGTTTCTGCTTTTGAATATGCTGTCTAGGTTGGTCATAATTTCCTTCCAAGGAGTAAGCATCTTTTAATTTCATTGCTGCAATCACCATCTGTAGCAATCTTGGAGCCCAGAAAAATAAAGTCAGCCACTGTTTCCACTGTTTCCCCATCTATTTCCCATGAAGTGATGGGACCGGATGCCATGATTTTAGTTTTCTGAATGTTGAGCTTTAAGCCAACTTTTTCACTCTCCTCTTTCACTTTCATCAAGAGGCTCTTTAGTTCTTCTTCACTTTCTGCCGTAAGGGTGGTGTCATCTGCATATCTGAGGTTATTGATACTTCTCCCGGCAATCTTGATTCCGGCTTGTGCTTCTTCCAGCCCAGCATTTCTCATGATGTACTCTGCATAGAAGTTAAATAATCAGGGTGACAATATACAGCCTTGACTTCGGTGCAATCTCAAAAATCACAGAATTATCTCAAGTTCCTTTCCAAGGCAAACCATTTAACATCACAGTATCCAGGTCTATGCCCCAGCCACTGATGCTGTAGAAGCTGAAGTTGACTGGTTCTCTAAAGATCTACAGCACCTTCTATAACCAACACCAAAAACAAACAAACAAACAAAAAAAAAACTCTTTTTCTTATAGGGGATTGGAATGCAAAAGTAGGAAATCAAGAGATATTCAGAGTAACAGGCAAGTTTGACCTTAGAGTACAAAATGAATCAGGGCAAATGCTAACAGAGTTTTGTCAAGATAACACACTGGTCATAGCAAACAACCTATTCCAACAACACAAGAGACGACTCTACACATGGACACCACCAGATGGTCAAGATCGAAATCAGATTGGTTATATTCTTTGCAGCCAAAGATGGAGAAGTTCTATACAATCAGCAAAAACAAGACCTGGAGCTAACTGTGGCTCAGATCATGAGCTCCTTATTGCAAAATTCAGGCTTAAATTGAAGAAAGTGGGGGAAATCACTAGACCATTCAGGTATGATATAATCAAATCCCTTATGATTAAACAATGGAAGTGACAAACAGATTCAAAGGATTAGATCTGGTAAACAGAATGCCTTAAGAATATGTATGGAGGTTTGTAACATTGTACAGGAGGTGGTGACCAAAACTATCCCCAAGAAAAAGAAGTGCAAGAAGGCAAAGTGGTTGTCTGAGGAGGCTTTACAAATAGCTGAGGTAAGAAGAGACGTGAAAGGTGAGGGAGAAATGCAAAGATATACCCAACTGAATGCAGAGTTCCAGAGAATAGCAAGGAGAGATAAGAAGGCCTTCTTCAATGAACATTGCAAAGAAATAGAGGAAAGCAATAGAATGGGAAAGGCTAGAGATCTGTTCAAGAAAATTGGAGATATTAAGGAAACATTTCATGCAAGTTTGGGCATGATAAAGGACAGAAATGGTAAAGACTTAACAGGGCAGAAGAGATTAAGAGGTGGCAAGAAAATAACAGAGGAACTGTACAAAAAAAGCTCTTAATGACCTGGATAACCATGATAGTATGGTCACTCACCTAGAGCCAGACATCTTGGAGTCTGAAGTCAAGTGGGCCTTAGGAGGCATTACTACCAACAAAGCTAGAAGAGGTGACAGAATTCCACCTGAGCTATTTAAAATCCTAAAGGATGATGCTGTGAAAGTGCTATGTTCATTATGCTAGCAAATTTGGAAAACTCAGTAGTGGCCACGGGACTGGAAAAGATCAGTTTTCATTCCAATCCCAGAGAAAGACAATGCCAAAGAATGTTCAAAGTACCATATAATATGCTCATTTCACATGCTAGCAAGGTAATGCTCCAAATCCTTCAAGCTAGGCTTCAGCAGTACCTGAACTGAGAACTTCCAGATGTACAAGCTGGGTTTTAAAGAGGCAGAGGAACCAGAGAGAAAATTGCCAACATTAGTTGGATCATGGCTCACCTGCGCCTGCACCTAGAGCTCCGCTTCTCTCCCAGCCAGGCGGTCGCCGACTCCACGGCTGACGCTCGCAAGATTGTTATGGCCTACCCGGGATACGGAGGAGGGTTTGGAAATTTTGGCAATCCATTGGGACAGCCAGGATACCCTGGACACCCAGCTTATCCAGGCAGTATTTCAACAGGAGACCCTATGTGGAAATGCTTCCTTGCTATTGCTGGCCAGGATGGTGAAGTGGATGCTGAAGAACTTCAGAAGTGTTTAACACAGTCTGGAATTAGTGGAACTTATTCTCCTTTCGGTTTGGAAACCTGCAGAATTATGATTGCCATGTTGGATAGAGATTACTCAGGAAAAATGGGATTTAATGAATTCAAAGAACTTTGGGCAGCTCTTAACTCCTGGAAGCAAAACTTCATAACTGTTGATAAAGACGGAAGTGGCTCAGTAGAGCATCAGAACTGAATCAAGCCATTGCTGCTATGGGTTACAGGTTGAGTCCTCAAACAGTAACTACCATTGTCAAACGTTACAGCAAGAATGGCCGAATCTTCTCTCATGATTATGTTGCTTGCTGTGTGAAGCTTCGAGCATTGACAGATTTCTTTAGAAGAGACCGCTTGCAAAAAGGGGTTGTGAGTTGCGTATATGACGATTTTTTGCAGGGCACAGTGGCAGTTTGAATGTCTAGAATTTGAAAGCTGAAGAAATACTGTGAGTTTCTCTGCTTAGAAGAAATGAACTGGACTCCTTAAAATTAAAGCTTCTAAGGCTTTTCCGTATTCCATATATTTAATCTCTTCTCTGAGTTTTTACTTTAGCTCACAGTGTAAAGCAATAAAAGAGATGTTTTTGTATTTGGAATATTATTGCTTTTAGTAAAGTTATAACTTTAGAGATATCTGCATAATCAACATAGGTGTATAATTAAGTGATATAAATACCTCTTAGCTTTAATTTTGTTTCTTAATTACAAGATAGATTATATATTTTAAAAAGATAGATTGTATAAGAAGCTAAATGATGCAATGCCAGGGTCCAGCCCCGGCTGATCCAGGGTATTCGAAGCGGGGACGGCGTCGGCGACCTATTTAATTATTTATTCATCAAAGATATAAAGAGTAATAGAATGAGGATAGCTCAGTAGGAAAATTCAGTGGAGAAAAGAGGCTGAGTAGCTTGGTTTACGTGGGAGACCAATAAAACTTCAAGACAAGAAGTTTGCACCACTTACGTAGGCCACAGGCGTCCTTCCGTTCTCCCGAAGGAGAGGAGACACTGAGGCCTCCCCGGTCGGATCTTAGAAGCCCAGGCATAATTAGCAAGCATGGTGGGTTCCGCGCTCCAGATGGAGACTCAGCCAGAATTTGAAAGAGAGAGCGACATGGGGAGACCAAGTTTCAGTGAACAAGGCCCACACTTTATTTTCCAAAGTAGTTTTTATACCTTAAGTTGTGCATAGAGGATAATGGGGGAAGGGGTGGAGTCATGCAAGGACAGCAGTTCCTGGTCCTAATTGAAGCCAGGCTTTCAAACTTATCATATGCAAAAGTTCAGGTGAATTACATCATCTTCTGGCCAGGAGGCCTGTTAACATTTTAAGAAACTTATCTTTCTCTAAAGGTGATTATTCCAAAGTCAGGCACCAGCCTCCAAAAAAGCATTGGACAAAGCTGCATTTTACATTTCTATGCACCCATTATATCAATCAATACACTGCCAAGGACACAGTAGGTAAGGAGTATGGAGACTTAGCAGCAAACATTGGCCCAACAAGTGAAAAACCCTTCACCAATACAATTTCTAATCAATCTTTTAACTACTCAAAGGAATCTGTGTTTAGACAGTTTAGAACATCTCCTGCCTCTCACAGTTGGGAGGCTCTGAACAATCACATGTGGCTGGAAAAACCTATTCAGGCAGGCTAGAGGATTTCCAAAGGAGTTTGTAGGTTAAACACTGTCACACCCAGGAATTATTAACTGGAGCTGTAAGCTAACTCTTTTTTTCAGAGAGAGGTAGTGGGGGACAGCCCCCCGTAAAGTCAGAGGTGTAGGTGAAAGCACAAAGCAGAAAGTAGGCAGACTCTGGTTTTGGGGGTAGATGCTCGAGAATTTCCAGGGGGACTCCTGAGGCTCGATCCCGCCTTTGCGTATGCCGAGCCTCCTTCCTCATGACCTTTGCCACGGGAGGAGTTCCTCACGCTGGCTCCTGGCAGTGATAGACTTCCAGTTGAGCTATTCCAGATCCTGAAAGATGATGCTGTGGAAAGTGCTGCACTCAATATGCAATATGCACTCAATATGCAATATGCCGGCTCCCGGCAATGCAAGCCTAGATAAAACTAATTTATACTTACCTGAAGGTTACAAATTATATTTTGAAAAATCTGTTTGTAGTTGTTGGTATTTGAAGGTGAGCCAGAAAGGGAAGCCTAGATTTTGTGCAATCTTTATAGTAGAGGTTTTTTTATTTGCTCACATAATCAGAAAAAAGAAACTTGTGACTCTTTGCCTGTGAAGAAGAAAATTGTAGTTCCTAAAACTTTATCCTGAATCACATTAGGTGGACCATAAATTAATCTATGGTGAAATAAAACTACAGGAGGCATTGTTTTTCCTTTTTTAATTTTTTTGCAGTATATGTTTTTCTTCAGTGTGTTTTTATTGTCTTCTGTGGAACAAAATTCTTAATGAACATAACTTCTTTCTCTGTATAGATAACCTAAAATGGCATCTTTGTTTAAATTTAGGTTTTCTGCAAATGACATATTTTTAATGAAATCTCAATATTTAAGTTTGTTATTTTAAACTACATTGTTTATACATATTGCTATTAGCTGTTTATAAAATTTTTTAAAAATCAAGTAATCTACCACTTTGTTTAAATGTTTAGAAATTACACTTTTGACTTTCTTGACAGCATTAGTCTGTGATTTTGACATTAGTAAACCCGTAAGTCTTTCTCGGTAAGTGTGATGTGGGTCCTGAGCATGGTAAACAGCATTTCATTTTTTACTATGAAAATTGAAAGTGTAGTCACCAGGTTCTTAGCATTTTAAGATTACTGATATAAGTTGTTGTAGTTAATCAGTCCCTTGGCAAACACGCCTCAGTCTTTCTAAATGAAGAGTTAGTAAACCACATACTTTTATTACACTTTAACTAAATATCTTCTAGCTTAAAGGTGAATACAAATTAACATAATTTTAATATGGCTTGTGATTGAATTAATAATATAGTTTTTCATATAAGTTTCATAAAAATGGAGGATGAATGGTAGTATCTTAAAAAAAACTTTTATAAAGATACAGAATTGTAAATCAACTTTCATTTTAAAAAAACTTGGAAAGGAAGCAATATATACTCTTGTTGATATTGATAATTTTATATAATTAGCTGTCAAATTCATTTGGTTAGATTTATAAAAATGTGTGAATGAATAAATCATGTAATTTTGTCAAAAAAAAAAAAAGAATGACTTCCTCAGGGATCAATGCAAAGAAATAGAGGAAAACAACAGAATGGGAAAGACTAGAGGCCTCTTCAAGAAAATTAAAGATACCAAGGGAATATTTCATGCAAAGATGGGTTCGATAAAAGACAGAAATGGTATGGACTTAACAGAAGCAGAAGATATTAAGAAGAGGTGGCACGAATACACTGAAGAACTGTACAAAAAAGATCTTCACGACCCAGATAATCACGATGGTGTGATCACTCACCTAGAGCCAGACATCCTGGAATGTGAAGTCAAGTGGGCCTTAGAAAGCATCACTACGAACAAAGCTAGTGGAGGTGATGGAATTCCAGTTGAGCTATTTCAAATCCTGAAAGATGATGCTGTGAAAGTGCTGCACTCAATATGCCAGCAAATTTGGAAAACTCAGCAGTGGCCACAGGACTGGAAAAGGTCAGTTTTCATTCCAATCCCAAAGAAAGGCAATGCCAAAGAATGCTCAAACTACTGCACAATCGCACTCATCTCACACGCTAGTAAAGTAATGCTCAAAATTCTCCAGGCCAGGCTTCAGCAATACATGAACTGTGAACTTCCAGATCTTCAGGCTGGTTTTCAAAAAGGCAGAGGAACCAGAGATCAAACTGCCAACATCCTCTGGATCATGGAAAAAGCTAGAGAGTTCCAGAAAAACATCTATTTCTGCTTTATTGACTATGCCAAAGCCTTTGACTGTGTCGATCACAATAAACTGTGGAAAATTCTTCAAGAGATGGGAATACCAGACCACCTGACCTGCCTCTTGAGAAATTTGTATGCAGGTCAGGAAGCAACAGTTAGAACTGGACATGGAACAACAGACTGGCTCCAAATTGGAAAAAGAGTATGTCAAGGCTGTATATTGTCACCCTGTTTATTAAACTTCTATGCAGAGTACATCATGAGAAATGCTGTGCTGGAAGAAGCACAAGCTGGAATCAAGATTGCTGGGAGAAATATCAATAACCTCAGATATGCAGATGACACCACCCTTAATGGCAGAGTGTGAAGAGGAACTAAAAAGCCTCTTAATGAAAGTGAAAGAGGAGAGTGAAAAAGTTGGCTTAAAGCTCAACATTCAGAAAACTAAGATCATGGCATCTGGTCCCATCACTTTATGGCAAATATATGGGGAAACAGTGGAAACAGTGTCAGACTTTATTTTGAGGGGCACCAAAATCACTGCAGATGGTGACTGAAGCCATGAAATTAAAAGACACTTACTCCTTGGAAGGAAAGTTATGACCAACCTAGATAGCATATTCAACAGCAGAGACATTACTTTGCCAACAAAGGCCCATCTAGTCAAGGCTATGGTTTTCCCTGTGGTCATGTATGGATGTGAGAGTTGCACTGTGAAGAAAGCTGAGCGCTGAAGAATTGATGCTCTTGAACTGTGGTGTTGGAGAAGACTCAGGAGAGTCCCTTGGACTGCAAGGAGATCCAACCAGTCCATTCTGAAGGAGATCAGCCCTGGGATTTCTTTGGAAGGAATGATGCTTAAGCTGAAACTCCAGTACTTTGGCCACCTCATGCAAAGAGTTGACTCTTTGGAAAAGACTCTGATGCTGGGAGCGATTGGGGGCAGGAGGAGAAGGGGACAGCAGAGGATGAGATGGCTGGATGGCACCACTGACTCGATGGAGGTGAGTCTGAGTGAACTCCGGGAGTTGGTGATGGACAGGGAGGCCTGGCGTGCTGCGATTCATGGGGTCACAGAGTGGGACACGACTGAGCGCCTGAACTGAACTGAACTGATGGGGAGAATAACCTAGATTATCATTGTGGACCAATATACCCTTATAAAAAGGAGGCAGGAAAGCCAAAGTTAGAGAAGCACAAGTGACATTGGAAGCAAGACTGGAGTCATAAGAAGATGGAAACCATGAGAAAAGGAGTGTAGACAGTCTCAAGAATTTGGACAGGCAATGATCACCACCTCCAGGAGAAATATTTCCCAGCTGACTCCTTGATTTTAGTCCAATAATATAATTTTTGGTACTTTGACATCCAGCAGTATAATGAGACTGTCATTTTAAACCACTAAATATTTGATAATTTCTCTCAGAGCCTTAGGTAACTAATATAACATGACCATGTCATTGGAAAAAAATTCCAAGCACTTGGATCAATGTTTTACTTTCTTCTTAAACTTCATGTTCACTGTGTGTTGGGAGCTCTGCATATCACTCTCACTCAAGTATCCAGGTCGTTGGAGCTAAGTCCGACATGAGAATGTGTATTTCTGGGGAAGGGGGACATTGGTTCATAAAGGTTTTTACAGTTAAATGAAAACCGTGCCAAATACATTCATCACCTCTCC